>NW_020884891.1:2547245-3070676 GCF_003945725.1 Corapipo altera | reverse complement strand
CTCTTCCTGCACTGAATTTGTTTTCTGACCCTCTTCCTGCACTGAATAGACATTCCAGGGTCCTGTTCCAATATGTGTGTCACTAACAGATCCAAGGTTCACTTTTCCTTTCCCTAATGAAATCTACAAATAATAAAGCTAGTTTATTATTTAAAATCAGTATTAAGCGGGAGGTGGGTAGGTGGGGAATGTAATTCAGAAATAGCTTTCTGTTTGTAATATCCTTTTATTTTTCTTAAGGAACACCAATCTTTACCTGCTGGCAATACTTCTGATGAAGCAACCCAGGTAAGTTTCCTGGCTTTATCACTGTCCAAACTTCAGTCAGGCTGTATGTGGTTGCTGCACACAGTATTTTGCATTAATTATAAGCTGTGAACCCGCTCAATAACGAGTTATTAACTAAGGAGAATAAATGCCAAAAGCTGGCTTCTACTGCAGTCAGTGTGATGGCTGGGCTGATAGGTTGCTTTTCTTCCCCTCTGTATGATGTCCACGATTCCAGTAGCTTTCTATTTTAATGACAGTGCCTAATAACCTAGTGCTTTTCTTTTAGTCTGTAAATATACTGAACAAATAGCACAGGGCAACAAGGGATATATTGGTTAAAATGTGGGATCACCTCCAGAAATGTCTCAGAATTAAATGGCAAACTATCTATCACTGTGTCTGAAGCACTAGAAAAGGATTAACTTTGGTGCCTTGTCTTTGTGTGTGGGAAAAGATGCATGTGTTATTGATAGAGACTTTTTGCTTATTTGAGCATTTTAAATTTAAAAGTGGGTGATAATGTTCAAATGGGTTTGTAAAACCAAAGCTTTACATCAGAAGTGCACAGTAGGAAAGTCTGTCAGCTTTGCAGGGCACTTTGTATTGTCTTTGTTATCAAGCAGTGAAACTCTGCAAAGCAAAGCATAGGGAGCAGTACTAACCTATAAATAATTGCCTTTGTTATTGTAAAGATGGCCATCGGATCAACAGTTGTGCAATAATCCCCTCGTTTGGCAACAAACAGCCTCATTTATCATTAGCTTAACAGTTTAAAAATTATGCTGACTAAATTGAAATATGCAAATTGATGTTATAGCTAAATAAAAAAAGTTTGGCAAAAATCAGTTGATGCTAAGTGTTCATGTGATTTCTACAATTGTCACATGAATTATCACTCTGATATGCAATAATATAACCATAAAAATGAGTTTGCTGAGATTTATAGCAAACCTAATCTGTGTTCCTCTTGTAATTCACGGAGAGGAACAATCACATTTACTCTGCCTGAGAACAGTGCAAATTTGCATCTGCACTGACTCTGCCTTTTAGAGTTTATTACTCCCTTTCATGTGTTGTTTGTGCCTGAATATTAAGCTGTAGGAGGGTAAAATTTAGCAAAAAGAATCTTTAAAAAAACCCTCCACTATCTGTTTTCTTTTGAGAGTGTTTCTAAATGAAAGAAAATTTGAAAAGAACATACAGGCTTGGAATTTAATGACTATACTTAACTATATTGGAAATCTGTATAGACACCAACCCCAACTTTGTGTAATGCCTATAGTTCCTGCATGGCATATTATATAAAGATGTAAAAGGCAGTCTGTACTCTTCTTTTATTTTAGAAGCAAATTGTACCATATAAATTGCATAACGAGCTGCCTAGATGAATGTCCCAGGCTCTCTTTAAGTCTGTAAATAAATGGTGTGTTTCTAGAAGATATGCCAAGTGCTGCTGCCACTGTTTCTTATGTAATGTTCTGAGTGCTGCAAGGAAATTTGTTCCTAACAGAATGCTTGAATACCTGAAGCAGAGTCAGTGCTTGAAAACAGATATGCTCTATAAGGTTGTTTCAAATGCTATCACCTGTAGTCCTCTCATGCTTGAGAAAGAGCTTATGTCTGAATTTAAATCAAGTTAATGTATATTCAGATTCTATTTATTTGATTTCTTCTCCACTTGGTAAAGTTCTTGCAAGACCTTGAATATTTTCTATCACCTTGAGGAGAGACTATAATGTAACTTTCTCTCAATTTTAGAAACAGATAAATTGGTAGTAAATCATTGGATAATTTTAAAAGAGTTGAACAGCGATTTCAGTCAGTCTTATTTGTACAAAATTCTACATTTCCTGTGCTATTAGAAAACTTTGCTTTGAAATCTCCAACTCCACAGGATCCTGTAATGAAGCTGTTAGATTTTTTTAATTCTTGTTGAAAAGAGAACTGCCATATTTTATACCATTTCCTTGAAAGAACCTATGTATAATTCAGAATCTAGAAAAAGAATGTCACTACCTGTGTTCAAAAAACCTACAAGATTGTATGGGCTCTTTCCTTTTTTAATTGTATCTATACTTCCTATACACGGAGATGTGAGAAAAGGATATTTTAATTATTCATTTATTGCAAGTGTTAGAAAGGAATAAAGCACTGCTTCTTACACTTAAATGTTGAGATATGGCCCCATCAGCATTACTAGAGACAAAACTAGGGACCATCTGTTAAGGCAGATTCTTTCTATAAGTTGTCATACATGAGTTATGGAGAAATAATACCCAAATAGTTATTTTATTGATCAGTTTGATGCCCAACCTTTTTCTGTGTGACTCCTGAGATTCTCTGCTTTCAGACTCTTCTGTAGATGGTGCTAACCTGATAATTTAACTTAGAGATTTTAGTTTAGAACAGGTGTGACACAGTTCTATCCTTAGCTTTCCACTTATATACTGATCATATTTTCAATTTTATTACATAGCTGGCTGCTCTGTAGCTGCTGGAATATGCTCACAAAACCCAAGCAACACAAAGGAACACTTGTTATTCAATATCATATTTCAGAATCCTCCTGCAAGTTGTTCCCATATCAGAAATCCAACAGCTAAACCTGTCACTAAGGGTACTAAGACCAAGGTCTAGAGTGGCACTGGGTGTTTTTGCCGTGAAGTTCACCTATACCCCACGACAACGTTATTTTCATTTTTCATTAATACCAACCTTGTGTTGTTTCCAGAATTCCAGATTCACACACACACACACTCAGATGTGAACTTCACTAACAGCTTGTTCCAAACCAGCAGTAGATGGACCCACCCACCACACCTCCAGTACTGAGCCAGCAGAGATGTCAGAGTGGGGCTCACAGTTACACACACACAGATTTGCATCACACCAGGACTTCTCAACTCTTACACACAGTTGTGACTTCTACTCCTTTTGACTATTTTTTTCTGTTTATACAATGGTGACAGAAAATAAGTTGTTCTTCTTTTATCAGAGTATGTGATTCAAATGTGTAATTTTGTAGGGTTTCAATGCCTATAACTGGAAAGGTGCCAATTTCATAGTTAGTCTTTTATGATGTATGTGAGCACTGAAATAGTATGAAGTGGTTATAATTTGTCTTCTGTGAAAAATTCTGGTGATATTTAAAGGGCAAATCCCATTCAAACATTAGGAGAAAAAACCCAGAACATAGGGTCCTGAAAACTGGAAACAAATTCCAACTAGAAAAGAAAGAGACAGTTGAAAGGAGCCATTTTTTTCTAAAATCCCTCTAGACATTTTTATGGAGTCTCACATTCAGCATCATCAAACTTCCAGAAGCTATAGAAGGAGAAGAAATAACTTATGATGTCCTGGTGACCTGTATGACTTCACGTCACACTACCATTCCTCCCCATCCAGTTGATTCACTTCAAAGTTGTCATCAAATCCAATTTTTTCTGCAGAGGTTCAGCTTTTATACCCACTCCTCTACCAAGGCAAGTTAATCTTTTAGAGATGATCACTCCCTGACTACATTAGTATATACTGAGTGTGAGAGAAGCCTGAACTATAAAGTTATGTTGCCTGTCCCTGACAGGTTTTCTCTGCAGATCTCCTGATTTCCAGGATGATCTATCCATGCACAAAGCATAGGCTGCCTCCCAGTGCAGAATGCAAGTTCAGACAGTTCACAAATCCTTTCTGTTTCCACAATAGATGATGTCTTGTTGTCCTTCTAGGAAGGACACTGAAACCACTGCAAGAAAGAAATTAGTCATCTGTTTTATCTGACATTAATGGTGCAAGAACAAGTGTGAAAGCTGCCACAGAACTGGATAATGCAAAAGGTCCCTCTCTGGCCCACAGAGGAAGTTCTCTAAAGGATTCTTCAGGATTTCCCTCAAATGGACTCTGAGGGCTTTTCTGCAGGAATGCAGCTAAATTGTTTTCTGTATAAGATCTGCTTTCAGCTTCTGATGGGGAAACGAACCCAGAATTGTCCGCTGTATGATGCCTGTGGAGATACACACATTTCTGGGGCACTGAAGCTGTAGGTTGGGTGAGTCATCACACAGAAAATACAAAAGAAAATATGAAAAAACCTCAAACAACCGTGACCATCATGACTTTTGTTCTCCTTTTCTTTTATGTGCTCTTTTTGTTCTCTAGTTTTCAGTTGTTAATTTCTTCATTGTCTTTAATTAGGATCTGGCTTGACTTCTTTTTCTGGTACAGAACAAGGCTTCCAAATGCTTTCAAGCTTCCATCTGAACCCTTCAGAAGAAAACAGAGCTTTCCAAATGAAACTCAGAATTACTAGCCTTACATATATGATTAGTTACAGTGTCTGAAATGGTTTACATTACTTTTTCCAATTTTCCTAGGCCTTTTTCTCCTTTTGTCTTGATGTCTATTACTATTTTTTTCATACTTTTAATATTTGCTGTGTTGGATGAAAGAAAATTGTTTTAAAACTTATTTAGAAAGCTCAGCACTCTGTGTTCTTAGGCACAGACTGAAATGTGCCAGTGTGACAAAGGTGCAAGTAGCAGATAGGCAGAATGCTTGTTCAGAGTCATGTGAAGGAGAATGTTTCTTTAGGCAGGTATAATGTCTCCTCCTACCCCCAACTCTAATCTAGAGCCAACCACTTTATATGAAAGAGTCAAATAAACACGCTTTGTGTCTTCCAAAACAACTCCTTTTCCTTTTGTGGTTTCCAACAAACTCTTTCATTATGAAAATTCTTTAGTTGTATAGTATGTTGTTCCAAACTTTGAGAATCTTAGATTTCCACTGAAAAAAATTAATGATGTGACTTCTTGCCTATATCTTCCTTTGTCATATATATATTTCATTATATCAGTATTGCAGCACAATCTCAGTGAATTTTTATAGTGAAAGAAAACATTTCCTGGAGCACACAGGTATATTTCAGCACAAGAGTTTGATTTGCCTCCTGCAGGGAGGCAAAAGAGGGTAGAGGTGAAGGATGGTTTTTGACGTCATTAGTCCCAAATTGTCATCAGCACTTAGGAAATCATGTTGCTTTTAGCAGTTCTTTGTGGTCCAACAGCTCTGGTGCTTTGAAGCAGTTGGTGACCAGATGATACAATAACCTTCAGAGAGGTCTGGGATTATCACAGTCACTGTTACACAATGACATATTTTTTCTTTTAAGATGTGCACCTTTATAACTGCTGGAAAATAGGAGGTATGTGGATATTATCCAGCAAGTACAGCTTTGGCTGTTCTCCCTGAACATTGTCATAGTCAGTACATTTGGGGGGAAAGGCAGATTTTCTAAACTTCATCTTTCTTTGTGCCCAGGAATAAAACCATCATACACGAAAAAGGTTCCTTATTTCACTAAATACATAGTGAAGCTATAAAATAAAATTAACACGCTGGGCATTTTTTTAAAAATTTATTTTTTTATTTGATTTCAGACGTAAAAGGGGAAGTGCAAATTGCAAATTAGCTGTTTTTTTAGAACCGTATATCAGAGGCAGAACTATTGATGTTTGCATATGATTAACTTCCTAGAGAACCTGACTTGTGCTGTATCCTGTCCCAAGTACATCACTACAAGGTAACTTCCTGATGTGATAAGAGCACACTCAGATAGTTCCACCTCTCTTCTGTGTTTTAAGTTTATTGAACATCCCTTTGTACTTCTTTGAAGTGAATGTTCAAAAGCAATGCATTGACTATAAGGGGTAGGGACTTAGCTTGGATAAAGGTGCAGAGCACTACTGAGCTCCAAGAATCAAGTCCTGTTAATTGTGTGTGAACATTCCTGACTGCTCAGTGCAGAAACTAAATGCAAGCACAGGGAATCCATTTTGGTAGGTAACAGCACTGCACAGGTTACAGGAACAGCTAAGAGCTGACAGTCAACTGTGTGCAGGGAGTGGAGTAAGCCTGGTATATAAAAACATTTATAGTTTTGTGATTTGAATTTTTCCAGCTGGCTGCGTCAGCCTCCTGGAGTTCAACAAGGCCAAGTGCAAGGTCTTGCACCTGGGTCAAGGCAACCCCAAAAACAAACACAGTACAGTATCCAGCTCTGGGACTCCTAAAAAAATAAAGGATGTGGACCTCTTGGAAAGAGTTCAGGGGAGGCCACAAAGATGGTCAGAAAGCTGAAGCATCTTTGCTATGGAAACAGGCTGAGAGTTGGAGTTGTTCAACCTGCAGAAAAGAAGGCTCTGGAGAGACCTTAAAGACCCTTCCAGTGCCTAAAGGGGCTCAAGAGAGCTGTAGAGGGACTTTGGACATGGGCATGAAGTGAGGGCAAGGTGGAACGGCATTAAACCGTCGGAGGGTAGACTTTGATTAGATGTTATGAAGAAATTCTTGACTTTGAAGGTGGTAAGACACTGACCCAGGTTGCCCAGAGAAGTTGTGGTTGTCCCTACCCTGGAAGTGTTCAAGGCCAGGCTGGATCAGGCTCTGAACAGTGTGGTCTAGTGGGAGGTGTCCTTGGCCATGGCAGAGGGATTAGAACTAGATGATCTTTCAGGTTGCTTCTAACCTAAACCATTCCAGGATTCTGTGAATTATCCTGATCAATTAAGTTTTTATATACATATAATTTTCTATTTAAGAATAATTTTTGGGTTTAACTTCTATTCCCTACAACATTATTACTTGCCTAGTAGTTCAGTTTTTTGAAAATCTTTATATCTTGGTGGTGGTGAGCCTCTGATCTCATATATTCAGGTGATTCAACATAACTTACCCCATACAAAATCAAGCTTTGTCTATGTATGGATCTCTTTGGCATCCATATAAACAACTGTCACATAATTCCAGCCATTTGTAGACCTTGCTGGAAAAGGTCTGAGGTCTGTGTGTAGCCACAAACTGAGGACTGTGTGTAGCCATGAGGAACTGTGGAGACTTGATGCAGTCATCTATATGTTTCAGACTGGTGACTGCAATTGTGGCAAGTCTGATCTTTGGAAGGTAACACTTAAGCTACCATGAATACAGCTTCAGAGACTGAGATGCAAACCTCTTCAGATCTCACATAGAGGGAGGATAAAAGGACCAATTGATAGCCCAAGGGAGCTTGCTTTATGCATTTGTAATGACACAAATAAGCTCTGCTTCATCTACCATGGTTTATCATCCATCTAGGAAAGTGTTGGAAGTGATCTGTGACTGCCTTATGTCAAGCTAAAAGGAGTAGGATCCTGATTTACTTCTTCCTACACTTATTAGCAATGAAATCTCTATATTGACCCTCTTTAATCCTGATTGTGAGGTACCAGTGTAACTTGAAATGCTAATGGCCTTGCACCTACCATTCTGCTCTGCAGTCTCACTTTCTTTGTTCAAGTTTTTAGAGAGATGAAATACTCAAGTATCTGGAAACATCATTGTGGGTTTTTTTACTGAAGCTCCTACTTCAGCTCTCTGTATTGGTATAGTGAAATGGCTGCACTTAACATGGAACAGACATAAGAGGGGGAAGGTAACATTAAAAAAAGAATGGCTTCTCTTGACTTCCTTATGAAAAAAACAAAACCAAACCAAACCCAACCAAATAAAAGAAGAGAAAATCCCCAAAACTACCACAGCATTATTGTAATGATAAATTATTAAGATAATATATTATCTTCACTTATTACAGCCCAAAAATAAGGCAGTGGAAACTAGCAAAATCCAAAAGACTTAAAATGAAAATCAGAATGTTATTGCAAATCATGAGACTGTGAAGAGAAAAAATTACTACAGAGGCAATAAACTCTGTTATTGTTTGTGCTGTAAGAACTTCCTCTAATTTCTTGGACTAACAAACAATCCCATCTAATTACAAAACCATTCTTCTTGATTAGGGTTGGCTAGTCCTTGCTTGCATCTCGCTGTATTTCCTGAACAGAGGATCTAAGAGTCCTTGATTGTGTAATAGTCTTGGACAACTCTTGTTACCAATTTGCATTTTAAAAAAAATAACTCTGAATGCAGTTCAGCAACCTATATTTGTACCCTTCCAGGGCAACAGCAATCCTACTACATCCCTTAGGGGAAAACCTTGCATGGTAAAGAGGATAAAGAAAAAGGCTGGTGTTTCCCATGTAGCAGTCTCACTGCTCTCAGAACTCCCCCAGCAACCATCAGTGAGTGCTCAGAGCCCCGGGCATGGCTTTGCTGTGCTGGGGGATCCAAACAGGGATGATTTCCCTCAGTTCTCTGAAGAATTGCTGAGGCTGAACCACGAGGAGCCCTCTGGCCACGCTACGGTCCCCCAGGCAGAAAAGTGCATTGGCAGAGCACTTCAGTGATGGCTCAGGTAGCATTGCCTTTGAGCTGTCTGCACAGAGCCCTGAAACAGTCAACAGTTTCTAACAGCCTTTGAGTGCCATGCAGGGCATAAATTGTGATGCTAACTCAGTGGTGAATGCACAGTGTGCCTACAGCCCTCACCATGTGCAATGGTTTTACTGGTTTGGGGCTTTTTTACTTCTCTAAATATTTTCCTTTAAAAAACAAAACAAAACCAAACCCACGACTGTCCTGAAATCTAAAACAAACTGTTGCTATATGCCAGTTTAACAACTAATATGCCAGCTTAATGTCTTACCCGGCTCTTTAAATTTCCTTTGAAAGGCTAGTTAAAAGCATTTCCTCTTTAACTGAAAATCACTCAGAGAGAAAGTCTCAAACCGAGCTTTAGATTAACATGGAAAGAAAGAGAGCTGTCTATTTGTTGCATTAAAACTATCTTTTTTCCCTCACATAAAATAACTAGTTTAACGGTTGCTGAGATCTGAACTGTGCTGTTGTGTTAATTTAAACACTATATTCCCCATGCTGATGTGATACTTAGTTGGACTGAATAGGAAAAAAATAGTGATAAAGGAATATTTTATAAGTTATCTTGATTTTTTTCCCCCTCATCTAGATGAGTTTTGTCACGAATTAAAGCCAAAAGTCTAATGATTCAATTACACAGAATGCTTCAGAAGTGGTCTCATGTTCAATAAACATTTTTCTCCTTGCAAGGAATTTCAAACCTGCTCTAAGTCTGACCAAGTTTAAAGAGTAAGGAATTTTCAAATGATCAATGATGTTATTTTGTATAAGAAGGAAAAGCTTTATATACCCAGTATATGCTTAAGGACTGAGAATAGATGAAGAAATTCAGGAATTCACCCTTGCCACCTGAGTGAGGTGAATCTGAGTCTCAATGATCACAGTGAGACCACAAATCACTTGGATCTGTAAAGCAGATCCCAACAGCATTGAGCAGTACGTGCCTGTGAGTAGGGTGTCACTATAGGGTGAAATAATTATACCTAACACAGAGAAGGGGGTGTAGAAATAATAGCAGCTAACAGGCAACAGGAATTATTTTTATCCTAAAAAAAATTCCTTTTTAAAAATCAATAAATCAATGTATATCACCTTTGTAAAGTGTGGTAATAAAATATTCTGTGCTTTAAAATAAAAAGGAAAATATGGTATATAATGGAACACATTTCTCTCAAAAAAAATATTTAGGAAAGTTGACAAGAGTGCTGAGGAAGCATTCCACAAAACAGATGATTATTTCACCTGAAAAATCCCAATTGTAGTGATAATAGTGAGATAAGGTTACAGACAAAGGCAGGAAAGGAGACTTTTAATGGTATTTCAGTTTTCTAGCTCTGTTTCTGAGGATTATCTTGAATTAAATTAATTCATCATTTATTAATATCTTTTTCCTTATTTCTCATTTAAAAAGTCTTATTTTGTCCAAATACTTGGATTATTTTTATAAGACTTGTGGCAGTCTGGGCTGTATGCTTTTTCACAGTGACACCAGAAAACACTTCTAAATGAAGTTCCTATCAGTGTATTTCATTCTAAATTCTAAATTCCATTTTAAAGTCAAAATGACACACTTATTTTTCTTCCACTGCCCTTTCTGGACTGTGATCCAGCATGTGAAGCCATAGAACATGTGAATTTCTGCAGCACAGAAAATACTAAGTCTGCACCTAAAAGGACAAATTAATGCCAAAATTACAAATTGCTTCCCAAGTATGAAGATAACACGGATATCAGCCTTGGATGAAAGAAACACTAATCTTGTTCACGTTACTCATGCTGCTGCCACGGTGAGAGCAATGACCTCATGGAAAAAGCACAGCATTAATAGTTGGATTATTTGACTCCAATTTTCAGTTAAGCTCACAGCTCCTGGTACAGGTTTAAGTAAGTAACTGTGTGTCAGCTCCAGGTTAAAACTGGGTTTGTCTCCTCCAATTGGAAATGCAGTGAAGATAGTACTTTGAGTTCCAAGACAAGATGATGGATAACATTTTTTGTTCAAGTTAGAAATGTAGTTGATAGTAAAGAATGGGTAAAAAATCTTTCTTGCTACTGAAATATACCATTTGCAGCAACTGCTTTTCTGCTAGTGCTGAGTTTTTTATTTGTCAATAAGTTTCATTCAATGTAAGTAAATGTACCTGTTATTGGATTTGTGTGAAGAGATGCACACATACACAATGTTTATCTTTATATTTTTATATACTCTGTTTTTACATATGCAGGATGTGTTTGTATACCATTTGTAGCACGAGTATAATATTTTGTGTGTATCTAGATGAAACTACATCTTGTTCCATGATCATATCTAATGTGAGTTTAGTGGTCAGTCTAAAGACTCTCTTCCCAGTAAAGAAAATACTTACAGGAAATACTTTAATGTCCGGATGCATCTCTGTTGAGAAATAAGTAATCATCAATACTTAACTTTGTCAGAGCCTCCCCTCAAAAACAGCACAATTCACTTAAATGGGGTATCCCTGTACAGAATCCCAGAATCATTAAGGTTGGAAAAGACCTCCAAGATCAAGTCCAGCTTTCTAGATTTAGACCAACTTCCAAAACTTTCTACACAGTCACTGGGAAGATGTTTATATAAAAAACTCTAAAACACACACACACAAAAAGGCCCCTTCATAACCATGCAAAATTCTCAACTTATGAGCACTCAGATTCCTTGTAATGTAGCTGATCCAGGTTTTCCCTCTGAAAGCATTCACCCTCCACTCAGCATTTCAGGAATCTTACTTCTGAGTTAGATATTTTCCAGATACCCATTAAGGTTAAGAGTGCCATTTTTCTTTTTTTAATATGATGTCTTCTTGATGATGTGATCATTTCTGTAGTTTTCTGTTTGAAACAAGCGACAAATATTTACTGCAAAGGGGAATTTTGAGGGTAAGTACCTTGGTGTATGGAAAATTTTCCACTTATGATGCCAGTATGAATGTCCAGCTTGGAGGGAAATTTTCCTCCCTTCCTCTCTTACTAGTCAATTAGAGGCACCTAGAGTAGAGAAAGCAGTTAATAAGGATGATTAAATTTAAAAATGAAAATGGTTGCAGACAAAGCAGAGAGGAGAATGGAACCTGAGGACAGAGTCAGCTGGAAGCCCATGAGGAAATACGGAGAAACAAGGAACAATGAAAATGGGAATAAGAAAGGGGGAAAAAGTCACAGAAAAACAACACTAAGGAAAGAGGGACAATTAAGATAGTGAAGACATTTTCAGGTTGTGACAAGATACTGAGTCAGTTTGTGTCCTGGAGAGGAGCTGTCAGCGACAGTTTTAAATTGAGAAAAAAAAAAGGTTTTCAATCTTCATATAATTATATATTACAATAGTAGTTACTAGAGAACCTTACATTTAGAATGTAGACTTGCTATGTGAAAAATAATGCAATCTGAGTCAAATTTCTTCTGCCTGTTAGATTATATTTCCTGAAAACAGACAGGAAATAAGTTATTCGTGATGTGAAATGACTCAATGCTGTACTAGATTAAATGACAGGAATCCTCTTGTTTCCACATTTCAGCATTGAGAAGAGGGTCTTTTTCTGCATTTGGCTCAGGATGTAAACATTTTAAAATTTAAACAACTTGGTGAAAACCTATTGGAGAAAGTTCCTGTGAAAGCTACCTTTCTTCTTATTCTTCACTTCAAAATAACTCAATTAAAAAAAAAAATTAAAAAAGAGCTTTCAGTTAGGTCTTTGCTCTACCTCGGTTTTGGGTGGTTTTTTAATGTTCTCAGAGTTTGCTCTTCAGAGAGGCTATAGGGAATTTTCTCTATTTGGTATAATTATTTATGATTAACTCAGTTTGTAAAATATATGTAAAAGCCATCAGCAATCTGTCATTTTGCATCTGGAGCAAAATCCTTCATGCTCCCTGAAGTATAAGACTCCAAATTCATCCTTCTGTAATTTTATTGGCTTACACTTCACTGACACTAGACAACAGTACAGATTTAGTCTGAGTCATATTTTATGATATTCCTGCAAAACATTTGAGAACTTCCCTGAAGGCAATGATAAAACACCAAAAATTTGGTGCCTGGGAGAGAAAAAGTAAATCAGCTGCTTGAACTTAAATCTCACTAGAAAACATGTTATTGGATCCCTCCTCTTTCCAAATGCCCACTGAAATACTTCACAGATGTTCACTGAGAATCAGGATCATGATGTCACTTCTTTCTTTTGGAAACATTTGCTCCAGTCTTACCTGTCTAAGAGTGAGTTGACAGCATTGATATCACACAGGAACTGAGCAATGCTGGCCAAGAGCTGGACTGAACAGGTCAGTGAACTTCAGGTACTGCTGGGAATGGAAGTGTTTGGAGCATTACAGGTATCAGTGGAGATGTTTTACTGCCTTGTAACCTCAGCAAATTAGCCTCTGGATTTTGAATGGGTCAGTGCCTGCTATTAGTACATCAGGGATTTACAGCCTTCAGATTTTTTAAAAGTTTTTATAGTGCTCTTCTGAAGATCACAAGGTACATCAAGAGGTGTATTGTAACCAGAATGAACAGACTGACTATGTATTGACTTAGTGCTTTTATTTCTAGTCTTGAATGAGAAGAAAATGTTACTTGAGGTCACGGGGATTTGAGTCAGGTGGAATGCCAGTGTCTAGAGAAAGGGAATTATTTTGTTCCCTCAGTCATTTGAAAAAAAAAAAAAAATCTTAAGAAAGTGCCTGCAGGCTAAAACATCATCTTTTCTGTTCAGTCTCAAACAAGAGAAAAATGGAAAATAGCAGGTGACAAAGTGAAAGTTAGACTATGAATAGTCCACCAAGCTCTTACTTTAATTGCAGATGTATACTCTTCGTGTAAGCTATGACAAAATGACATAGCACAGAGATTCAAAAGTTATGCAGATGGATTTTGTCATTATCTGTGTCATGACTGGATCATAAGATGTCTACTGTAAAGATACTTCTACAATATTTTATTTAATGGTTATTTATTTAATATTTATTTAATAATTAAAACAAATAAACCAAACTACTATAAAAACACACAATATTTTCTGGTAGTCTGTTTTTAAACTTATTTTCAATGATGGTTCCTGATCCCATTTCATTCTTGCCTTCCATTCTCCTCTAAGCTGTATTTCACTTGCTTTTAGTCTGCCCACTATTGTTTTTGCAGAATTTCTTTCTGAATATTTTCTGTATAAATCTAGCTTGAACAAACACTAGAAGTGAAAATGTTCATTTTATCCCAGGACAGATATTTTTCTCTGTTGGATGCTTTCATTTGACTTACCACCCCCTGAGGTTTTAACACATTTTGACAATAGTTCTAATTCCACTTTCAAAAAAAAAAAAAAAATATTGTTTAGCATTATCTCACTGTGATTGACAGTGGAAACTTTGCAGTTCATTTCAGAGCTGCAGCTAATTAGTCAGTCATTACAGTGTGCTTCAGTTAGATGGCAGAACTCAGTACTGTTTTCTGAGCTACCCAGTCTTGAGGGCATGACAACAATGTGTCATTTGCCAAGGACTACAAAATGAAGGCTTTCACTTTGGCATGGTAGAAGAAAAAATGAATCTTTACAATAAGCTCCATGTTTTAATGCTGGATCACCTCTGGAACTGCTATCAAACTGTGCTTTGACCACAGCAGGGAAGCGTTTGATTAACTACCAACAAGAAAGAATGCGGTGAACAATGAGACATCAAAGACAGCGGCTTCCTGACAGCAGTTATTGAACAGTGATTAATGAATGACAGAAATGAAGAATGTATAACCTCCAGTATATTTGAGAGGGCTAATAAGTATCATGAGGTGAAGTTCAAAAGAGTCATTAATTGGTAAAAATAAAGAGCAACAACTTTAGTATATGTTTAAAATTTCACATTCGGTTTGGTCTAGAAAAGATCGACTGTATAGGGTCACATAGCTCGTACTCATATTGCAGCTTTCTTTCTTAGTGAGAAGATCTTTTTTTAATTGGTGGGGAAGATTTACATTGATTTCAATAAACTTTGCAATAACTCTTAAGATACTGGCCGTACTTTAATAATAAATTGTTCTTACTTTTTATTGTAGCTAATTGCTGTTGAGTTTTCAGTGGCCAAACTGAAGAATTTAAGGAAGAGCAGAAATATTAGAAACAGTGATCCGAAATAAGGTGAGAGGTAACTGAATATTATTAACAGGTCAGTCATTTTTTATACCTTTTGTCACCTAAAGCTAATGGCTCAAAAAAACTGTTTTATTGCAATCAGATGCAATGTTCAGAGCAGTGCCGGTCTTCTAGTTCACTTATACTTCTCTCATGCACTGCAAAATCCCATTCAGATTTGGTAGAAGTGTGATGATGGGGTCATGGTGTGGTCAGAAGTTCAAAACTATGGGTAAAACTTGGCAGTTCATGAACTGCTTTCCTCTGGAGAGCTGCTTGATGTTGGGGCTCCCCTTGCAGCATGTGATCCTCGCTGCTCAACCACATACTGTTCAGCCTGGAAAAGAGGGACCCTTCCACTTCCTAAAGGGGCTCCAAGAGAGCTGGACAGGGACTTTGGACAAAGGTATGGAGTGACAGAAAAAGGGGGAATGGCTTTCCACAGCCAGAAGGCAGGTTTAGATTAAATATTACCCTTTACTGTGATGGTGGTGAGGCCCTGGCACAGGCTGCCCAGAGAGGTTGTGGATGCCCCATTCCTGGGAATGTTCAGGGAGAGACTGGATGGGGCCCTAAGCAACCTGGTTCAGTGAGTTCAAGACACTGAGGTTCCTCTCAGTCTTAACCAAGTTCTTGGAACTGAACAAGTCCCTTATCCACAGCTGGAGTGAGGCACAGGCAGTGCTGTTCTCACAAAAGGAGGCCACTGTAAAACCTCTACTCCCCTTGGTAACAGCACAAAAATGAGGGCAGTCATTGGGATTAGAAGAGATCAGATTCAGCTCCTTCCCCTGCCTACAGGGATTGTTAAATCTCTCAGAAGAGTCCTAATTAGTGTGCTATGAAGTATTCTATGGAAGAATGCTCTTGGTTGCTCCTGATGTTATTGCACTTGGCATTAAATAATTAAATCTTTGCTGGGGAAAAGATGCAAGGGAAAGGCAGGGGAATGGAGTGGCAGGGGAGAGGGAGGGAGAGAGAGGGAGAGAGGACCAACAGGACTTTCAAACATAATGTATGAGAAACTCAGATTTGTATTGTCATTCCTATAAATACACCAACATTACACACTACACAGTCATTGAAGGAGGATGTACCTCTCCATCCAAGTAGCTTCCTTTCTACTACACAAATCAAATTTTCTTTGATTAAGTGTTAAGTGATTTTTGGGGAACTCAGACTGTCTGTTGTTGCACAAGCTCATAGCACTTTCCTTGCAGGGAGGATTGGACCCCTTCACTGAGCAGAAATGCATTTGTGTCCCTGAGTAGTTGGACTAGGAGATAAATCCTTTCAACAAGGTTGCTGAGGAGTGCAAGGCATGTAGGAGGGAGAGATTTATGTATGTGATCTTGTTACTTCTGAAGGAAAAGTTTAACGTGTGGTAAGGCAGATGTATGGCTGAAGTGTTTAATTTGATTGGGAGCTGTAAGACCAGTTTGTATGAGTGCTCCTCAGTCTTTGCTGTGAAATTGCTATGTTGTTTTATTTTTTTGGGACATGATAACAAATGGAAATGGGTTTTTCTATTTGATGTCAGTCAGATTTGTGAATGAATAACCTATATATTTCTACTGATACAACTACTTAAAGCCCTACAACTGTATGTTGTATAGCTCAGGGGGCAGGAGAGGGGTTCTGCTGTGAGGGAGATTTTTTTCTGACTTTAATGCTGGCTAATTATATTATTTTGCGTGTACATCTACATATAAAACATGTAGAAAGTCATACCTGGGAAATTATTTCTTTGGTGACAGTATCTGTGGTCTCTGCAGGTGGTAGTCTAGGTATATACGGTTTTCAGAAACTACAGATTGAGGCAGTGATGAACATGTTCAGTAATTGTTATTTTTGGGCTTTTTGTAATGTTTTAATAAGACAAAGTTACACCTGAAGTTAATACTTTTCTGTGTGAGATTGAATATGTAATCTAGTAATAATAAGTTACCTTGTATCATTCCAAGATAGCAAGCTTTCTGCATTTATCAAAAGTTTTGAGGGCTTGAGAAAAGAAAAATCTTTTCTTGAGACTTCCATCATTACCTCAGTCAGGCTAAAAACAATGTTACACTACGTTAAACCCAAGAAAAGGGAGTTATAATTAGTAATGTTCACTGAAGGCTTTCAAAGACTCTGTTACAGTCTGAGAATGCTTCAAGAGTTAGGGAGGGCAAGGTCAGAGTTTCCAGCATTATGATCCTGTTAGTACAGAGCACTTAAGCTAATCTGTGCTGTGTTAAAACTAAGTCAACCCCAGTGCTCAGAAATGGTGCTGAGAGTTCAATAGGCAGCTCTAAAGAGTTTCTGCAGCCTCAGAGCCTCTGCAAGGCACTGGGAGCCTCCCTGGCAGTGGCTGATCCATGTTCCCTGGGAAGTGCTCTGGCTGCAGGTGCACCACCATGGTTTTGAAGAGAACTTGCTGTACAGCAGTGCTAATTGTGCATTCACAATACCAAATATGCTCCCTCCTACTAAACAATCTGGCTTGAATCCCTCTGGAAATCAAAGTCCATGTATCTTGCTAGACTTATAAAGATTTATATATGAACATGATAATGTTCTTGATTTGGTGTAAGCTCTTCAATCTCTCATTATCCCAAAGAAGGATTCATTTCAGTAATGAAGAAAATTATCTCGGTATATAATTGTATTTTTTTTTATTCCTGTAACTCAAAGGCACATTATAAGTGCAAAATAGAAATCTAATATTTTGATAGAAAGTGACAATTACAAAAGAAAGTTATTAAGCTTCTATTCATCTGGATTCTGGCAAAACCTTTGGTGCCTTATGGTGATATTCTGTGACTGCATCTGTGCTGTAGAGACCAGACGGTTCTGCAAAGCTTTACATTTTACACACTCTTTAACTGTGATACTGCATGAAATTAGACTACAGTTACATTATGAAGACAGACTCTTCTGCATTCATCTGGAATGGTAGAGTAGGAGGCTTCCAAACTTAAAGGAAAAATGAGTTTAGGTGCTCCAGCTCCAGAGGGTGACAATGAGCCCTTCCAGTCTCAGTATTGCAATACATCTTTACTGTCAGATATTTGTGGTGTGGTCTCTTTAACTGCAATTATCATTTGTCACTCAGTGTGGTCAATACAGAAGTTACTGTCTTTGAGATTTACTTGTTGTGACTCTCCTTCATGTCAAAATGTATCTACAGGTACTGTTGTCTTGTCAGGCCAAGATCATCTCATTCCACCTGTTTTAGAGGGCTGCTCTTTGCCTTGGACATTTCTCCATGCCCTCAGATGTTACAGGTTGTTCTACATGGGTTGTTTAAGGAAACACCTCTCACAGCAAATAGCTGTATCATCTCAAGGCTTTCACAGAATCACAGAACATTCTGAGTTGGAAGGGACTCACAAGGGTCATTGAGTCCAACTCATAAGTGAAGAGTCCCTATGGGACTCAAACCCCAACCTTGGCGTTATTAGCACTGTGCTCTAACCAACTGAGACTTGGTAATGGTAACAGTTTCTCAACATTCCCTGTCTTGACAAGTGTCATGTGCATGTTTCTGTGACATCTCTGTGAAGCTGGTCTTGCATGTATCTCAATGCTTGCAGCACCTCAGTATTGGCCTTGTTTTACTGCTACCTTCTGGCTGTGACATGAGCTAAAAGCTCTCATCAGCATTGTGCTTTCCTGTGTCTACCTCTTTGTAATTATTCATTGTCCGTTTTTAATTGAACTCCAGGATCTTTAGGTCAATGATTATTCCTCTCACATCATACCTCGATCAGTGGTAGAAAAAAAATTATAGAAAAGACTTCATAAGTGAATTTGGTAAACAAAGTGATGAACAAAAGTATTTCTTACTTACTGTTTAACCCATACTAAAAAAATGTCCAGATTAAACCACTAAACTCAGTTAATAAGCCAGTCACATATATAAAGTTCAGTTGTACTGGCTTTTGTTATAATCAGCAGATTATTAGAATACAGCAGATTTTCCATGCAATGTCAGGGACTTACTGAGCCATGAAATAGAGTGTGTCAAGCCCTGGTCATGCTCTGCTTCCACTGCTTATGTCTGTGGTGGGTGTGAATCCCAACACTGGACTTTTGGGCTGGTGGGTTGTGAGTGGGAGCAGGCTCTTGGCTATAAATCTGCAAACTGTACTAATCCATAGTCTGCCTCAGACCTCTTGGCTCTATAGTTTTTGGATTCTGTAGTCATCTGAGTACCTTTTTCTCTCAAGGATCTCCAAACCTAGGGCACTGCTTTTTCGGCTGGATTTCAAGAGTATATTACTCTTTGACAGATTTTCCTTCTATTACTTTTCTATTGCCATGTTTCTAGAAACTCATTAAAAATGTAGAGATTTCACCTCAGATAAAAGTGGCGGTGGCTTGCACAAAGGTGTCTGTCTCTTCTCACCTAAATATGATTTATAATCTAGGTATATAAACATAAGGCCACCACATGAAGTAGAAATTAAGCTTGATATTGCATAAAAACTATCAGTTTGTCTTCATTTTATCTATTTACCTTGCATAAGTAGTTTTATGACATCTTTTGAGAAGGCCAATTCTTCTCAGCAAAAGCTATAGGTGTTTGCTGGAGAAGTAAGGAGGCATAAATCACTTTTCCTCTCCTGCAACTATTGTTTTTCCACTGAAAGTTCAAGGCTTTGCTTTTTCTACTTGTGTGATAAGTTGCATCTGCTGAAGTTGGTATTTATTTACAAAATCTCTATAGAAACTATATTTGATCAGGACAAAAGACATCAACTATTGAATCCTGTCTCCCATCCCAACATGTCTCTGAGGTTTGTGGCTGTGGTCATATCACAGTGCAGGATTTCTGGTTTTGACAAAAGCAGCACATTCCTCATTTTATTGTTGGATATAGTTTCCTCTGCTATCAGTATAGGATATTCTTTTCATGTCTATTCTACTGCTCATCTGGTGCTTCCATACATACACACATTTCTATCCACACTTCATTCATATCCATCCTCATACTTCTATTACGAGTCTTTCAGAGGACATTTGAGCAATATACAGAACTGAGCAAATTAAATTGCATTAACATATTAACAATGTTAAATGCATTATATACCAGCCCTGAGATACTACCAGTTTTATAGAAACTGTCCTCCAGAATGAAGTAACAATTAATTGAGCTAAATATGTACCTCTTCCTACCCAGACTGTGGCCTGTGCAGTTATGTGTCCTCCTGCAGCTGCGATTTCCCCTCTAAACATTAAATTCCCAACTTTGTTTTTTTTTTTTTTTTTTTTTGCTTTTATGTCTGCCATAACTTCGTGATGAAGACTTCCAGAAGACATGGAGATCTTTGGAAAACAGTTATCCAAATGGAAGTTAAAAGGTAGTGCATGAGTTCAGCCTCCTGCCTTGCTACTTCATTTACCTACGACATTCTCAAGCTTGCTACAGTATCTGTAAGGAAGTAAGCTAACTTAATTGCAAAGTCAATGTTAAATGAATTTATAAGTCATGCACACTTTGCACAAGTATCTTCTTCCATGAACTTGAATTGTCATGTTAATTCAGTTTTCTCCTAAAGGGCTTTGAGAGTGATAATCAGATTTTCTCATCTAGTTTCACATGTAACAGACAAACAGAGATGAGGAACCACTGGCCTTGAGCATAAAATCCTTCAAATGCATAGCAGTATTTTAGGAGTCTTAAAATATAATGAGCTCAATGTTTTGTTTTTTAAAAATACACTCAGAATGAATACCTGAAAAATATGCAGTATAATAAAACAAGATATGAAATGATTGCCTTTAGAATAACTTATAAAGATGATTTTTGCCCTTCGACTCATGCTCTACACCGAACATTTCTCTCACATATTAGTTTCCAAGTGGATTTTGGTGCCAGTAAAAAATGAGTCTTTGAAATGGCTAGAAGTCAAGAAAATTCTCCTCCTAGGAATAAAGAACACTTTTTTACACACTCCCCTTCACCCTCCAGACTTATTTTGGAAGCAATCTGCAGCTCCAGTGGATAACCCACTCGAATTTGAATGGGCAGTCAGTCGTGAGGCTGTCTGAATGCCCAAGGGGGATGATGTGCTCCTTAGTTCTATGAAAAACGAGTATCAAATATAAAAATTCCAGAAGCTTTTCAATTAACATAACTGTGGTAATAACAGAAGTAAAGTGTCTGGTTCAGCTACCTGTGCATTTGATAAGTATTTTAGTTTCTTTGAAATGTGTTAGTCAAGAGGGAACGAATTCAAGAAAATCCATGGTTTTGAGTTGATCTGGAGGCTCTTAGATATTATAATCATGATCCTCTCTGAATTTAAAGAGTTTGAATCTTGACCCTTAAGCATTCTTGAAGATGTTACCCTTTCATATCAGCTACCATACAGCAGTCAGTAGGATTCCAGTTTGAAGGGGAATAAGTTGCCTTCTGACCAGAGCTGTGTGGTGGGAGAACACTGAAAAGTGTATTTTGTCACATGGAGGGAGTCTTTTGTTTCTGGCCTCCTGGACCATAAACTAAAATGGTTCCTTGATAACTGTTGTATTGGCAGAGATTTCCTTTTCTGGTGTTTTAATTTGCTTACAGCAGGTAGGATGGTTGTACAGATTTCCTCTTTTGTGATAAGGAACAGGTTGCTGTGTTAATGGTGCAGGAGAATGATTCTCCAGGTTTCTATGGATCAGCCTTATCTTTATTTTTTATTTACTTTGACATTTAAATAATAATACTGTGTAGGTGCAGAATTCTTCTTAGCAATGTCAAAGACTTGCCTACAAAGACCCAGTATCTCTTTTCAGATATGCATATTTTAGATACCATACTCTTAATTCTAACTGAAATTCTGTTGCTTTAAAATAAATAAATAATGAAGTCTACTGCTCTTGTATCTGTCTCTTTCAACCTTCTCCTGGTAATAAAGAATACTATAAATGATAGCTGAATCTGATAATTAGACAAGACTTCCCTTTTCTGTCCTGTTTTTTTTTTTTTTTTTCTGTAATGCTGTTTGTCTGCTTACTGGCTTGAGGTCCCCTCCCCCTGTGAGACTTATCTTTTTAATGGCAGTCATTTTTAACATGCACAATTTTTCTGTAAGCATGACATTCACTATCTCTATAATAACAATCATTTGGCTTATGATTTAAACCATTACAGCACTGTACCGTGCTGTGAGACTCAAATGCTGGCTTCACTTTTACATTGTTTACTTTCCTATCAGCATGTTGACAGTTCATAACTCTTGGCTACTTCCACATTGACTGCAATTTTTGTAAAGCTTTAAAGGAAATAAAGAACTGCATCAGACAATTGTTTTTTTGGATTACTTGCCTAAGCATGCTGTAAACTTGATATCAAGATGCTGAGCTAGATAGTCCCTTTAACGTGGCATGAATTTTATAGTAAAGTGTGAAACAGGTGTAGTATCCTTTTTTAAATCATATCTGAAGTGTAATAGACAAAGATCAATGGAAACCTTTTAACAACATAAAGACAAGATGGGATACATTAAGTACTAAACTAATATACCAACTGTTACCTGGCCAATTTTTTTCCCTGTTCTACCCCTCCCCTCTCCCTCATTTGAGGTAGACTTTACTTGAACATTTAGTCATGGTGGTCTGTGAGGGTGAAGGAAACTCCTATTTTAAAGGAGATGGCTTTGTTTGAATTAGTGGAATTTATTTTGTTTATTTAAAGGTTCTACAGAGTTCTTTTCTCCCTGCAATCATTTTACATGTTTGTCCTGCTCTTCAGCTTTCCAACTGAATCTCTGTAGCCAGGAACAGGGAGAGTATTGCTAGGAAAACTCATGTGAGGGCAAACAAATTCTGAAAACTTAACATAAGGGACACTTCAATATGAACAAATGACTGGGGAGTTGTTTTTAAAGTGGTTTACAACTGTGATAATTTGAGTGGAGTATTTTTACAGTTGTTTCTCAAGTCATATCTCTGCCACGAGATTCTGAGACACCTTTTTAGTCCTGTCTTATTTCAAAGATCTAAAGAATTTTTTTACACAGAAGGGAATTATTTTTTAAAGATATCCAACATGAGGTGTACATACATTTAACTTGGGCAATGTTTTATGAGACATACAGTTTCTGGTCTGTACATTTTAATCTTAATGAACCTTCCCTTTAAAATACACAGGAATATTCTATATATGTGTTTTCTATACATGTGAGTGTAAATGTTGGTATAGTTCAAAAATATGTATTAAACTCCAAAATTTTTGTTGTACTCATTTTACTATGCTCTTTTATTTCTTTTCATAATTAGAGTTTGTTTCTTTTGTAGCAACTGTTTTGTTATTAAAATGGAGAACAGAATGAGGGAAAAGTTTGTGTCTTAAAGATGATTGAAACTGCCTGTCATAGGCAGTGCAGAGTCAGAATTTGGTTTATGCAAAGATAAATTTGTTTAATAAAATCTCATTTTCTGGGCTTTAATACTAATGAGCTGGAGAGCTTATTCTTTCAGATACTACTAATGACTTAGGAGTATGTTACACTATATACAAGTACAGTGTTACTAAGTTGCAAAATCATACCACAAGTTTGCTTTGCTTATATTTAAGCTTCAGGAATTGTGTGATTATGGTGTTTTGAAGAAAACACTTGCAGTATGTTTAGTTGTAGATAAAAAGCTTGAAATTGTGGTTTTGAGCATTCATTTTAAAGACTTGACATGTAGAGAAGTTTGAAATATTTCAAAATGACTTTTAATAAATCTTATGTCAGGGGAACTGGCTGAAGAGTTCTGAGTGACTGGAGTTGTAGTCTTTTTTTGCATATGGCAAGCAGGGTTTATAATGAGCAGGTACGTACCTGTATCTTGTCAGGATGGGATTTCAGGGGGACTGTGGGTGGATTTCATTTGAGTCAACTTTCTCTTACACGACCTCCTGTGAACCTTGGGAGCACCACGCTCACTCTCAATGCCTGTAGATGAAAATGTTTGTTTTTCCTCAATTTCTTATCTTCCTTGTAAGTGTTTAATGAATTTGTACAATCTAAATTTATTTTAAAGAATATTTTGTGCAATTTTACAATTACAATCCTGCTGGCGTAGAAATATTTCTAAACACTGCTTCCCATTTGTCTTGTATTTTAGCATCTGAATTCACATTCTTGTAAAAGTAAGTGGGTAGGAGGAGGGTAGAGGAGAAATTATACTTGAAACATTCTTCTTCCACTTGAGGTTTGCCTTTGCTTTCCATCTCAAAATTAAAATTGATGGACAGAGAATAATTCGTGTTAATGCAGCTGTTATTCAGTTTGAAAGATATCTAACGGGAAGAGAGTGCTCTTAGCTGGGGAACAAAGGGTGACAAATGTCATTCTGCACATCAAGTTTTTCCAACACTGCCCCTGAAGCAGAGGGTACATCAGCTTATAAAAGAAGAGGAAAAAAAAAAAAAGAAAGAAAGAAAAAGAGCATTTGAACGAGTACAGTGTCAATATGCTAGAACAGTCTCCTAACCCTCTTGTCATCTGTGATAAGGACATCAATAATAGTCATTGTCAACCTTCATTAAGCTCAGATCATCCATTTTTATGTCCCTCAGGATGTTTTTCATTGATATTTTCCCTGGAAAGAGAAAAGGCCCTACATCAACTAGTGTATAAAGCTTGATTTCTTTCCTCAGGGCTCCTAGTAGAGGAGAAACAAATTATTTTAATTACTCTTTTTCTGTTTTGATATTTTTTTTTATTATTATTTGTTTGTTCAGTTGTTTTTTCTTCTGAGTTCCTCTCGGGTGCTTTACCTCTTTCTAGATCCAGAAGAGCTCTTGCTTATTAATCCATGTAATAAAGTCTAAGAAAAAGGGAATGGAAGATGTTGAGAAAAATAGATCCATGCTTCCCCTTCTCTAGGTGTTTGTCTCAACATTGGTGGTGATAGTCCTTTGTTTACACATGTCTTGGCTTTGGGTTTATATCCTTGTTAGCTCTTGCAGGTTCAGTTACAAGTGACCAGCACCACCTAAATTCTTTAGGATTTTTTTTTAGAAAAGACAACCAGAAAGATAAAATTCTTGGCTAAGGATTGAATTTGAAGCCTTTGCAAACATGGGAGGTAGGTGTTTTGGAGAATGGATGTTGGTATGTTCAGAGATAAGTGACTTAGTTCACTGTTTGATTTCTTCTTCTGAAGAAAACAAAGTTATTTCTAAATTCATTCAGTGTTACTCTCTCTTCAGTGATCTCAGCAGTCTTTCCAAAGTGGGAAAATACACACCATGTCAGAGGAGGAAGGTTCACACACTCAACATTGCTACAACTGAAAAGGAATTGTACATATAGTACCTAAAGTATTAGGAGCCCATGACTTGAACTGTTGCTTCTTTTGGAATTATTTTCTATACAATGAACTATTTCCTCAGATCTTGTTATAGATTCTACCTAGAAATAGAGAAATATTCTCACAGAAAAAAAAAGAAAAGGTACCAAAAAAATACTTGGAAATCCCAAAAATACTTGGAAATTAAGCAGATTTTCCTGAGTCTGCAAAGAATTGAAACCAGGTATTAGGTCCAAAGACACTCCTCATATTTTATGTTCATAGATATATTTTTAAAATTTAAAATTCAGAATATCAAACCTTTCTCTTGCAGACCTCTGTGAATTTAATTGCACAAGTTGACTTGTAAAGTATTACTTAAATATTATGTAACTTTTACTACAGGTTGGTGGTGCTACACTGACAATATTGTCTCTATTTACCCAAAACTTGAGCACATTTTGTAAAAAATTACAGCACAAAATAAAAATAGGTCTATTACAAAATCCCTGGAATTGGATGTCATTTTCTGCTTTCAATTAGATCTACCAAAAAAAAAATTCTTTTTTTTTTCACTATAACTTTTCCAGCTAAGTTGAATTCCATGTTCAGGTTCAGTTAACAATGTAACTGATGGTAAAGCTTGTTAAAGAACTGAATGTGCTTCCAGCCTGGTGTAAATAAGTCTATTCACAAATTCTCATAAGTCTGAAATGAGTTTCCAACAAACCAAGAGTGACCAATTTCATATGTGAATAGCTGTAAAGTTGTGTAATCTTCATTATTGTTGGGAGATATCTGACATCCTGTAATCATATTTTTGTGTGCCAGGCAAAGAATTTGGTGAGTAGAAAGACAACTCTGCTAAATATAGGACCTAGGGTACATGAAACAGTCTTTCTTAAAAATATGCATTGATGTAGTTTCATCTACTAGTTAATTTATTTGCTTGTTTGTGAGGGTTTTTAGGGTTTGGGGCTTTTTAATTAATTTTGATCCACCAATCCCACTCAAAGTTTCATTAGTGCAGTGTTTGCAGAGCTCAGGAAATCTCTTTCTCCAGTGTCACTTTTAAGAGACTCTTCAGGTGGTGAATGTACTCATCATCCTTCCTTTGTCAGTGTTGTGGGACTTCATTACTGTGAGCAAGCACTTAAAAGGGCAGAGCCTGCTGTGTGAGAGACCTGTGCAGCTTATGAGAGAAGGTACCCTATCGTGTCATTATGAGTTGTCAATGCAATTGCACCTCAGGCCATTCCCACAACATATCTAATTCTGTTCCCCTCTGACCCCTTTCATGGTAGAAAATGGTAGAATTGAACAGCTGTGTCTTTGAAAAGTGGTGTAGATTCTGGCACAATAGATTCTTCATAATATCATACAGCATATTGAACCAGACTACAGAGATTTTGAAAGAGCTGAAATTACACTGATCATCATGTGGGGCAGTTAAGTCTTATCTTCAGTCTTAAAAATAAAACATGGGTATATTTTTTTTTTTCATTGAAAGCCACACTATAAAATGATGCATGAAAGGATCATGAAAATGATGGCCTGAAAGTACACCATGAAAACAGCTCAAATCCAAGGATTCTGTGTGAGCCTTTCTAACACCGGGGTACTTTTTCTGACACAAACCCTACACAGGGACAGTGCTCTGTGAAGCAACTTAAATGTCTCTGGCATCAAAGTTGTGTAACACTCTAAGAATTTCATGTGTTTGAGAAAGTTGGAAAAACAATACTGTTCTCTAATATGGTTTATAATTAAGAGAAACCTGATGTTTTCTCTTAGAGTGAACTGGAATTGGTGTATGTGACACAGCCCTTACTCATCCCCAGCATGGACCCACAATCTACACCAGTTATCTGAACCATGTGTTGGTGGGAATGCAGTTACTGTGACATCTGGTCACATCCTCCAGCTGTTGCAGAGAAGGGATGGAGTCAAAGGTGTCTGAGAGGAGGGAGGAGCACTGTGGGATCCTGCTGAGTGTGAGTTTAGGGATGACAGGCAAGCATGTGAATCCTGAATTTATATAAAGGTAAGCAATTTTCTTCCTCACCTCACTTTTATACTTGGCTAAAACCATATTTAGTGGCTGATTTTCTTCTCGTTATATAGTTGTAAGAACATGTAGTCTAGAAAATCTTGACTCAATTTACTCCTTTTTTTCCTCTGCCTACCCCAATTTAAAGCTGTAGTTCCTGGGAGAAGGCTCAGGGATCTGAAAGAAAAATTATGTTCACCTCTTGGCTTTCTGTTGTAAGCATAATATTCAGAGTGTTTTTGCCATATTAATGTGCAGCTCATAATTGTTAATATTGCCAGTGATTTACTGATGAGCCTCTTAACTTTAAGCAATGCTGTGACTCAATCCCTTTCCCTGTAGCATTAAGAACTAATTTGACAGTTGCTACAGGCAAAGCTGCAAGATGACTCAGATTGTCAAATGTCCTTTGTCCTCACAAATGCAAAATCCTCCAGCCAAGTTTCAAATGCAATTCCACTTTATTCTAATTTATTGTTCATTTCTCCTCTTGACACAGCAGCTCCCTAACAAGTCCGTTCATCATTACTTAAATGCTTGCTCACAAAGGACTGTTGTCAATCACTGGCACAGAACATCAAGCAGAAAGAATGTCTGATCAAACACATTTTGAAAGCTCTGCCACAACAATAGGGAAAAGCTAAATCGAACTGGGGGAAGGGAAGGGCTAAACACGACTTATATGTATCAAGCAGATGAGATTATTTTAAATAGGTCTAAGACGCTGAAAATCAAGTGGAATTAATTCATTTCTAGATAGTGCTTAGAATGCATATTTTTTTTAAAGCATTGATTATAATGCAAGTGGTGAAAATACTAAAATACTAATACCAATGAGCACAGCAAAAATGAACCATCAGACCATTCAGACCTTCCTGGGGCTGCAAAGAACCTTGGACTCAGTCTGAAAATTACTAAAAATAAAATGAGGAATGGTTGCTCTGAGGGTGAATCACTCCTGGGTCATCTATATTAACAGTGATAAGAGTATTTTAAATAATCATATCTTTTTCATGCAACTTCTTGACTCATAATCTTGATTTTATTTATTTTTAAATGCCCACAAGAACAGAACATCTGTGGTTCATTTTTACAAACAATATGTTTGCTTTTAATTTATTCTAGAATATAATTGTTCTTTACATAATGTATCAGACTCCATCCGTTCAAGAGGTAAATGGCACAATGGAATTGATCAATTTTAAATCCAAAATACTAAAATAGATTTTTTTCCTTTTGTGTACCTCAATGAAAGTAATTAGATTTTTTTTTTTCCTAATCTGAGAGGAATTTAATGACAGTATATAGCTTTGAACTTCTCCTGATCCCTACACTGTAGCTGCATACAAATCAATAATACACTTCACTTACAAGAGTTTATGTCCTTGTCAGATTAAAATTCTGGTCACTCAGGGCTGTCACACTGAAGGTGAGCTTTGCACATCTCCCTGGATTTCTTCATCACCCCTGGTGGGGCAGGGAATGGGAGTAGGAGTAAAATAGCTATGGTTGAGTGATTCTCTGCCAACCCTTCTTCATCCCAAACCTTAAAAATAACAAAGTCTTTCTCAGAAATGGGAAAATGTTTCACTCCCTGTGGAATTTCTGGAATGATGCTCCTCTGAGGGTGTCTCAGTGGGTTGGGCAGCAAGAACACCTGACTGGGTCTCAGTTGTACTGGACAGTCTTCTTCTCTGGGCACTGAGGCAGGAGACCAAGAGGAAAAACAATATATGATGATTTAATGTAGCAACAACTCACATGCATAAAAAGACAGTGAAATATGGATGGAGTTATTTTATTACTAACTTTTACTTACCTCACTCTGAAATTACCTTATAAATAGCTTTAATGTAATTTCCTATGTTGGGGATTTTTAAGTAAACCAAAAAACCCCCATGGCCTCTGTTCTCTGAAAATATAGTATTCTCATGTTCCATCATCTGGCTTTATACACATATTCTTAAGAATATTAATTAATAATAGTAATAATAATAATAATAATAATCCTATACTGAGGTGAAGAGACTTCTGAAGGTGAATTTTTACTGAGCATGAGAAAAGCTGGGACCTCAAGTCCTGGATTCAGGGTCTGGATTACACTGCTGCAACTGCAGCCGGAGCTGAGGCTATAGCATGGCTACTCATGGAGTAAATTACAACATAAATATGCCATAACCTTTTTAAAAGATTCTATAGAACCTTTGGGATAGCTCCATCTAAAATCTGGGAGCATAGTTAACAGCAAAGACATTTGCAGTTTTAGTGGCATTGGAATTCATCCATGATAGAGCATAGAATAATGAAAGATAATATGTGTATTGGGAAGGGTAATGGAGAAATAAGCTACAGTTATGAACGGGACAAAGTCAAGCTACTGAATCCACTCAGTGGAAAGGAAAAGCTACCACAG
Organism: Corapipo altera; assembly: GCF_003945725.1. Classification (NCBI taxonomy): domain Eukaryota; kingdom Metazoa; phylum Chordata; class Aves; order Passeriformes; family Pipridae; genus Corapipo; species Corapipo altera. Next base: position 3,041,230 of record NW_020884891.1, on the reverse strand, counting down.
CATCCTCTCTTTATGATTTTATTAAGCACATTCTGTCTTTTGTTTTCTCAAACTATGAAATTATTAAATTGTTATTCAAAGATACCACCAAAGAAACAAATGTTGTCTATGATCAATGGCATATCATTGGTAAACTTGCAACACAACTGTGTCCTTATAGCATCAATTATATTTTTGAACAACCTAATCTCACCATCTCAAAGCTGGAACACGTTTCATTATCTAAAATTTTTAACAGGTAAACTAAAAACTTCTAGGAAAATAAAATTAATGGAAGTGTATAATCTGTTCGAGAGTAACTTCAGATTTAAACTTAGAAAGAGAAAAAATATTATTATCAGTAGGTTTCCTCTTGTTGAGTGTCAGTTAACTTAGTATATCCTTGGAATACTGTAGTTCCAGTAGTATCAGCATTAAAAACTTCTAAATAAGTTGTATAACTTGACCTATGCTTGTGCTCATCTCAGAGAATACGTTGATTTAATAGTTGATGTTGTTGGTAGTTCAGGTTCTGTTTTGAAGTGTCTTTTTTCCCCATGTAGATAGAATTGGTGGCTCTGAACTGAGACTTCAGTTCAGAGATCAGAAGCAGGAGGAACAGTAACAAGTACCATTTGGATTGGATAGAAAATGTGATATATATTTACAGTGGACAAAACTGAGCAGTACCAGCTTGAAAGGGAGCAAAAGAAGTTAAGTGAAGTGTTTATTTGATTTATTTTGAATGGGAAAATTGGTGGTAGGCTTATTTTACTGAAAAATTAAGTAAGAATCAAAGTTTTTAAACAGTACAGATTGCTTTTGAGTTAAACCATAAAACTGATTCAATGCTGCAAAAACAGATAACCACTGCTTTATTCTTTTCTCAGTTTTCTTTTGGTGATTTCATGAATCACTACTGTGTCATAAACTTAGGTCTTAAAAGTGAGCTTGAGACAATAAAAAGAAAAGCCTTAAAATATTTTCCTGGGATTAAAAGACTGTTTGATTTACTTTTAGCTCATCTGAACTTGGTTGCATTGACAAGGTCAATATTTAAGTCATTTTTTCATACTATTATAATAACTGACTGGGGAGAAGATGGCAATTTCTTTCATTTCACCTTGAGCAGAGAATGGATGGAGATGTAAAGTTAAGCTCTTTGTAAATTGATCCTCTCTAAATAGCTCTACTTTCCTACTAGGCTGGGAAAATCCATGCAAAGGAACAATTAGTGATTTGTAACACCACCAAACACATAATTTTTACTGGGGTATTTACTTTCTGCCGTTTTTTTTAATGGGAGCCAAAGAGTCCATAAAACTCTTTGTAAGCAAACAAGCTGTTAAATTATGTTTAAAAAAGCTTCTGGACTAGATAAAGTTCTTGAATGATCTTACAAATTATGTATTCATTAACTTCAGAATGACTAGAAAGCATCAAAAATGCTTATGTGCAGGAAAAAGCCTTTTACAAGAAGTCCAGCCCTTCTTAATAGTAGTAGCTTGCAGCAATAAATACATATTTGTAGAGGAAATGCTGTAACAGCTTAAATATAGAAAAATTTCCAATATCATTGTTATTATCTGAGCTGAAATTCCCCCTATTTATCATTCCTAACCCCTTTATTATTCTTCCTTCTATAGTATGGAAAGTAAAAATTGTTTAACCCGGGAGCCTGAGGGCTTCTCTGTGTCACCCAGAAACAGAGTCCCATCAGGAGCTAAGCCCCTCCAATAATTTAAAAATAAAAGACCTGGCAAAAGGGTTAACTCTGTTAAGAAACAAGACTCTCAGAAAATGGTCAGACTAAAATGTAGCTGTTACCATCAAACACTACATGTGCTGTTTGTAGAATAAATGGGCGCTTGCTTAGTACATATTTCTCACCTCTTAGAAAACAAGAAGAGAAAGCAACAATTCTGTTAAAACCCAACTCTTCCCCTGTCTTCTTTCCAAGTGCTCTGAAAAAAAACCCCACACCAACAAAACAAAAGCCAACAAAAAACCATTCCCTAAACTGATTGACTTTCATCAAGAGCTCTGTCAATGTCACAGAAATAGATTTCATTGCTTTTGACAGCCTGGCTTGATGCTAAGCTTGTATCAAAACCCTACCAACAGGAAAAAGACTGCTGAGTTGAACATAATGGTCATTTTAGGGGGTTTTGCTGTGCCTGTCTCTGTGGTGGATGTGATTTCCTCTATTTTGACCCCAAGAAGCTTTTACAGTAGCTCATTTAAAGTTCATGTCTCCAAAAGGAAAATAGTGGAAATACAAAAAGCAAAATGATCAACTGCACTTTTATTTCCAGTAGCCCTCCCACTGTCCATGAGCTCTGCAGGGAGCAGGAGATGGGAAATCAGTGTTGCCCTTAAAACAGAGGAAATGTTTTTCTAACATAATATACATGAAGCACTCCAGGATTCTCACTCTCTGTAAACGACTCAAAGACAGTAGGTGCAGATTCTAATGATGTGGCCAGCTCTGCTAAATCTCTACCCTCTTCAAGCTTCCCGTGCTCTTGTTGTCTTTTGCTGTGCACTTAGCATTATCTGGCCTCCTGAGGGTCTGTGAATAATGCCTCCATCAGCAACTTTCACGTCTTCTGAGACTCTACATTTTTTGAAGCAGTTTGGTTCAAGAGTGTAATTGAAACTAAGCACTGAACAAGTATTTTTATACTGGCCACTCTGAAGGTCTGGTCCCAGATTGAGTGAGCCCTTACATGTTGCTGTATCATTTCATTTTCCTGCACAGTCATTGAAAAAATCCCATAGAAACCATCGAACAGCTCAGCTGAAGCCATGATCATTCCCTACTTTAGTGTTTTCCTCTCTTGTCCATCAGCAATATCTGGTCATGGTAACTTGGGGAAGGAAATATGCTGTTTCCTGCCATACCATTTCCTGATAAAGCTGAAAAAGGGTCACAGCACTTTATTCTGTTTCTTCTTCCCCAAATTCTGGTCAATGGCAATTTCCCAGATATAGTCAATAAATCTGCTGTATATACACAGCCTCTCTGTGCTTGCAATTCACTTAGTGGTGACATCCCCTTTGTGTGTGATAGAGAGGTATCATAGAATATTCTGAGTTGGAAGGGACCCACAAGGAACGTCGAAGTCCAGGAGTTGTACATTGAAGTCCAGCTCCACGGCCAAAAGGGAGCACTGGAAACACGATATCCAACATTTTGCCTCCCGCCCGCCTTAAACAATCCCAGTCTGGAAAGAAGGAAACCAAAACTCTATGAAACTGTAGCAACATCAGAAAAGTTCATAATTTATTCACATCAGTTGGGTAATTAGAGTTTGCTCTAATTTTTGCTGAGGAAGCACAACTAAGTTATACTTTTGTCCTTAGCTATGACTTTTGAGAATGTGATTCAGGCATGGAAGGTATCTTGTGTTTAATATTCCAGTTTGGTGATGATATGTGGAAATCTGTTCCCTTAACACCTTTTGAGATTTTTTTTTTTTTGTTTTTTAAACTCTATTTTCCCCCAGTTCATACAGATGTAAACTTATCAAGTGGAATATGGTTCAAATAGTGTAGAGAAATACAGTTAATTGTTTAAAAACATTTTTTAAATGCTGTAATTTGTTACAAATAAGTCGAATTAAAAAACAGCAAAATTAAGCTTGGTACTAATTTCTCTTGTGTTCCTCCCAGTTGGCAAAAATAGAAAATGGCTAGTCAGCTTTCCCATTGTTTACATAGTTTTGAGTTTTTAATTAACATAATCTGCTTATTGCAATGTAGCTGTTAATTGCAGCCAGTTGAAGGAGAGGGGTACAAATTGCTGTTTATGTAGTTGAAGAAGGAGCCAAATAATTAGGGAAACTGTTTCCCATATAGAAAATGACAATATTTTCTTTCTTTACACAGAAACATAAATAAATCTGTGACCAACTGTTTAGACACCATTTAAAATGCACTGTAGCAAGACGAAGAACTTCAATACATTCAAATTGGTTCATTTCTCCATCAACTTGCCTGAACACATTTTTTTCTTTTTAATGAAAATGAAGTTTCTGTCAAAAAATAACTCCGTGCTCAGTTTTGGGGGTTTAGGGGAGTGTCTGTAAAGTCTCACTGATCTGTCCCAAGGCCGCTCTGCAGTAGAGCTCTGAAGGGGCAGCAACACCAACTCTGGAGTTCAAGTATCTGAGACTGTAGCTGAAGTTTCTCTGAGTTTTTTATAAGGATAACTGGAAGTGTCTGTGGGAGTTCCAAGACTATTTTAGTGTCTTAATTATTTGCAATTAAAATGATGACTGTCTAGGCACTGAGTATTTCTATTTATTTTCCTCCAAACTGAAGTGTTTTAGCAAGAAAAAATAATAAATCCGATGTTTTGGCAAATATTCAGATGATAGGCCTGTCTCTGACCATGCTTTATTATTATGTATAACTCTGCAGAGCAATCTTAGGCAAAGAACCATTAATTTTTACTTTTTCTGCAAACCTAAGCAACAGAAACAAACCTAATTACAGAACTGAGTTTTGCCCCAGCCATACAACCCACTGTGCAAGTTTTACTGTTTTTCACACTTCCATTGCAGCCAGATATGGTAAAGGTTATTAAGGATTCTAATCTCATAAAATAAAAAGGAACAAAAAGGGATGCTCTTAAGATGACTTGGGTCTCTTCAAACACAGCAAGCTTTACTTTCTGCTAGAATGAACAATGATTAAGAAGGTTTGGCTGTATTACAATGATTAAGGAGGTTTGGCTGTATTATTAGAAATCTTTAACTGCAAAAGGAGAAGCAGCTATGTATTTTGTAAAATGTAATCAAAATCATTTGCAGTAGCAAATTAAATATATTCATGAGTAAAAGTTTCAACTATTTTATCTGTTGACCTTTACCACACTCTGTAAAATTTTGGTATTGGTGCTACTGTATAACTTTAAAACCAACAGTGCTGGGATGTGTGGGCCAGATTCTTATCTCACTTAATCTTATGTAGTTTTGAACTCTGGAAGCAACTCTTGATTGGCAATGCTGACAGCTAATTGGAGGCAAGCCTTATGGCCCAAAGACTGCCCTTATGCCCACAATTATACTAATTACTGAAATGAATCACAAGGACAATGCTTATTGATCTACTTCAAATTACACACTCCACGTGCTTTTCCAGCCTTGGCACCTGAGTCAGGGAAATGGGTGATGAATTGATGGAAGGACTAAATGGCTCCTTGTAAGTAAAATTTGTACTTTCAATCTTCCAAATCATGGTTACCATAATAGTTCATTTTATTTTTCTCTAAAATAATGTCAGATATGTTTATATTTCCCTAACAGGTAGAGTAGACACCATGTTTATTGTCCTAATAATGCATCGTCCTATGGGAACACACTGAGTCACGAGATTATTATTCTGTCCACTTGATTTCAGAAAAATAAAGAAATCCAAATTGGTAATATATTGAAGAAGCTAAAAGAATGACATAGATACAATGTTCCCAGCATGGAGACTGAAGCTGACATCAAAATTCAGCTGAAGAAGTTAGACCCTATATCTGGGATTGGTGAGTAGTACAGAATGTTTGTTCATGTAGCTAAAATACATGTGCATGATATATTAATAAGACAGATTGTGTCCTTGAAATCATAAACCAGTTCTTTCTAACATCTGATGCATCTTTTCTTCAAACAATGTTCTCAGAGTCAACAAATACAGTAATATAAAATAATATATGGTGTGCATCCATGAGCACCAGTTGCATGAAAGAGGCTCCATCTGTGTTTGGGCTGACAAAGAGAGTGCCTGCAGGTTTGGTAAGAGCAAACAAATATGTGAGAGGGAAATCAATTAAAGGTTATTAAATACAAAGACATCTTCTCTGTGTCTGGAAGTCTGACTTGCAAAGTGTCGGTGGCTCTGAGAATAAGTACTTCATGTTGGCCTGTGTATATTTCTATTGGGAGGTCAGAACACCTTAAGGAGTAGTTGAAGCTGCCACACGTGAATAAGAGAAAACAATTTTAATGTGTGCTGTCTATTTCTCCATTTGCACTAGGAATTTGTTGCAAATACTTTCCTGCAAAAAAACAAACAAAACTTACAAACAAACCAATGCCCCAAAAAACTAATAAAAAAAAATCTTTGAGTTTAGAGTTCTGTTCTAAAACAAAGTAGTTAAATTTGTTTTCCCTATTTCTTACGTTCTTCTAAAAATAAGTTCGAACACGAAGATAAGAATATTTAACCAGGATATAAAGTTTTGTACTCCAATTTGTTCTTTAATTCTTTAATTCTTTAATGGAAGCAGATGCTAAGATCCTGTAATTCTGTCTTATAAACAAGCCAAAATCTGGACTTTTATATATTTTTAATATTAGATATTTCCTCAATGGACTTCCATCTTTTCTTCCTACAGTTCATTATGCCAAGCTTGTTAGTATCATCACACTGAACCAAGCTCAACACTTCCTTCCTTTTCTGTGTTCACACAGAGCAGTGCCAGGAAAAGGCTGCAAGGGTAAGGTGGCACCTGGTTCTCTGTGTTTCAAACTTGGCTGATGCCTTTACACAAGGGATGCAGATCCTTTCAGACTGGAGTAGGGAGCTCTGAAGAGAAATTGTTCCTGTAGGCTCGGGTGTTTTTGATTGTGCCGTGCTGAGGCCAAGTGATTTCTACTTTCAGAAAACTTTACTGCTGCTGTTGGCTCTGCAGTGCTTAGCATGGTGCTGTTAATAAAGCAGCTGCCATCTGAGACAGAACACTGGAGTCTAGAATAAGATTTAGCTCAGTCTGATGCTACTGAAGAATGTCCTGATGAATTGTGTTCAGTAGTTCAGCAGAGGATAACAGATTCTGAAAAAAAATCCTAAAATGACCACTAATGCTGCTTTTCAGGAGAAGCAACTCTCCTATTTACAGGATATGAAGAGAGGTGATAGAGTGATTTTAGACAGAAAGTAAAACAACTTCTAAAACATCCTAATGACCTCAGAATACTACTTTGCCCTCCTTTTTCTTGTTCTTTATGATTCCAATCTCTTTTGAGTGAAAATGCTACAATGAAATATATTATCCTTTTTATTGAAAGGAGAGAGATAGAACACTTACCAAGCAATTTAAGAGGTGCAAGTGAACCTAATCACTCCTGAAATCAAAAGAAGTAAAGAGAAAAACTCTTTTTTTCTCTTCTTTTCCCTGGTAATGAATGTGAATACTTAGTTTTGGACTCCTTTCACCAGTCTATCTCAGTAAATGAGCATAGGCAGGGAATAGATCTTCACATTGCTACACTGCTTCCAGCTCATTGCTGCCACTCCTTTATCCTCTGCTCCATTTCTCTGGTGTGTCACCAACTTTTTAAGTGGGTTTGCAAAAGTGGTTATCAATTGGTTCAGTTCTCAGAATAATTCTTCTGTAACTACACTGATGAAGAAGTAAGAGTGAGGAAGAAAAAGAGCTTGTGTTTTATGGGAGACAATATTCTTAATATACAGCAAGAATCCCTTCAATTTTGTTTCAGGGTTTTTTTCTGTCTGCATAAATGGGTCATTCAGCCTTTTGCACAACAAATTCTTGGGACCATGACTGCTCTTCTGCCCACAGGGTAATTAGTAGCTTAACTATCAACTGGTTAGAGATAGGGTAATTCAAGCAGGTCAAAACTTCTTGTAAATCAACATGATTGAATGCCTTATTTAAGCGAAGATGAGAAGAGTACAGGATTTTTACTGAAGTCTGAACCAGGTATGAGCTTTGTTAGTCCTGTTAGTGCTGGAACTCTCCTGGCTGGTACTTGCAAAGAGAAAATTTAAACAAAGACCTTGGAAAAGTACAAAGATGCAACATCTTCATCTGCTAGACCTTGTTCCTGAGGAAAGGTGTTTGTTTGAGCTGGCTTTGTGCTGAGCCAGTGACAGCCAACAGCAGCACCAGAATGCAGGTGGTAAAAGGTGACAAGGTGGTGCATCAGGCAGTTCATGTTGTTTTGCAAACTTCAGTGACCTTTGGAAACCAGTCTAAACTACAATACCGACAATTTAGAGCAAATTATTGAGCGGCACTTGTAAAAGAGACTATGAGACACCCTTTAAGCAGTTTGCTGGCAAGAAGGATGTTATTGTATATGTGCAGAATACACTGTATTTGATTAATTTAAATTACTAAGGAATCAGTATATGGAATTTTTCCTTTTTTTTTTTTTTTTTACATCCCAAATCAAGGGACCAATTGAGATTCTCTAATAAGATTTTCTCAAAAACTCAGGGGATAAATGAAATGGTTACTTGATACAGTGGCATCTTTTCAATTCAGATGGATTCTAATGATGAATAGGAACATCCAGAAGCACTTATTTTGTTTTATTTTCACTTTTAACATGTCTAGGTAATAAACAAGCTCTGTGAATAAATATACCTGATGAAACAGTGAAATAGTCTGTGTGCCACTGAGAATGTTCCACCCCTTGCAGTACAGCAGCTGGAAAATTATGATACAACTGCAGTGACACAGTTCCCCCCCATGGAGCCTTTTTGCAGCAAGACAAGTGAAAAGGTAAGAATAAGATAAAATGTTATTATAGGGCCATTGATCTTCTGTTGCCTAAAAGGAGTGAATATGGATGTCAGAGCTGTCAAAGTGCTAAGCTATCCCAGCCTATGCAAAGCTCAGTACAAAACAGTGAAAAACAGCCCTATCAGATCTTTTCCCAGCTTAAGGGAGAGAAGGGGAGCAGTTGTCCTTTAGAACCACTAGGACTGTAAACACTGTCAGGTTCCTAAACAGAAGAAAATTTGGGTGATGTCTGCAAATACATACTCTATGAAACTAGAAATTTAACTTAAAATAAAAAAAATTGCTTTCAAGTATCAAGTCTGCTTCTCAGGTAATATCATGGAGTCATATTTTATTACCAAGGTTTAATGTTCTAATACAGAGGTTCTGGAATAGAAGGGTTATCAGAAAATTTTCAGTGGAGCCTCCATGCTGGTGGAAGTCTGGGATTCAGAACCAGGAACAGGCTGTCAGTTCCTGCAGACCAGTGGCACTGATGTGTCCTGGTGACACTGGACACTGCTGCTCATCCCACTGTCCTGTAACAGTCTGACAGGGATGAACAGAAACCCCTAATGCTGCTGTCTCAGTACTGAGCATGATTGCAGTGCAATTTTGTTTCTATGCTACTCAATAATACAATAATAATAACTGGTTCTTTCCTTCTGCAGTTTGTGTCAATCATTCTTTCCCCCCTTTACCTTGTTTTCCTTCCTCTTCCAGTCCCCTATAGGTGTGAAGACCTTTCTATCAAGTGTGTTTTTCATCAAAGGTACAGCAAGTCAGTCCAATGCATCCCTCATCACCAAATCACATGGCAATGCTCTTTTTTGAATCAGTGATCTTTCTGCTTTGAATAAAGTTTTAAAATATTTAGTCTGCAGCTTGCATACAACATTTGTGACACATTCAGTGTTGACAGAGTTAGAAGGAGAGCAATTCACTGACGTAAATAATTTGGAGGTAAACTGACAAATTCTCTCTGTTTTGATTTCTTTTGTTTTCCTACCTATGAATCATTCAGGAACTGACTGAATATTCTCAGAACATACCTTTTTTCTCTCAGGCAGGACTTTTTGCAAAGGTTCCTCTTTCTGCCTCCTGCTCAGTTGACTTGGTACCATTTGGTTTGATTTCAATGAAAAAGTGGAAAAACTTGGCTCACATAAGTCTCCTCCTCCCTCCTCTCCAGCTGTGCTTATAAAGGGGATTCTCTGTGACTGCCAGTGATTTTGAGTTGATTATCAAGAGACTGGTCTAATCTAATCTAAAAACTCTCCAGTGAGAAGGATTTTATATTGCTGCTGTCTGTGAAGAAGTGATGCTCAAAATCCATATTTGGCTGTTTTATCTGGCAGCTCATTGGATTAAATTTTCAGCCATTTTAGGATCCAAAATAAGCCCTTAGACAAAGGAAAATGCACTTTCGTTGGGTGATGAACATTTACAGCCTCTGTCTTGAGAAAATGAGTTTTCTTTACTTGTGCCTGTTCCTAATATTAAATATCAGAAATGAAATGAAGAAGGTTGCAGCCACAGACCGATCTGAGATGAAATCCAGTGTTAGACAACCCCCATAATTTCAAAATATTCAGGATAAATCAAGTATATCTGTTGCAATGGGGCAGTAACATCTCTCCTATGTTCAGTTTGAGTAAAAGATGTGCATTTAGACTTTTATATTAACTTCAGCAACCCATGTTTTGCATTTATGTCTTCTGTGTGCTTTTCAGATTCTTTGGTTGGGGTTTCATTTGAGGGTTGTATTTTTTTTTCCTCTCCATAAAAATCCATGCTTTCTGGTCAATGAGATTAAGCAAATTGACACAAAATAAAAACTAATTAAATAACGTGATTATAAATTGCTTATCCTCAGAGAATATATTATAAAAAATGAAAATAAATTATGTCAAGATGCAGTGTGAATAATAATAAATTATTGTAGCTTTTGGCAGCCAGTAGCCAGCTACCAGCTGAGTCAAGATACACCCTCATCTCCTGCCCGTTGCCTTTGAACAGTAGTTATGGATTAAGCCTGACAGTGTGAAAATAAATGGGAGAGTGTAGCTGAGTCCAAGCATTTATCAAGCCTGGATGTACTCTATGCAAGGCAAGTCTGATACAGTTTAATAAGATAACAGAAAACTTAACACTGTCTTCAGGATGTCTAAATATGGATTTATGCCCTGTGCCAGTGCTACTATTGTTAACTTGATGAATTTTAAACTATTTCAGGTTTTGGGTTTAGCATCCATAAGTCATAGGTACAATAGGAATTATTTTCAGGTGCAGAACTGAATAACTGTGCATATGTATGGCAGGAGTATTCAAAATCATCAGTTATAAAACAGAAGAAAGAATCAGAGAAAGCATTGAGATAACAGGTCTTCTCTCTCATTTTTGTATTGTGCTTTGCATTCTCCAAATGCTTTTTTTCAAGTATTTTAGAACTAAACCTGTGAATGCAGGGAGAGAGACCCACAATAAATCAAAAGAACATTTTTTTTTTGTTACCCTTCTGAAATCATGTGTGTGCCATGGATGCTCTTTTCTCTGTTCTTCATTACATTTAAAATGAGTAAATGGGATGCCATAATCAAATAGGTTATTTTTCTGTCACTCATTTATTGTCCTCATTGATTACCAAATCTTTGATTACAGTTTGATGGGTGTAGAGTTGGTGACTTTTTGTTGAAGAGCCCTGTGAATTTTCACAGCAAAGCACATATGGGCCTGCCTGTTACCAGTAGCATTTCTCTCCAATGAGAGAAAAATTAAACAATTGTGAGTGGGTTTTGTGTCTCCGTGTAATAAATACTATCAAGATAACAATCATGAGTTAAGGTAACCTTTTGCACTACACAGAAAGAATTCCTGTAGTCTCTCAATGACTATTTATCATTCTTTTCAAGAATGATTTTGATCCAAATCAATTCTTCTCATGTGCTACTCTATTTTTATGCCCTAGTCCATCTTTAATATACACTATGGCACTATCTGTTCTGGAGTGGGCAAGGAGTTTGATAAATGTACTCCAGTCATCACTGTTTTTTCATACCACGTATCTATTGATTCCTATAATATCAACTTTCATGACTTGCATCATTTGTTAAAATTCCTCTGTTCAGTTTGAAAGGCCATCTATGCTGATATACAAACAATTCACCCCTTTCTCTGTAATTCCTTTCAACATCTTTATGGCTTCTTTGATGGATCACATCTACCTCAGTTCAGGAAGGACAATGCCCCAATTCCTCTGGCTGTTCAATGAGGTACCACAGCACTGGGTCCACAGCTCTCCAGGGTCAGGCCTTTCTACTGAGCACAGAGAAATGGAGTAAGTAGGTGCTATTCCCGAGCCCAATTTCCAGAGCAGGAGGTGATGTTTAATACAGAGAAGTCAGTAAGTACTTTTTGTCAGAGAGGAAAGGAATGTTCTTCCTTGATCTATTTCAAAAATGATCAAAAAAACAGATTAAAAGGCCTGAAAGCTCTGTTCAGCCACCCTTCATCTGTGTGCTGTATAACAATGCTGCCATGCTTCACTCCTGCCCCGCTGTCAGAGGTGCATGGGTTCCTTAACTTAGACCAGCTCCTTTCCCTTGTGAGGATACCCCACCATTCACGTTTTCATAACTCTGTGTGTAAAAGCTAATTGAATTTATCTGGTAGCAGCTTAAGGTTAAATGAAAGAGGTGTCAGATAATAGGTGCATAACTTCCATCAAGTATAAGGGCTGCTTTCTTGACAGGGTGAAGCTCTGCTCCACACACGCCCTGAGAGGGAAGTAAAGAGGCCAAGGAACAGGGAAGATTCTCAGTGGAGCAAAACAGATGCAATTTTCCTGCACAGCTTTTGCTGTAGTTAAACAGCAGCTCAGGTCTTGTGGAGCAATGAGCAGTTTCCTGTTTGGAGACTATCTGAAAAACACCTCAAAATCCAGCATTACAGGGAATAACATTTAATGGAGGGGATGCACAGCAGTCACACCTTTAATCTGTGTAAGAACAGGGCAACCAAGCAACTATTCCACACGCAGGAGCTGCACCTTCCCTTCAGTTCCTCTGCTCTTTGGTTGACTCACTGGCTTACTGGCCTGCTGAAATTCTAACCTCTGATTAAAATTGCTAGAGGATGATTTTTCAGTACTATTTTGTATAATAAATGTGTCTGTTATAAAATAGCTTTTTATACCAGCAGCTATTGTGATGATTGCTTCTCTGGAGTTTGATGTATGAGGTACGAGGCTATATTGCTAAAATCTATTTTAATCAAAGGAAATGAAAATTTTACTCTTGTTAAATGCAAATTTTACTAACTTACAGAAGTAGTACTAATTATGAAGGAGTAAGGTCAGGTCTTTCCACTTCAGTAAAACTACCAATACATCTTAGTGATATGTTGTCTTGTCTTTATTACATTTATGTAAATTCCAGATGCATTTATCATTTCATAAAAACATCTGATTTTAAAAACAAGTTAAAAAAAAGTAATGTCATAGATACTAATTCAGTTACCTTTGAGATCTACAACTTTTTCATAGGTTCAAGACTCCTTCCATTTGCATTCATTATTCAGTGGGTTAGAAAAGCTCTGCTCCAAAACAGGTGCTGATCTTGTTTTCACTCTTGATGAAGAAATTTTTCCAAAGATAAGTCTGTATAAGTTGTAAGGAGACTAAAGCTGACCAAAGGTTGAGGACAGTAAGTGGTAAAAAATGGCATTTCTTCAGAAGAAAAGTGAAACACAGGCAAACCAAGACACTTGACTCAATCAGTATAAGGTGATAATTTGGCACTGAAGAATAAGCTTTAATCAAGTCCTTTTTCTTTTTTTTTTTTTTTTTTTCTTCTGAAAGAAGCTGGTATGGTTAGAAGGAAGAAAATCAAAATATGTTCTCTTAACAGGTTTTTCTTTTCTCTTTGTAACCTCATTAAAGGAGCCAAAACCTTCTTATTCAGTTTGGGATAACCTTTCTGTACTTCATTTCAGTTTAAATAAGCCCGAAGTTTGTTTCATTGTAGGCTAAACACTAAGCTGATCATGTAGACAGTCCACAGTTTCAAAGAATAATGAACTATTTACATATTGTTCTGTCTCAAACTGTTATTTTAAAACCACATTTCTCCTTTGTGTGAAGTACTATCTCTCCTGCCTGAAATTCTTTTTTCTTTCTGCACAAGAGTAGAAAAGGTAAAAGTGACTGGGGTCTAATATCTCACCTGATCTCTTAATGAAAAATGGATATGGTCAAAGTTACACCTCTCCTGTTCAAAAGCTGACAAAAGCTTTTGACAGGGAACAGGTAAGTTAAGGAGCAGGCAGACCCAGGGGAGAGGTACAAGTTGGTGGGGCTCTGGTGACAGGTGCGCTTGTAAGAAATGTTGTGGAGCATGTTCTCTTGTTAACTGTAAGAAATAGAACTTGCACTGTATTTTCAGGTCACAACTCAGAAACCTGTAACCACCTTAGAGAACCAAAAAAGGTCTTGGAAGGAAAAGAGAATTTGATGAAGGATGTTTTAATGGCAGTCCAGTCCTGTGTGTTACATCCAAGGCAGCAAAGGAATGAATGCAGTGTGATGTGTAATTCAGAGTAATACTCAACATTACAGGAGGGGAATAACAAATTGGAACTGCAGAGTATGGTGCAAGGAACAGTAGCCAACACTGAGCATTGTGAGGGGATCTAATATTGTATGAGATAATTACCTGGACAGTTTTCAGGTGAATATAATGCACTGTTCATCTTCTTGGGAAGTTGGATAATTTAAAGAACACCTGTCAGAAAAGCACTGGTAACAGCAGACGGGCAGTTAGACTTTTTTTTTATTTGAACAATATTAAGCTGAACTAGCACCTCATCACTAGCACCTCTGAACAGCAGAGGCCTGTTGTAAGTCACAGATTAAAGCTCAGAGAAGAAAAGAAATACAAATAGTAGGACTTACAGAAAGAAAATTGTCATTTTGTCTATTAAGGGAGAGTCAAACTCAGTGCAATGGAAGGGGGAAATCAATATGCTATAACTCATAAATGTAAAGGCAGTATAGAAGAAATATGAGATGATTTGAAGGTGAACTCACTACAGTGATCACTTTATTTTTAACACAGTAAGTAGTCTGGTGGTTTCAGTAGTAAAGATAAGAAGTTTATAAAATGTAATAAAACTCTCAAGAGCTTTTTTTTGGGTCACAACACAATTTTTTTTTGAAAGAAAAACTGTCAGCTATGTATCAAATCCTTCACTGTTCTGGATTTCTGTACTCTTCCCTTGTGTCTTTCAGGAAGAACTGGACTATTAATACATCCTTTCTGATTTAATTAATCATTAAGAGAGTGATTGTGATTTCTGTTGCCCCCTTCACAGGAATCCATGTAAATGTAGGTATGTAACTGACCTTCTCATGATTAACAATTTCAAAGGCACATTTTGTCTGATTATTTAATTTTTTTACTCTGAAATGCAACCACTTTATGCACTTTGAGGGAAGTTTACCTCAGATTGACTTTAATCTGGTCCCTGAGACTAAAATCCCATTGACAGCTGGTGCTCCATCATATGAAGCAAAGCACAGTAAGTGGAGGAAGTAAGTTCATAAATGTTTCTTAAGATTGAGCTACTTAAAATAATAAAGATCCTGAGATAAGGTCATTCAAGTAATGAAATCTTGAGATCTTCAGATATTCAGATTCATTGAATTTCATGCTTATTCTTTATTTCAGAAGATTACCTGCGATTTATTCCTTTATGAAGGTCTCAGGTCTGAATAATCTTGCTTTAAAGGTAACATTCTATATTATAATATCAATATTTTATTTGTTTTAAATTATTACAAAACGTACCTAAACTGTAGCTCCTTGGTCTTGTCTTTAATAATGTCTTTAGTAATGAGAATAACATTATTATTTGTTTGTATTTTAGTTTACAAGGGCCCAATTTACAGCTCAGGGAATCTGTTGTGCTGGTCACTACAATAACCAGAAATAAAAAGGTGTCACAAGTTGCACACCAAATACAAGACATTTATTGATATGTGTAGAATTTGAAGATCATAAATTCCTTAATTCCCATAATAAATGTGTTCTGTACACCCACGCTCTTACTTTTCCTAAGTTTATTGTGGGAAGTGTAACAATATCTTTTAAAGTGAGACTAACAAGAAAATAACAGAAGATACTTATTTTGGGGGTTTGGGGTTTAAATCAGAGGGGAGAAAATCTCCATAAGTGTGTTTATTTAGCCAACTGGATGCCATAAAGAGGGAGTGAGCAGTATATAAGGAGAAGGTACTTATTTCTCCCTGAAAAAGACTGAAGGGAAAACCCTGAAATGGCCTTGTCTGTATTTTTGTAGAAAAGACCTTCACCTCTGTGAAGAGCAGTACAAGACAAAGAACAAATGTGTTTGTCCCCAACTGCAGTAAATAGCTGAAGAAGCTGAGATCAGAAGCTAATCAGTGGTGGCACTTGACGTATCAGTAGCTCATGTGAAATGACGAGTTGGAGAAAAGGCCATGAAGGTATGTGACAAGTTATCTGTGAAGTGACAGAAATGGGTAAAAAAATAAGAAGAAAAAAAAAGAAAAAAAAGGAAAGGATACAAAGAGAGGAATAGAGAAATGCCCCTTGCAGAAACATTTCAGATGGCTGCCCCTAAGCCTAATCTGGACTTGTAAAATCTGCAGAAAGATGCTGCAACTGTAAGATGAAAGCTGGAGAAAACTGTGTAGATGAAGTGTTGCCCACATTATTACAGAGCTGAGAGGTCCAAGCCCACTGCTCTCCAGGTAGGAGACCTCAGCAAGGACAACCCTCCTGGGTCCACTTGGCTCATGGTCCTGTCTCTGAGAATGACAAGTTGCAGATTCCTCTGGAAAAGAAGCAACACATAAATAGGAAAGAATGGCAATAGTGATCACTGAAATACCTTGTGGAGATGCTGAGACATTTTGGGACAGGGAGGGTTGGCTAAGAACTCACAGCTAAGCCAAACTGCTGATGAATACCTTTTGCCACCTTTGGTTTCTCATAAGAAAGGTTGCAGCTTGAATAGAAAGTCAATAGCTCTTTCCCCCTTCACCAGATCATCTCAGAGGAAACTGCTACCCTGTAATTCCCTGAAGAATTGCCCAGGAAAATCAAAAAATGCTAAACTTAGCAAAGATAATGTTTCTGAAAGGTAATAAAGGGAGAAAAAAAAAAACAATCTGAGGAGTAAGCCAGAGTTTTTCACATGCACTGTAAAGAAAAAGGACAGAGATACACATTTCCTATCATTGTAGGTCACTCTTCAGTGCTTCATCTTGATATGAATAGATCCCTCAACAGTTAACTCAGCCAAGGGAGATTTCAGATCAATCCTCCTTACTCCAGCCATGCCTTCTTCTAAATCAATAATGGCTGATGAATACCTCTGCCAAGCTCATAACACAGACACAATGGAAATCCTCCTCTTTTAGAAAGTGCCTTTGCAAGCCCTTTGGATAAGGGGTGCTTTACTGCTTCTCCTCTAAATCTCAGCAGTGAAGCTGAATTCCTGATGATGCTCCCATTCTGCAGAGGCAGCACTGCACTGTAACCTGCACCTTTCTGCTCCTGGAGGATTTAGCAAGAGCTGTTTGAATTCATTTGGAAATGAATTCAAACACACGACCCATACAGCTTTCATCTTTAATAAAGTCTGGGTTTTTTTTATTTAGACTCTGCTTTCACAGCAGAAGCAACCTTGTTTTTCAAAATATCATTAAAAGTGCAAAGTTCTGTAAGCAGTGTGAGCTGTCTGAATTAGGAGTTAGGGTTTCCTTGCCTATAAAACTGGGAAAAATTAAAAAGCTGGAAAGACCGGGTGGATCTTGCAGTTTACATTCGTACATCAAAACCCTTAATTGCACTGAAGCACTGAAAAAAGAATCACTTTTGTTAACTTGAAAGCTAGGATGCACATTTTTGAGAATTCAATCCTTTTTGATGTAGATATTCCCAGTAAAAACTATGCCTGATTATAATCTACAGTAGCAATGTCCATAATTAAAATACTTTCTCTTTCAAAAATCCCCAGTAATAATAATAATATCTCTTTTCAACAGTACATGAATCTAAAATAACAAAATAAAACTGACATTACAAACATATACCACTCCAGCATTTGCAAACAGACTTGGCAGTTCTAAATACAGATTTATGTCTGGAAGGATGCATTCTCCTTGAAGCTGTTTGTGCAACCTACTTATCAGAAGAAAGAGATTTCCTGGAGATTTCCTTTAATTAGTTGGAACAACCTATCAGTAAAATAAGCAACTAAAACTATAAGCATATAAGCTGGCATAGTTTATTAAAAAACAATAATTAAAAATATATCCTAAAATTCAAGAAGGGAGTGGCCAAGTTCAGTAATAGCTATTTCTGTGTGCACAACACCATTTATAAGAGTCTAGGAAGGAAAAAGATAATGAGAGGACAAAAAACCCATGATCCATGCTAATGTGGTTTACGTCCCTCCCTTTTCCAGTTTCTGAAAGTCTCCACTTATTCCTGTGGCATTTAGGAGTCATCATCCCTGCCAGTGATGTATTTGCACTAAGTCATCAAGGCAATGAGATGTCATTTCCAAAAATTCTGAATCAGATGAACTTTAAAGTTTGCAATGTAGCTATTTTACTGTGCCTGTTTGCTGGAGTAGCCATGGCCCAGGGTGATTTGAATAGGTGAGGTGAGCTTCCAGGGGATTACAGGAGGCAGGAGATGTGTTCCTTCTATTACCCATAATAGGAATTGTGTGACTCATTCCTCTCACACCAGGCTAAAATGTACCCCTGCGGTTCTCTACTATGTATATTGACTTGAATGAAGCTTTGTGTAATAAGATTTAAATTGTAATGAGTCATTATGTCAACCTTTTTTGCTGCTATTTTACATAGTGAGTCTGCACAGAGTGCAGTGTGCTACTGGAGAAAATCCTAGCAAGGGTGGTTAGTTGAGAGTGGGTAGCTTTAAAAAAAACTACAAGGAAAACCTCTTACAAAATCTTAGCATGATCATAGTTTCAAAAGGATGATTTGTGTGTATAAGTGTCCTTATTACGCCATTATCATCAATCCAAGATTCACTCCTTAATCCATTAGATTTAGTTATATGTCCTCATTTGCTTTTAGTGGGACGAGACAGTCTTGTTTATATGGTCTTGAGGTGAAGGATATCAAAGTATTATTTTTCAAGATTGTTTAAGCATTCAGCCATGCCCACTCACACAAAAAGCTGTTTTCTAATAATCCTTTTATCAGCCTGAAGCTGAAACAACTTTCTTTCTTGCAAGAATCTGTTATTGAGAGTTTCTTATTAGTAACTAGATGCTGACATGATTTCACTGAAAAATAAGCACAGTCCCGAAGAGCTTGTGATTTATTTTTTTTAATTGCATAACATGTAGAGTATAAACACAAACTGCTTTGCTCAGAACTGTACCTCTTTAATTGCTTAAATTAAAAGGATTTCTAGCTCAGCAGTTTCTCTCATTTTTCAGTACACATTGGTGGCATGTTACCAAAGTACCTCTGAAGACACTAAAGCTGGCTGGGGCTGAAAGGGGTGTGGAAATATTATTTTTGTGTTCACTGTAAAAGGTGCTCAAAACCACCAACAAACCCATTGTTTTACTGTAGCAAAGCAGTGATTATTTTGTGCAAAATCAGCTGTAAAAAAATATCTTTTTTTTCTTACAATGAAGTAAAGAAATAACTTTGTCTTGAGATATCATTTTGTGTCCAGTGACTCTAATAGGTAAATTTCGTTAATCTCCACCAAAAAGTAAACAGATTCTATGCCTAGAATGTGGCTCTTTCTTGTCAACTTTTTAAAGACAGAGGTTAACAAAACTCCTCATGAGACAAATACACAATCTCCAAACAGTTTTCTCTACACGATTCTGCATCAATCAGCAGAGGACTATTCTCTGGTCAGTCTCTAAATTCTGGTACTCCCTGTTTAAACCCCAAGAAGTATGAAAACACTTCTCTTCTGCTCTCTTCTCACCTGAGAATTTAATATAAGAGTTAAATGACTTAATACTATAAGAGAGTAAGTTGGGAAAGCATGAGAAGGACCAATGGATTGACAATGAAATAGGAAAGAGCTGAAGCTCAAAGCTTCTTGTATCACAGTAACTCCTGTGGCTCTTGTATTAGAACTCGTGCTTCTCTTAAAAACCTAATTGTTTACAAGGCAGGCACCAGAGGCTGTAATTGAAAGCCACAGAACTGGCAAATCTCAGTCTCTAATAACTGGGGTCCTTTTCCCTTTTCTCCCCTAATACATATTGCCGTGAGATGGTGTCAATAACCAAAAGACCACAGCGTTGGCTTTTTATTTTCCCAGCTCATCCTTGGATGTACCTTTTCTCATCCTCCCAGAAAACTGTTACATATTTCAGGATTGGTTTGCTTGTCTTTTTTTTTTTTTTACTGGCAGCGATTCCTGCTCTCGTTAGTACACGAAAGTCTAATTGTGCTGGGCAGCTCTGTCTTGGCAAGCAACTCTGAAATTATACGTGAAATGGGACAGGAATCTTGGAAAAGCCTGGCACTGGATATCATTACTTCTACTTTGGTAGGGAAGTTTTTCTCAGGTGAATTATGTGCTCTGAAAAGACTCTGTATTTTTTTAAGCCTTTTGCATTGTGATATCAATTAAGGTACATAAAAAATATTCTTACAACTAACTAGAAATCATGAGAAAATCCATGTGAAATTTAGAGACAAATTAAGATAGTAGAGAACCAAACAACTGATGTATACTCAGTCCAGTGACTCAATATCCAGCTTGTTACATCTTTTTATTTTTATATCAGTATCTTAATTCAGGACCAGGCAAGAAATATATCCATATGTTTTACTTCTTTTGTAGAATTAGCTTAAAGGAAAAGAAAAAAATCACCAAAATATAGTATTGCAGACTCGCCATTTTTTTTCCTGAGAAGGTCATAAATTATTTAAAGTTTCTTCATCTTCAGAATGCCCAGATGAATGGTCTGAGATATTCAAAGGCTAGAAGCTAAAAGATTATACAGGTGATTCAATAATTCTTGCCAACAACTAAAATAAAAATCACGACTTTTTTTTATATTTCAAACATGAGGAATTAATTTTTCTCTCTTAATTTTCCTCTGTATGAACAAATCATTTAAGATACATCAGTATTAAATGAAAGGAGACAGCCATAGCTGAAATGTAAAGGTATGTCATCAGTCCATTTTTAGTTTCCTTGGAAATACTTTTTTGCTTTTTCCACTTGGTTCTTTATACTTGAGAAAGCAATATTCCTCATGTGAACCCTGGTAATTAAGTCTGGTATTCATATTTTTTTTCTATTGCTACTTTTCTTGGTGCTTATTTAAGAACTTTGTTTGCAAAGTTGAATACCCAAGGTTCCTTTTCAACACTTGTATTGATATTTTTTTTGTCGTTTGACAAACAGACAGCAACCTGAACTCAACATGGAGAAAAATAACAAGCAGGTAGTGTTCTTCTAATAACTACTATGAGCAAGCCAAGATCCAGCTGTACCCAAATAGAAAAGGAGAGGCCTTTATTTCTTAAGTATCAATGACATCATCAATAGGTGAGTGTGTGGTGATTCTCCCTTTGAACCTAAAAATTAAGAAATAAATTCAAATGGAAGCTCTACAGTTTTTTCAGCAAGTATGAGTTACTTGAATTCAGGTCTCTGTCCACAAGTGGGCCACAAACATGTTAATCCAGCGGGGTATGGAAAATTAATCTTGATTATGAACTAATATTGTCATTATAGTCCAGATAGTAGAGACACAGATGTGCAACTCAACCCTTTGTGCATAACCTGGCAGGAATATGGGTGACTGTGTGTCACAGCATTTTGTATGTGCACCTTTGGGGGTCCAGCAGGGCATCACACCTGGTTGTGTGAAGTTGTGTGAAATGAATCCGGAGCTGCTGATGTGTGGGGATGGAAAGAAAGTCATCAGAAGAGAGGGGAAGTATGTGTGAAGAGAGAGTGGTTTTTAGCCTAGAGAAGAGGAGGCTCAGAGGTGATCTGATCACTCCCTACAACTACCTGAAACAAGGTTTTAGCAAGGTGGGGAGCAGGGTCTTCTCCCAGGTAACAAGTGACAGGATGAGAGGACAAAACCTTGATCTGAGCCAGAGGAGGTTCAAGCTGAACATTATGGGGAATTTCTTCACAGAAGTGGCTGTCAGGCTGTCAGAAAGGACTGCCTAGGGAGGTGGTAGAGCTATCACCCCAGGAGGTGTTTAAGAAAAGACTGGGTGTGGCATTTAGTGCCATGGTCTAGTCAACAAGGTGGTGTCCAGTCAAAAGTTAGACTTGATGATCTCAGAGGTCTTTTCCAACCTAAATGGTTCTGTGAAAGCCTTCCAATGTCTGATAAGCTCGGGAGATGGACTGCCTGGTTGAACCTGCAAAAATGGGTAAAGCACCAAGTCTGCTCAATTTGTCCAAAGTCACCAGTACATAGTGACATTAACAATGGGTTGTATCGATAAGACACATCCCAGAAGGTGCTGGGTGCTGTGTTCAAACACAGAGACAATATCATACATACACCTTTGACTCTCTTCCACACTGACCTAGAAGCTGATAGTGTCACTGTGGCTCTCCATGTGGGCATGCAAGTATGTGCATGAGTGAACTATTTGGGGGAGTACATGAAGAGAGATAGTTATCTGTAATTAATAATATAGACTGGATTCTGTTAATAATACCAGTCTAATAAATAGTAAGGTTTCATAAATATTAGTTATGATCTGTGTCTCCCCCATCTTGATCCCTTACCAGGGAACAGGGAATTTGTAATACTTCAACAGGTTTTTCTGCATGGAAAAGACAAAGGATGAACCACTCAGTGCAAGATCTGCTATATGTTTGCAGAGAAGGACCCTCTCACTGAGGAACTTCATTTCCTGGCCACACCCACCCATTACCCTCTACCAACAAAGTTTTATGAGCCTTCAGTTCACGTTAAATTTAAAAGGGTTGTATTCTTTTGTGTTTTTACAGTGCAAAGAATTATGATTTAGGTTTCGGTTGGTTTGGGTTTTTTCTCTTTTAAATCTTAACCTGAATCAGAAAGAAGGCTGGATCATCACTAAACATAATGCATTATGATTAACTTCATGAAGCAATTTCTCTTGTGCAGTTTTGCTAGTCCAGGCATTCTAGCTCTTAGTTTAATTGAATTTCTTGATAAATCTGTCATGACATGCTTTCTATACATGATCTTTCTATAAAAAAATTATTTCTACAGAATAAAATTCACTCCATGAATAGAATTAGAACAAGGCTTGTACCTTGTTTAAGCATGTATTCAATGAGTTTCTAACAAGTAGTAGTAATGACTTAGATTGGCCCTCTGTTCATTTATGACTTTCCCATTAACATTTGCAAAATAGGCAATGAGAAAAAACATATGTTGAAATCACACATTTCAGCAAATGTTTTCATTAAATATTACCAACTACTTTCATTGCTGAAATGGAATATTCTTATTTAATCAACGACTCCAGTAAATAAATGCACTTTTGCCTGCAGTGTCTTTTGCATTAGAATTTCAGTTTCTACACTTGTCCCCAAGGCCAAGAAAGAGCATGACTTCATGTTGCCGATGTGCTGTGTTTCATCAGGTTGTGTCTCAGTATATACATGTCACTTTAGATCTAAGCAGATGTGACAGAAGGTAACAGACTATTCTGTGGCGCTGCAATGTCAGCCCGTGCACCAGAGCGATTAGAAAATGCAGTGCTGTGAGCACAGTGACTGGGAAGCAGAAAACAAACGCGGTAACATCTAATTTTCTGACAGAAAGTCAAATAAATGGAACGCACATGCTCTTTCACTGAAGAAAACCCCCATGTTACTACCATGGGAATAATAACGGTTTGCTCTTCTTTTTGTTTTGACAGTAAGCAATTATCACCTTCAACGGGACTGAGGCAGGCAGTGAGTACACCATGGAAAGGAAACAGTGAGTAGGTCCTACTGGGTTTAACACATTTTATTACTGCATGTAGTTTTATGGATTTCAAAAGTAGGATCAATTTTCCCTCCCTGAATTCTGATTACGATAATTTTTTTATTTATTCACTTTCAAATGAGAATGCTATTGGCTTCCTTTGTCATATTTCTTGATAATATGACTACTTTGGCCACTACAGTGCTATGTTTCATGTCTCTTTGACCACAATACAAGATGTTTCATTTACTTAAAGCTTTCTTGATGTTATCAGACTGGGAAAATTTACTTCACTAGCCCTAAAAGCAATTCCAGGAATAAGACTTGATCCTGCACTCAATTATCTGCCCCCATTCTATCAAACATCTGTAGAGAAGTTAAAAAATGTAAGGACACCCAGGCCCTAGGTCATCCAGGAAAGATTATCTGAGGATTGACTTTTTTCACACTGATATAACAAAAATTCCTGTCAGCAAATCTCTTGGCTGTGTGAAAGCCAGGCTCACCTTTCTGATTGCCAAACTGTTTTAGAAACTCAATTATCAGTCATTTTAATTTCACTATATTTCAAAAAAAATGCAGAGGAGGGCTCACATCTCAGAAGAGGATGCAATACCGGTGTGGTCATGCAGAACAGCTTTGTCCTTAAAAGTTATTAGAGTCAGTCAGTGGGAGAAGGGAAATAAAATTAGGTCATCTTAATTCAAAGTCTTATTTTATTTTCATTGTCATTTGGCTTTTGGTAATCATCATCCTTTTCCAACCATCATACTTGAATCATTTCTCTCACTTGATAGTTACATTTTTTGTAAACATGGAAAAATTTACCTTTGGAAGTTTTTGACTAGTCAACTTCTAAATTTCTCAAATAGACTTTTTAATTGTCCTTTTGACATTGAGAAATTTGGAGAAATACAAAAAAATATAGAAAGAGAAAATACACAATTACCATACCTTTTATGTTACCAAATGAAGGACTAAATGTTAAAATTATTATGAAAGAAGAGACACCAAGTTAGAATTTGGTGACTGTAGCCACTTCAGCACGGTCAATATCCATGAAAATTTCTGAGAAACTTTTAGCACAGCCTAAAACTAAAAGGGAATATTCTCTTTTGGTAGGAGCAGTTCAGCTAGGAATGCCCACTTGCATCTGTGAGCACACTAATACATGTGACAGCACAAGAGGCAGGGAGAGAGAGCGTAAGTGCCTCGGTAAGTGGAAGTACAGTGAATAACCTTAAGGATTAAAGTGCATCAGATCCTTATGGCAAATGACACCAACCTGCCATCAGTTACGGGAAAAAGACCTCTGTTCCTTTCATGAAGTAACTCTGCCACTGAGGTTTCAAGGACAAAATGAAGAGGGTTTGTTACCTGTGGGAAAAGGGGGGTATTCAATTCAGTTTTTTATATACTGGCCTGAAGAAAATCCAGGCTGCAGGGATTTTTGACCTGCAAACATCTGGCTGCTGTTTTAGTGTATGATAAATTCCAACACTCCAATCTCTCTTTGGGGTACATATTAATAGGTGATAGACCTGAAATAAAAGCTCACGTTAAACGAAAAGGTTCACAAGTTTGTTGGTTTAGTGTAGCTTTGGGAGGAGAGATGGGGGGAAAGAAAAGCAGAGAGGATAATCTAAACAGTAAGAACAAATTGATAGCTAGTACAAGGAAAAGTAATGTGAGAGAATTCAAAGAGGGAAAAAAAGGCTGAAATTAAACAATTCTTGATGTTTCCTTCCTCAATAGAGGAAACTGTGTGGTTATTCATAAATATTACCAAGGAAGCAGTGAATTCAATAAGATTATTTCTTCTCAGTAGAAGGAATTTGTGACATGCTTTGCTCCATCTTCTTCAATCATAAACCCCTTTCTGGACATAAAGAGCAAAACTTGTAACACCCATATTCCAGACTGATGTATATGCCAGACACCAAGAGAAATCTTGAGTCTAGAGTTCTAGATTTGCAGGCAGTCCCAGTTTAGGCAGGCTGATGCAGAGCCAGGCTCAGCACGCGGCAGGACAGAGCAATAATTCTCAGTGACTATGAGAAAGCTGAACATTTGTGTCACAGACTCAATTTCTTGTTGGTGTGGGTTTTGTGCAGCAGAGTACAGTGCTGTCAGAAGAAAAGCAGCCCTACATTTCTCAGCGCTGCTGGCAAGTTGGATGGGAGAGGCCTCAAATATGTGTGTCTTGCTGAATGCTCAGTCCATGCCTAAGGTGCTGCTGAAGAGGAGTAGGAGGATGGTTGGGGAAATTCTGGTTAACTTCTAGTTTGATGGCAGAAGGCTCCTGGGGAGAGTTGCTTTCTCTCTTTGGCTTCCGATAAAGAAAGCTTGGTTCAGGATGCATTCCTGGTGAGGTCAGCAAGGACTAGGGAGAAAGGCCCGTGTTGAAAGACACTTCTTTGCCACTTTCGGAGAAAAGATACCTGAACTGCAACACCACTGAACCTCTTAAATTTAATGCAGCTATTGCAATGTAGTTATTATAGGTACAAGGAACTATTGGTGTTTATCCAAAAGGGCAGAAGAAATGTAATGCAAAGACTATGTGAATAGTAGATTATAAGTTTATAGCATATTCCATTGAAACACTTCTTAGCAAATAACATTTTGAATACCATTTTAAAAAAAAAAGAATGCTTTTCTTAATTTTTAATTTTTTTAAAAACATTCTCTCTGAGTGTGCAGCAGACAGTGGTACATCAGGGAAATGTGAAGTTTAAGCCAAAATATTGCCCATTTAGTATTTGGAGATTCACCTTTTTGGTGTTTGCTGTGTGATCTCCCTCCTCCTCCTATTTCATTCAGACAAGCATCTTAATCACTTCTTGGGTACATATGGTATGTTTGTTCCTATGATGATAAATGACCACAGAAACTTGATATGGAGCCCCAGAATCTCTCAGAGAACTACCCTACCTGTTCCATTTAGTCATAAAAACTAAAAAAAAAAAAAAAAAAATAAACCACACAAAAAAAAAAAAAAAACACCCACCAGGATCAGGCTTTTAGCTGTGTTAGTTTTCAATTACAGTGCACTGCAACTCACGTCTCCTCTAGGAGAAGTCTTATGTGGTTCTAAACATTACAATGGCTCTGGGATTTATTTTTTTTTTAGCATATACTTCCATCCATGGGAGGTTGTTTTTTCAGCAGCTCTACAATGGCTTGGTTTCATTTTTGAAAAAGAAATTTTCCAGGCCTCAAGACAAAAAAGTTCAAAGCTGAGTTTTTGATCATTTAAACATCAATACCACTGGCTACACAGAAACTGTTCAGAATCCTTTCACAGGGTTGGCAGGAAACAAAGAAAAATATTTTTCACAGTATTGCCATCCATTAAGCCTCTTCCCTGCCAAAGAAAAGCTCATGCTTTTGGGCTTGTCCTTTCCCAAGCAGATTTGGTCACTGTCAGCCTCAAAAAGAAACCAAGAATGTCTTCCATGCATTGAACTCAGTTATGTGGCTACCATGTTATAGCTGATATTCTTAATGTAAAAATAGAGGTTATGAAGCTTCACGGGGGAGAAATACCTAGATGTAAGGTCCACTAGTCTTACTTGCTTGTTCCAGCCCTTAAACTCAGTAAACTATTCGTTTGCCCAAGACTAAGTTATTAACTGACTCTGTTTAATGCCTTGGTGAGTAACAATCAGGTCTGTGTATGCATAAGGCCAATCCCAATCAGCACTTTTCCAGGAACTTCTTCTTTAAGTGCACCATCTCTGTATTTAATGAAAATAAATCCAAGAGCTTCAGCAAGAATGATGGGTAATAGTTCTAAAGAGATCATTTTCCTTGTTCCTTCATTTCACTTGGCAAAGACGGAGAAACCAGAACAGGAACATTCCATCCTGCATTTCTTTCTCTCATGTAAGTGCTTCCAATTCATTTCTAAAATGAGGAGGTACAAAATGGAACAAGTTCTGCGAATTTCTTATCTAATGTTTCATGCTTGTCCACAGAATGTCACTGTACATCCATCCTTGTTTCCTCCATTAATTTAATAATGTCCATGACACCTCCAGGGCACCAGGTAGCAGAAGCCTAATGAAAGCTCCTCTGAACAATTTAACTCACTTATTTTCTCCTAGCACATCCAAACAGCCTTAGAGCCCAACTGGAGCTCATGCTACTCTTTAAACTTAATAAGCAACTAGTCACTGGTATTTTTTATGTGTGTAAATATATATATATATACATGTAGATATATATATATATGCATATATATTCACTATCTCGTATACATGTATGTATATATATTTTATACAAATACCACCATTTCTTAAAAAAAAATATTAACACATTGATTGCCTAAGTGTCACTGTAGTACCAGGAGCATTAGATTTAATTAGGTGGCAAAAATAGAAACTGGAATCTGGTTAATAGCTTCCAAAGCTGATCTTAATTGGCTTATTAGTTGGAGATCAAGAAAAAAAAATAAATTTCAGACATCAGTATAAGCAAACGCTGAATAAATTGTTCAGAATAACTTTGAGAATCAAATAATTAGAGAAATAATATGTAAAGTCAATAAAGTGTGACCATCAACAAATGACAAATGTATGAACAATGGAACAGTATTATTCTTCCACTTAGCTGCAGAGAGTTCCTGTGTATTCATCAGATTAATTGTTTATTCCAGTTATTACATTCATTCAAATGTATGAGAAAACAAACCATTGATTTACTGCTGTCAAGGAGTACTTAGTGCAGCAGTTTAAACAAAGCATGGCTGTCTCCATATATAATTCATGTTTATTATAAATGTAAAGGAGATGGAAAATGCTACAAGAATATGTGTAGGCTCAGCTATCTAAATTTCTGTTGTTTTCTGAATGTAATAAATGCAATGTTTACCTGTAGAAATAATCAAACAGAAATTTCCTGCCCTGAATAGGTAATTTCTAGAAGGAAAATCAGTGTTATTAAAAGCATTCCCCAAACACTGATTGCTTCATTCTAAACTAAAACACATCATTTGGTATTTAAAATCTATCTGGATTTGCTGCTTTGTTCTTAATATGCTTGACACCTATACATCACAAATCTTCAAATGGATCTAAAACGTGTACTGGATTATTTTTTGCTGGGATAGCACTGGTTTAGAGAATGCACAATGATTCAGTCTTCCTTCCTCTCTTAGAACCCCACTCTTCCCTTATTGAGCTGGTTGAAATTCAAAGAGTGTTCAGATATAAAATGGGTATTCAGACCCTGCCACTCTCACAGACCTGGCTGGAAGGCTGAGCTATATTTTGGTTTTAGGCTGGTAATATATCAGTGGTTATGTCAAGTCTTCTCTAGCATTTTGATCTTGTGGTTCGCTCCATTTCATTAGCTGGTGTTTTTTCCTTTCCCAGCTGTGAGTACCATGTTATAACAATGAACTCTCTCTCTTTCCAGCACTCCGTAATGTCTTCACTGGACAGCCCACACTTCTTCCTTATCCTAACAAAAAGCAGAAAATCACCTGGGCTTTGTTCTCCAATTACATATTCACCACGTAACTCTGACATAGGAAAAGTGAAGTTCTAGGTAGATATTTCTAATTAGAATACTATTCAAGTTACTAACTTGAAATCAGAATCCGACTGTGCAGTATTCTATTATGAAATTTATCCAAAGAAAGTGACACAGGGCAATGCAGAGCACCTTTTTTCAGTGACTTCAGGAAAATAATAGGCTCAGAACACCAAGTTACTCAGACATAGCATATCAGGGTGAAAGAGAGTGTGGGTAAGTCCCTTGAAGGCATAATAATGATAGTGCTTGTTAAGGTCACCATTTTCATTTCAAACTGCAGCAACAGCTATTTAAAAAATAAATTTACAACCAAGAAGAATTTGTAAATAGCACAGTGCTGCAGTGTATTTACAGATGTTGTCACATCCTGTGCGTATAAAGAAAACAAACTCCCAAAGTAAATAATTTCCACTGCCTAAAACACTAAACCCCATTTAGACCGCAGAGAATAACCAGCCAGAAACCTGAAACATTTTGGATAATGAAAGTGGTCATCATCCACCCACCAGTGTAGCTAGACTGTGTGCTTTTAGAGAAAGAGTTGCTGTGTTAATTCTTGTCTGTTTCTTTGCCTGCAAGGTCTCGAAAAAATAATAAATTTGATCTTGAAATAAATAAGGTTTGAACTTCTCTTATGCTTTATTCTAATTTTTAGCAGATTAGACTTGGTAAGACTCTTAGCATTTTAAATCTTAAAATACAGTCTTTAAGTAAGCATGTCTTTGCTGACCTGTCACCTTTAAGTTATTTGCAGGGAACTTTGATTAAGTAGCATTAACTAAGTCTTCTCCATAAATGATTTAAAAAATGTAACTTTAAATAGGTCATTTAAAAAAAAAAACTTTCTGAGCTACTTTCCTCAAGTCTCTCCCCTACGGATTGTCTTAATAGGTAAAGCGCTGTCTGCATTTGCTGGAGGTTGCAGCCTTTACTGGCAACAAAGTCAGTGTGTTCAGCTAGACAGATTCCTACAGAGACCTTGGAGCTTTCATGTGGGACCTCTGTGTCCTGGAAATGATATTGTATTTTACACAGAAAAAGCACCTTCCTTACTCCAACTCTTATAATCATTGAAAAATGTTGAGTTCTGCAGACACACAACTCTGCAATCCTATTTAATCAGCAACTGAGGCAGCCCTCCTCAGCTCTGGATAGTGCTGAGAGGCTTTATATTCCTTTTATCATTCTTGTTTGCCTCTAAGAACATCCTGTTATATCAGAAAAGTATTTGTGCATCTTAGAAAATATTTATTTTCCTGTTCGAACAACTTGAAAATTCATTTTTTGTGTTTTCCCCTTGTGGTTGGGGTGAATACTTAGTTCTAATAATTACAACGATAATGGTTTTCAACAGCTTATGTTTCCCAAGCTCTTTGACAATTTACACCCACTATGTAAACTTAAATAAATTTCCAAACCTGGCCTGGTCATTCTGTGAAGTACATCAGTATATCTACTTCGAATGATGTTTTCCAACATGCTACCAAAAGATTAGGAGCAGAGTAGAAACTTTATGTTCTCACATTCTTATTTTTGAGAGAAGAATTCAAAAAGAAATTTCACAAATCCTCCTCTCCGTTTTTTTCTTTTTTTTTTTATTGCAGAGAAAACCTGAGTGAAGGACTTGAACTTCTTTTATTTTTGTCAAGTTACTTTTCATAATCATTTGCTGCTAAGGAAAGCAAATATTTATGGAGGCTTTTAAAATAATATCCAAAATCAGGCCCCTGATGTGGCAAACTGGTGACTTAGAATTGAAAGGCTTTTGTGATATTGGTAACTCCCTTAGTCCCAAGATCTCCTGAGAAATACCTGTTAGCCAGGGGAGTCCGAGTGATACACAGTTTCATTAGCAAACACATTTCTCTTACCTTTGAGAACTGCACATACAGCTAAAATTTGCCCCTTCAGTTTACGTGGCTGGTATATCACATTCATTCTGTTATGTCATGCTTTGGGAAGTTATCTACAGCAAGAAAAAAAAGCAACTAGACATATTTACTTACCAATTAGAACACCATCCCTCTTGGAATATTTTCAGCTGACCTTTTTGGTCTCATTATCTCGAGAAGGGGATGTTACTGAGATTGTTTTAGGTGCAATCATTGCTTAAACATGACATTTAGGACTCGTGTAAAGGTGAGACACAGTAAGGCACTTTCCACTCAGTGAGCAGCGCCTTACATTTCTTCCCATGCTCCTTATCCTCAGCTGTTCCTAAACACCTCATACTCAAGAACCTCTGTAGAGGTTGCAGAAAATTTTCAGCCTGTAGGAAAGTTTGAGCTGTTAAGAAGACTAGCAGAGCACTAATAAAATCTAAACACTTATAGTCAAATCTTATTCCTGATACTGCTAAATGGTAACTTACAATTTAACATAATAGGCAATTTAGCATACAAATGCGCCCCATAAAAGCAGGATGTTGGCAGTGCAAAACTATAAATGCTAACCTTTGGGCAAGCTGTTACAAATGTGCTACAGGCTCTTGCAATTTTAATGAACTTGTTTGTACATATGAGGTTTGTTTTGTACTAAACACTAGGATACACACATCCAATACGAGGAACATGTTCAGAAATTCAGATGTGTGGGAGTTCATCCTGTCCTATTCATCTGTTATCAGAGGTTTATAGCAGCAGGCAAGGAAAATGGCCTTTTTGCCCTCAGAAATGTGATTGAGAAACAATACATAACTTTCTTAACAGTGTTAGAGAAAATAGGAAATATATTATAACTACAAGTGTTTGTGGTCAAGACTTATATTCTGGACAAGTACAGATGTTAATGAATGATTTTCCTGAGTTGCCATTTCATTATTTTTTGGTAAGTTCCTGCAAAGGCACAGGTTGTTGAAAATGTGAGAAATCTATAGCAATTTCAAACCTAAATCAGGGCTAATAGTTATCTTATGAACTAGTAGGCACCTGTAACCTTTTGTTGTAAGTAATTTGGTTTTGATGAATCAATGTCTGAGCATCCTCAGAATCAAATAATCCTGCCGAGCAACCAATTAGGTTGTTCCATTTCAGGGAAGCACGTATTAAAACCCACACATTTTCAACCAGCTTTTCTGGTCATGAAGACAATACTCACAATCTAGCCTCGATGGTGGGTATGTTTTCAGTCGGAGTCTCTCACGTTTTTTGGCTTTGGTAGCCCCCCTTTATTCCAAAGCAGAATTATTCAGAGCTGCTCTTTCAAGCTAAATGTGTGAAAGACGAATCATAAAAAGAAGATGATGTTTCAGTCTTAGCTGACTCTATCACCAAATTTTCTTCACTTTACACCCTAAGGCAGCCTCAGCAAAATATCAAGCTTCCTATTTGCATTCACACAGTTTAACAACATGTCTATTGAAACATGTATAACCAAGAACCTTCTTATATCCTTATTCCTTCATAGGAAAAAAAGAAATTCAAAGAAATTTCTTTTTAATTGGCTATGAGGTTCCTTTAGCTTTGTTAACAACCTTAACTGCCCACAAAGCATGGATCTAGATTGTAAAGGGATTCATGCAGAGACAAAGAAGTACTTATCAGGTACTTCTCATCTAACAACTCATTTTCTTTCTCACTGTGAAAATATGTATCTGTATACATGTAGGTAACAATCTGGAGACTCATTGAGATATAAGGCAAGAAGAAAATTAAGATTCTCATAATAACTTGCACTATTATAAAGCCTAAAAAATTATAACTATTCATTAAATGGAAAGTTAAAACTTGAAAGAGAGAGTAAAAGAGAAAAAATGTAGGGAGTGTAAAAACACTGGAAGCTTCAATTTTTAGACATAAGGTCAGTGAGAAAAGTTTCTCTAATATTGTCATTCTATATTCACTATAGTGTTCTCAATTTGGATCCAAAAATATCAAAATATTCCACTTCGTGTTTACTTACACTCAAGCTCAAAACAAGAGTTGCATGTAGAGTGAAAACTGAAAATCAGAGGTTCATTCATCTAAAAATTAATCTTCATTCAATAATTTTTTTTTCATAGTAGATTGATTAAATTGAATTAATGGAATTAATATTATTGTACCCTAGTTTGTATGAGTACCACTTAACATAGAGAGGTATAAAAGATGGAACATTTTAGATTTGCATTTTAAGAGCAGAACTTCACCTGCATGGTTGGTTGCTTTTATTTCTCTGTATTGTATCATCTTACATGCTGTAAAATATGTCCTTGACATTAATTTTCTGTAGAAAACACCTAGGAAAATTATTTACATAACTGTAAAAACAAAACCCCTTCAAGTCATAAGTATTGTAAAATATTCATGTTCATTTAAACTTGGCCTATGAAATGTACAGTTCAGTGCTTTCCAGTTCGAATTTCTGAGTTTAACTTAATCAAGTCTAATGGTGCAAAGGTGATTATTTGTCTTCTTCTAAGTTCAAGAATGTAATAAAACTGGTTACATTAGGAAGACAATTTATTATCTGCACGATGACAGGAAAAGGTAAAGAAAAAGTAATTTATTGTGGAGCCTTCCATGGTTAATGTATTAGTTGCAGCAGAGGTTAAAACTTTCATCTTCTTAGACTTAAACTTAGAGAACTGAGAAAGCTTGTGAATACATGAGACAGAACATGTGTGATAACAGAAATTATGCTTCTTTAGTTATAAAGCAAATGGAGATTCATTCTTTTGGTGTTATTCCAGTAATATTATGTTTTATGGTATGAAGAGTTTCCCTGAAATACAGGAGGAGAATCCTTGCAGTTGCATTCTCTTTTTCAGGTTGTTGCCTTTTATGATCCCTTGGGAAAAACTGCTCAGCTGTTTTGTGACTCCACTTATGGCAAAAGACACAATTAGGACAGGAATATATTCCTCATTGCTTCTATCAGTCTGGGGGAAGGTACTCAGTGTCAGTAGGGCTTGAGGATAGCTGGGAGCACACACACCTTGGATGAATGGTGTAAGAAGTACAGCTTCTTCAAGCCTTATTGTCTCTGCCTTTTCTGACAATGATCAGTATGTCAAACAAAACAAAAAACAGAGAGACATTTTCTGCAAACATTCCAGTAATAACAGGAAAAACATTCCTTTCCATTTTCTGGCTTAGGAAACCCAGCTCTTTCTTTCCATATTACACCTGTTGCAATTGCACTATGGTAGCCTAATATTTCAGCCTAAACCTGAAATACAGCAGCCTATCATCTCTGCCTCATATTACTACAATATATATGGTATTGTCTCTTTTCTCCCTATGTGCTAAATTTTATTTCTGTCTTTGACCCCCAGCCTCTCTTATCTTTCTTATCCATTAAACTTGTATGTTAAGTCACAGGGAGATTGAGGATGATGCCAGACTGAGCTTGACTGATCTGTCATTCAGATTATTAAATTTACTATTTTGTTGACTATCTACAAAGACATTCTCTCAATTTTGTTTGCTAATTTGGCAGAAAAATTTGGTAAATTTTTAAAAATATAAGGTGGTTGTCAAGTTTGAGTTCTCCACATTTACCCCAAACATTTTCATTTCATCTCTCACCATATGTAGTAATTTTTACTTGCTATTAAATCACATTGTGTGGTTTTGTACACCAAAACACAGCAGCTCTTTGACAATATGATTATTCTATTCCATGAAAACAACACCTCTGGTTTCAGAACACACTTATGATAAAATTAAGAGAGAAAATAAACTAGCGCACTGTTAATATTCGTGATTTCATATAGCATTGCAGCAAAAAAGTCTGTGAAGTAGACTATACTTTAAATGACATTTAAATGACATTAAAGTCATGATACCATTTCCTGAATCTTACATAAGATTCAGTGAAACAACTACTTCTGCTGCATAAAATGTAGTTTCCACAGCATCCACCACCCTGCTCCAATCAAGACGCGTCACCTTTCAAACCAGAAACATCCCCCGATTGAATTAGGTGCATTAAGAATTGAATCTAATACATGGTATATTAAATCACTTGATGAAATCAACTTGTGATTATGGAATAATGCAACGACATCCTTGCCTGGATTGCCTACATCTTTCAGGAAGCCTGATTGTGTGTAGTTTCCTTACTGGAACTTTGTAATTAAGAAGGTCTATGGCTACCAAAGAGACTGACATAACTGTATGAGTTTTCAGAGCTATGAGACCGTACTCATCTAGATATATATTCAGGAGTACTGGTTTCAAAAAGTAAATTATTTTTCCCTACATACTTGTTTTACTGCCAAACATACCTCAGTGACTCCTTTTCTAACATAACTAGATCTCTTTCCCCCAAAGAGCTGATAATCAGTTGCCAAGCTTTCCTATCTACTGTTGGTACTATTCAGTCAAGTACATTCATTTCACTCATGCAGAAACTTCTGTGAGATTGGGCTTATCAGCAAAAGGGTTTCTGAATGTGCTTGGCTTCACTTTTATGGTCCCATTTCAAGACTAGTATCTGCGTCTAGGTATCCCAGAGTAGTGACAAATAGAGCCAGGGGTTGTTTTTTTACAAACATTTGCTGTCTTGAATGTGTTACCATCTCATTACAACATGTTTCAATTTCTGCATGAACAGATCTCTTATTTATACTCTTGTGCCTTCATGTAAGGAACACTGATATTCAAGGCAGTAGAAAACAGAGTGAAAGGCCACCATTTCTAACACTTTTAAAATACTCTCTTTTCATTGCTTTTAGCACCAGAAATTGATGTCTCTGTATCAAAAATTTAAAAGTTTCTGATTTGAAGATGTCAGATGAAGATGGTAATGGTTAAAACCTGGAACTGAGATAAAAATTTGTGACAGTCTGGGTCATCTGAGCTTCTGGGACCTGTCAACCAACCATCACTTACAGATAGTGAAAAGTATAGATTGCTTTTGACTTAGACTCCTAAAGCAAATTTGGGGGTGCTACAGTACCATGAGGAGTGCTAGATTTAGAAATTTCAGATGAAAAGATATAACATGTCTTTTATTCTGCGTCGGTGTCATTATGTCATTTGGGATATAAATGAACATGACAAATTTTACCTATATAGCTCTATACAGCCTCAATGAAATATTCCCAGGTAGATAATCAAGACATACTGTGTATGAGACGCTTATTTTAGCTGTACTCTCAATGAGCTCTGCAAAGAACTAATTTTATTATATATAAAAAGCAATGAAATGATACTTAATTTCTGGGATTCCTTAAATAGATAAAGAAATTACTCTAAAAATAAAGCAAGATGAAACTTTCAGACCTGAAAGTGAATCAGCTGTTTGAAGTCTGCCTGGCAGTTGACTAAAAGTGGCACTACTCAGGCAGTCACCACAGTGTCTCCTGTTCCACATCACTGGCTCCCTGGATGTTGGTGGAAGGTGTCTGTGCAAGCTTACAGGTGACAATGAATGGACTCAACTGTACTCGATCCCTGGCTGCCCTCCCAAAAGACTGAAGGAAATGAACCAACAGAGACCTGCCAACAAAGTTCAACAAGGGCAAATGCAAAGACACATCCTTGGCACATCACAACCCCATGCAACAGTACTGGGAGGGCATCACAGGGCCAGTAAAAAGCTCTACAGGAAAGATCTGTGGTTCCTGGGGAAAACTTGCAAATGATACAGCGGTGTGTTCTTGTGGCAAAGAACACTAACTTCATACTATGCTGCATTTGCAAAAACTCAGCCAGCAGGTCAAAATAAATGATTACTCTCTTTTACCCGGCATTTGTTGGACCATTGTTTGCTCAGTTTTGGGCTCTCAGTATCTTTTTTTTAGTGAGAGGTCAAATGTCTTGTGTAAGTTAACTAATGAGTGTTTCATAAGGAAGATGGCGCCAGACTTTTCTCAGAAATTCCCAAGACTAGTGGCAATGGACATAAGTTGCAGCAAAAGAAAGTTTTTATTGAAGTTAAGCAAAAATTTCTTCATACTGAAGGTGGTCAAATATTGGAGCAAGGGCCCAGAGAGGTTGTGAAATCTCCATTATTGGAGATATTCAAAACTTGAAAGCAGAAAGTGCTGAGCAACCTCAGCAAAATAAGCTTTATTTTAAGGGGGTAGAAGAGATGATGTGCAAAGGTCTTTTCCAACCTATAATAATCGATGTTTCTCTGTACCTAGAATGCTGCATGTACAGATAATTTACTTGCTTGTATCCCCAACCAGACTTTTCTTACCAGTTACAGTTTTTCCCAGTGTTGGTTTGGACTTTTTTCCAGGGGGCTGGGTTGATGAATTTTCTGATGAAACTGCCCTTAGCATTTATTTTTCAAAATAAGAATCTGATGCCAGAAACATTCTTCAAAAGACATTAAGTGATATTACTCTATATTACAAATTCCTAAGGAGGGTAATTCATAGCAAGTATAACATTGTCCCCATACTTCCTATAACCTATTTCTTCAAGATCCAAATAAATGCTGTCAGAACATGGAATAAACTGCTCTTCCAGAGTGTAAGAAGTGCAATCTGTCCACATTACACTGCCTTACTCTCTAAGGAGCCAGAAAGGATTTGCTTCAGTAAAGAAGGCACTCTGTTATATGGCTTTTTCTCTTATAGTCTCATATCTTATGTTTCAATGGGTAAACTCTGCAAGTCAGATTTATATTCAGGTCTAAAATTATGTTTTGTTGCAGTAAAATCAAAGGAAGAAATGACAGATTGATCTATGGAAGAGCAGGTGGGAACTGAACAGACCTTATTAATCTTTTTCGCTACTTGGTGGCACTCAAGTGCCTTTAATACATGGTGAGAACTTTATCTGTGCCACATGAAGTTAACCTTGAATAGGACTCGGATTTCTAAGTGTCAGATGAAATTGTGTCTGAGTTAATAACTTGTATTTTTTTGGCAATTCAGAGATTTTGGTAGCATCCTCTTGTCCTCAGTGTTCTCTGCCCAGATGAGCAACATTTAATGTGGATCCCCTTCTGAGACATCTCTTCCCATGTTTTACATCTGAGACAGAGGGATGAACTCCTTTTGTGGGAGAACTAAACTTTCAGGCCCCTCAGTCCCTATCTGTGCATAATAAGGAACTTCCTGATGAAGGAACTTTACTTCTATTTAAGGCATAGAAATTAATTGAGCTAAATATAGGCTCATTTAAGCATGACATTGAAGTTTAATGAAGATCAAAAAAATGGGAGGATCCTGTGTTCAAGCACTCACTGCTCTGTGTATTTTCTGTGAAGCTTTTTGTGCAAGATACAAACCACAGAGCACAGTGTTGTCTCTGCTGGATCTCTTTAGCTGCCCATCCAAGAGACCTGAGTACAAAGCTAAACTGCAAATGGCGTCAGAAACTGCAAAGTTCATATTGCAGGTATGGTGCATATATAAGTCAGCCATCATTATGCACAACTACATGAATTTGACTTATTCCAGAATATTTCCAAGCAGTGTCTTCTCTACATCACTTATTTCCTTCTGATTAGGATACTGTATTCGTTATTACTTAGGCATTGAAAAATGGAAGTGCAATTTTGCTGTCTTACACACAAACCATACATACATAGAGATCCTGAGAAGCTGAGAGATGCCATGGGGATGTGGTGTCTAGGAGAGGAAATAGTCCTCAAACTGTAACACCGGTTTACTTTTTATACTAGATACGCTTCTTTAATTGCTTATTCCTGCATGAAAATGCTCAGGAGCATAACAGAAACTGAAGACCTGGGTAAGATACTGATTATTGTTGTTGTCTTTCAGACAGAGTTTTCAAAAATGCATCTGCTGGCTTTAATACCATTAAAAGAAATGTTCCTAGTTTTTGCATTTACATTATGAAAGTGCTATAGGGCTCATTATCTTAAATAAATTCCTAATTTTCTACTTACAGTTGCTAAAAGTGTTGCTCCAGAACAGGTAGCACCAAAGTGAGCATTTCATTCACTTCCACAGGGTTACAACACTTCAAGTTTAAAAGCTGTAACCTCCATTCCATGACTGAAAAGAAATCCCATTTTTGCAGGAGGACAAAATTGCTGTAGACAATAACAGGCCACAGGTTTTGTCCTGGGTCTGCAGGTGTCAGGGCTGAGGCAGATCAGGCTCTGTCCAAGCTTTACATGAACTGCCCAGAGGTTTGTTTTTTCTTTATTTTCCTCCAATAGCATCCCCATTTCTTAAACATGGTGTCTAACCTGCATCAGATATTTCTTTTTTCTCTTCTACCCTTGAAAACAGCTCTGCCCAGCTCCAGGTCTGCCTTTCTCTAACTGAACATCTGATTATACTTTGTATTTCCTAACTGCAAAAATGAAGGTGAGATTCTTGAACTAACCAACTGGAAAAGAGTGGGCTATCCTGAAGTCATTTTTTTGCAAGCCAAGGGATGAAGAAGTGTTACAATAAAAAAATAGAAATCTGATTGTCTTGTGCAAGCAAGACTTTCAAAGCAAAAGACTGACTTTTAGCGGATGAGAAAGCAGATTTTCTGCTCTCAGATTCCATTGGTGAAGCTTCCACACAGAGGTGTTGCATTGTAACAATTGTAGTCAATCACTCAGCAGAAGGAAATCATTCTGAATATCTGACAAAACAAACTTAACCATCTTCTAGCCACCCCTAATAGCTCAGGAGATGGCCCTGTGGTTTGCATTAATACTGCAGTTCATAAGTCTCTTCCAATAACATGTCTTTGCAAGATGAAGGGTACATATTTGTCTTTCCAAACTCCCATCACTCATGAATAGTCCTTCCCGTGAGACCTGAATGATGGTAAATATTAGTCAAGCAAGTGTCATTTAGTTTACTTTGTCAGAAGGTGGACACATTATTATCTTTGGTGACTGTAGCAAAGTTAAATTTAGTCTAAGTTACATTTTTCAACCTCTGTAGGAGGACTGTTAGTCTAAACAAAAAACGTCTTTTTTAAAGAAAGAGATTGGCTTCTTGCTTTTTCTCTATGTAGCTTCTTCTCAGTATGCTGAATTAGTTCCTCTCAAAATTAGCGTCATTAAAAAACTATTGCACACATATGTCACACAAATACCTAAGAAGATGGGTTGCTGATCCAAAAAAAAAGAGAAAAAAGAAAGCAGGTGTGTGCATCTGTCAATCAATAATCTAAATGGATTTAATGAAACTTAAAGAGAATAATTTTTTTACCATAGGCTGAGCTGTACTTGATCTTGTCCTTCACGTTTTTAACAATCATATAACAATTGATCATACAAATTGACTAGAACAATGTTTGAGAGAAGCAGTCTTATGGCCATAACAATTTAATTTTAGACAGTAGCCAAATATCCTCATGCTGTTATTAAAATCATTAATATGCTACACAAACACATGAACAACAAAAATTCCTCATTTATTCTCCCTGCATATTGGCAGGATTAACGTCAAATACTCTCCAGCTTCCCGAATAAAAGGTTTCTTGTTTTTGATGTGACAAATGAGAAACAAATCTCAGCCTGAACTTTTTCATGAGCTGATTATTTCATACTGTGATTTGTATTTTTTTGACAGGCCCGAGTTCCAGGTGGACCAGAGGTAATACCAGTCACCCATCCGTGCTGGCAGAAAGGCAGCAGATGAATACAAAACTGTACAAAATGCTAATTCTCAGTATTCTGTTCCTATCACTGTAACATTCGGCTGTTCTTTATTGTGCCCTACGACTGTGACCTGATTCCATTAAAATAAAACTAATACATGTGATAAAAGTTTTCCTGATGCTCTTTAGGATATTTCTTTTCTGGTGCAGAGATCTGTGGAAACAACCAGTCTTGTTTTGGGCTATCAAGTACATGAATGCATATACACAAATTATCAGGGACTGTGTGATATATCAGTTACACCTCAGAGAAGCAATACCTCTGTTTACTCTTTCTGTAGAAGGCAAAATCAGGTCCTCTGTGTCCAGTCTTCAGAAATGTGCAAGGGCACTACTAACATGGTTCTCTCCCTTGATTTCAGGATTTATGTTTATCCCCAGCGTCTCTAATTTTGCAGAAATGCCTAGACCTAACCTTGGTATGAGTTAAAAATAAAATTTAGAAGAAACAAATTGTGATACAAATTCAAATCATTACCCCAGTATCAAACTCATCATTTATGGGGTGTGTATGAGCTGTGTACGAGCTTCTCTTTGCCAGAACTGTGTAGCACAGCCAGGGAAACCAAAGGAAACCGCGTATTAAACAAAAGACCAAATCCTCCTCTCTTCCAGCCTTACAAAGTGTACCCCACAAGAACATTTTTATTCAGAAGGAATCCACATCTAGAGTAAAGGAAATCAATTATTTATGCAGAGGGTTTTTTTTCAGATAATTTTGCTGTTCTTCAGAGATCGGACTAGAATGGGAAAGAGGAATAATTTTAAGCTGAGGAGTCTTAAAGCTTGTCTGCTAGGAATTCCCAACTTTATTAATTTTCTCTTGCTGGCAATACAATTTTGCTTTGAAATAAATTCCCCTGCACTGTCATCTTCCTTCTTTGGGGAGCCTGTAAGGCAGTTCTAAGTCACATTCTGCATATTCAGCAGAAGGAAAAACATTATCTGTGAATTTACTAATGGTGAGACTAAAAAAAACTTATCTCCTAACTATTGCCAGAGACAAGGTTACAACTTTCAATTCAGCTCAAGAAGATAAACTGCTTTTATGAGCTGGGTACAACAATTTGGAATAATCAGAGCAGTTACAACAGTCTGAAACAGAGTTAGAAGTTTCTTCCTTTCTAATTCACTCAACAGCAAATCTCATCCTACCATCCTGAGTTCCAGGCTGACACATGTTAGATTTTTGGCTAAATAAATCAACATCCAGCCCCAGAGTTGACCTTAATATTAAGGAATCTAAAAATCTACACCTATTGATAATGAACAAATCAGCATAGGTGACACTGATAGAGTGTCCAGGGCCTTCAGTAAAAATTTCTGAGATAAATCATTCAAGGGAATTTCACAGAACTTTGGACATGACCTGTCCTACTGCTCATGATTTCATCTGCCTAAAATCAGTGCAGAAGCCCACATCTTCTGAGTAATCTTTGCTGATTTTTAATCAGTTAACATCCAGTGCTGCAAACTGTGTACTCTACAGGCAGCCCTGTGTGATTTTACATATAGACTCTATCCTTTATATAGTGATTTAGGATTTTAATGTCTCCCCAGAACAGCAGTATGAAGATTCGTGCAGCCTTTGTTGTCTTTCCCAGAGTGAAGAGCCTTGTTTTCTTCTTTTTTTTTTTTTTAGTGAAGTTGTTTAGTGTTGCTGGAAATGCCTTACCTTTGCAGAGATACTTAGATTCTATTTTGTTGAATCACTAGTGATATAGTGGAAGATCCCAATTCTTTTCCCCTTCACATCTCTGAAAAAAATTTTTTTACAGTCATTCTAGTGCTAGTTTGATCAAATGTGAGAATTCATTCAAGAGTGAAGTCTTTGTATCCTAAAGTTTTATTTATATTAACTGTGTTTTATGCATATTTAGAAATTATTTCCACAAAATGAAATACCACAGAAGGACTGGTAGGAAGAGGATTTCAACAGAATTCATGGTACCCTCTCCCATAGGAAGTCACTTAATTCATCAAACAAACTAACCTAAATAGATTGTACTTGGAAGTATTTATTGTTTCTATTCTATGATACAGTGGTCTCTATCCTGAATATATATTGGCCTGCAAGTAAACTAGCAAGTTGAAACAGATCAGTTAGAGTCTCTATGACAACTAATTGGGTTGTATATGGAATTTATTGACTGGTAATCAGAATATATCAGTTTGTGTGTAGCAAAGTGTTTACACGATGTGAGCCGTCTGCTGTGATCAGCAGTCACCACATTGAAAGCAGATGGGCCTGTATACAGAGCATATTGGGTTTTGTGTACATTATAATGCATTGTAGCAGTTTATATGCTCAAATATACATATGAAGTTACAGAATTTATTAAATAAACATTCTTTTTATATCCTCCAGCAACAGATCCTACATACTTCAGGAAGTAGTTGAGCTATTAGAAATGTTTATTTATGATTCTATTTAGTCTCTTCTCGTAGTGTGTCCAAAAGAAGGAACTGCATCCTACTAGCTGTTAATGAAGGGAAGATTCTCATTAGACTGTATGAATTTAACATGAGCACATTTTGCCTTTGACATGTATATTTACTTATATTAGTATATCCAAGACAATCTGGTGCTTGATAGTCACCTGGAAGAGCTCTGAAGGTGCCAGCAACTATTCAGTATGCAATACAGTGAAGAATATATATAGTGTCATATTTTTATCAAGACTGTAACAGCATAAGCTGCTTTACAGTAAAACATGAGAAAAAACAAATCTGAGATTCTCTAAGAACAAAGTAAAGATGTTTTTGATTTTTTTTTTCTGTGTGTTTAGAACCAGTACAGTGAGTTTTGGATTATTTCCACTCTCAAAACTGTTAAAAATTCCACTGAATAAAGAGGTCCTCAGTATCGACAGGTTAATTATTAAAAGTATTTTAATCATTACACAGGATGCACAAGTTCATGATTATTGAAAAAAATTACATTTTATTTTATGCTATTCTGTATATGCGATGCAGATAAGGTTCAGTTGATTACTTCTGAAAAAATAGATATTTATTTGAGCCCAGGGGTTATGTGTAAATGATTCAATTAAGTACTCAGTGCCCTCAAAGTTTATGGGAAGCACTTGGTGCCCTGTTAAAATAAAACAAATTGATTGAGACTGTATATGTGTACTGTAACAAGTTCTTAATGAGGAACTGCCTGCTCATCAGTGGTGCTCAGGAATCTGTGTTTTATAGCTTTCCCTGGTCTTTATGAACTTCTCTGTTTCCCCTTTGGTCTTACTCTGTAGATCTGCTATTAAATACCAAAAGCCTTGTAAACAACTTCACGCCTTCTCTTTGGATGGGAAAACCTCTTCTCAGTCTTTGATTCTATGATTTGTCATCACTGTTCCAGAAACTTGCTAAATCTTCAGAAATAATTCATATCTTGACATCCAAAGAATGGCTTTCCCAAAAGGTTAAGATATAAACTAAGTTCTACCCTACTTTCATGTATTTACATTAATTCTTTCTGAGTCACATCCAATATATCCAATACCTTCTCAAATCCCAGTATGAGTCATTAAGTGATCACATTTGGGTTTTATTTATACAACACATTATTATTAATATTATTATTATTATTATTATTATTATTATTATTATTATTATTATATTTGTATTAACATAACATTATTTATTAAGTGTAATAAAATAATAGTTAATTATTAATAATAGTTATAATATCACAAATTATTATTAATAATAACTGATATTTTATTTAGATAACATTAATTACTAATATTAGTTAACTATTATTAATTATATGATAATCATATACATTAATTATAATTAATACATAACATATGAATTATACACTTTATATATAATTATTTATTAATTAATTATTTTATTATATTTATTACTTTATAATTAATTAATTATATAACAGTAATTATTAATTATTAATTAATTTTATATAAACATAATTTTTATATATATATATGTGTGTGGAATGCTTACACACTTTAACACACCTGTTAGAAGTGTCAATAATTTATATTATTTTGATATATTTGTTACTTTGAGCAATAATATTTTACAATAAAATAACAATGATCACAAAGGTACAAACTACTAACTGGTGCTTCATTTCCCCAACAGTTCAACTTGTATCATTAAAGTTGTCATCTACTTTACCCTGAAAATTTAAAATGTAATACTATTTTTGTTCACAGTGTACAAGCATACTTCTAAACAGGTTTATGTACACAGTAGTGGCTAGCAGTGATGAAATACAGATAAATGTAACAGTTTAGATCTGACAGAGAAGTAAACTCTTATCTCACACAAAATGCTTTGAAGAGTTAAGAATATCTTAAAACCTATTCTCAGCATAATTTTGTCTC
The DNA here is from genome assembly GCF_003945725.1 of Corapipo altera. Taxonomy (NCBI): domain Eukaryota; kingdom Metazoa; phylum Chordata; class Aves; order Passeriformes; family Pipridae; genus Corapipo; species Corapipo altera. The sequence continues at coordinate 2,996,309 of NW_020884891.1, read as the reverse complement.
ATCTTTCACACAAGTCCTATTTAAGTAGAATTATCACCATGTTTCCAGAGGCAAAAGAGGGGGTTAGATATTAATGTAAACGCTTCGGTTTCTCCCTGGGAGAGCAGAGGGGAGATGGCAAGTCTTCAAAGGACACTTTTTGTTTGTGTCTATCCATTTGCAGAGTCCTGGATCTTTGGAGAGTTGATGATTCCAGGTCAGTAGGAAGCATCTGGTTGATACCACAGAGACCCTTAGTATGTTACTAGGCAAATTAAGCTCAAATGCTTCAGCTGGAGCCATTCATTGACAAGTCAGCTTGTGAAAATCAAGGGTAATGAGAAGCAAACAGAGGATGTCCTGTAGCAGTAGGTCATTCTCTAGGCTGCAGACATGACAGTTCTCAAGGAAACAGGAAAACGAAGCAGTGAAGTACATATTCTTCTAAGCAGAAACTTTGAGACATTGAAATTAAACAGAGCAGAGATGGAAGGGATCAGTTAGTTCATCCTGCTGAAAATACTGTAACGATCCTCTGAGGATTAGCATATTGTTCAACATGGTGTTAAATATTCCCTGCTAGGAGCTGCCTTTTTTTTTTTTTTTTTTTTGAGGGACTGTTTAAACTAGAACAGGTCTTAGTATTAGGAAACAGTCTTGTCTGTAGACTAAATATTCATATTTCTTAATTTCATCCTATTATGTCTGCTTAGACCATGACACATACTGCTCTGTCAAATAACATCTATCTTGTTTAACTCCTCATTTGCTTTAGAAGTTCTCATCAGTCTGCCACAACAAAGAATGAAATAGAAGACATACGTTTCTCTGAAAACATCCCCAAAGGTTCAAACTTAGACAGTCGTACTGTGCCAAATATCAGGCAGGCTGCCAATGAGCTCAATTAGAATCTTTGACTAAATTAAGTAGCTCACAATCAAAGCATACAAATGGAAAAAACCCCTTCCAAAAGAATAGCTTTCCTGCAGGTGTAACAAAATCTTTTCTTTGCAGCTCAAAATAAGTCTTAAATTATAGTGATGTTATTTGACTTTAGGAATGCATAGATGTGCTAAGTATTTCATTGGGAATATAGTGTGGTTAGCTGGACAAGCATAAAGCATACATAATTAATTCCACCCTTGCAGTGCCTCTGCTCTTTAACATGATATTGCCTTAGCAAAAGCAGCTTATGAGGCACCATGTTTAACTGAAAGCATTGAAGGGAATTGTTAAAAGAAATGAAAAATCTGGTTTCATTCCACTCTCAAAAATGCAGAAATTATGTCTGCATTTGGGGTTTTAAAGCAGACACAAGAAGAATGGCAGGTTCCTGCAGAGAAATATGTCACTGGTGATAAACAGCCCCAAAGTCAGTAGAGCAGATAATGCATTGCAGGTCAGAAAGTACACCCCTGACAATACTGCACGTGCAGGTAATACACCAAATGTCACATCTGAAGGGGGTAATGCTTTTTCTACTGCTACATCCTCAACAAATTGTAGTACAGAGCTGAGTTACTTGCTGACACGGAAGTATGAAGGAGTTTTAGGTAACAGAAAATACAACGAGAGACTGAAAAAGACAGACCACCAAAACAAAAAAAATGCAGTAAAATTAACAGCCCAACTCTCATCACAATATAAGCCAAACAGTAAATCATCTGAGATTGTAATCGTAACCCATAAAAAAGTAATTGTTCTTTATAGCTCTTTGTTAAAGATTAAGCCCTCTAGACAGAAAGGCATAAGACCTTAATAAGGTTAAAAATCACTTCCTTGTTTGTTTTTAGTCTTGACACTTTGTATCCTTTATGTGCAAGATTTTTAACAGCACATTTCACTTTAATGGATACAGTTGAATTCATCTACATTGTTCATAATTCTTAGTTGCACACATCTTGACATATCTTTACAGATCTGACATTAACTCACTTAATCTTACCATACATAGATGAGCTGGAAATGCGAGAAGGAGATAGGAAAGTCTGCCTAAAATGGTACTGGCATCATTGTTGTGTTCCTGTATTTCACTCACATGCTCATTTTCCCAACCCATGCTTCCTTTCTCCCCATCTTCCTGGATTATTGAGGAAGACCCAGACTTCAGTACTAATTCATGGTCTTTCATACAAAGATGAAAAAAAGAGATGGGCAGAAGCACCTAATTAATCTGGACCAAGCTTTCCCATATTTTGGGTGAATATGTCAGAAGTCAGGACCTCAATGCACACATACACATGCAATATATGAAGCCAAACCAGCAGCCTCTAACTCAGAGCAGGGTGTGGTGGAGAGAAGCCCTGCCAATTAAATAGACCCCCTAAAGTCCCAGACCAGCCTAAGGAACGAATTTTAAAGGGTTTCCTTTTGTTGTACACACTATGCAGCTTCCAGATTAGCTTCACAGAAAACTGCTAAATTCAGCAGACCATTCTCAAGTAGAAGTATGTTAAAATGTAGAAATATTTTCAGTAGCAGAGGATGGCAGGTCTTTTTTCTATAATGAGTCACTTCTTGATGAGCTGAGAGTTTTCCTTTCAGGTCTGGAGCCAAGGAAAAATCTGGAATATGTTTGAATTATCACTTGTCTTAGCCAGCAGGAAACTCTACTAGTGCCTTACTGGCCCAGTCTTGTGCTCAGAGTTTTAAAGATTAAAAAACCTTCCTAACAGAGCAACATGGCAAATTGTCTATTGCAGCACAGTAGAGCATGGTTAGCATTCCTCTTTCCTATCCCATAATCAGAAAGGTATTAACTCTCGATTTCTGAGTAAAGAAGGGTAACAATTTAAGTAGATTTTACTAAGAATTCATGCTATCATCCATGGACAGTTTGAGTGCTGACAGGAATGCATCAGAATATATGAAGGTGCAGCAATCCACTATTTTTGGTGGGTTTTCTATTTTATCATTTTTCAAAGTGATCTTTGCAGCACATTTTAATCAGATATATGTTGACTCACAGGATTTGTGAGGATGGTACCAGGAGCTACAGAATGGATAATAATGGAGATGCATGCTAAAAGTTGGCAGTAAACCATTAACTTTGGGGTTTTTAAAATGGTGTGCAATATCATACCCAGTTCAGCAGCCTTAGGGACAATACCATGACACCTTCTTGCCCTAGATTTTTCATTTGCAGAATACAGAGGGACTCTGCTTTGGCACCTGGAGCACCTCCTCCCCCCATTCTCCTATAGTGTCTGCAGGGCTCTTTCTCTCACATATTCCCACTCCCTTCTTCAGTAGAAATTGCTGTTGTCCAGTAACTTTTCCACCCTTCTTAAATGCACTATGGTGTTCCCACCATCACTGACAGGCTCAGCCCTGGCCAGCAATGGGTCCATCCTGGAACCAGGGGCATTGGCTCCATAGGACATAGGGGAAGTTTCTGGAAGCTTCTCACAGAAGCCATCCTGTTACCAAAACCTTTCCCTGCAAACACAATACATGTATAAATCCCAACATAATGCATAAAAACCCCACATTTACCTACAAGACCAAAATGAGGGGGCAAATTTGCTCTAGTATGTTATAGGGCTGAGTCATATAGTCAGCAGGTCATTGGAAGGCTGTTGTTTATCCATTCCCCTTTAATTACATTAATATTTAATAAGAAATCTGAGGCATTTTATCCTCAGTTATGGTTAAGAAGTTCTTCCTTATGGGAAGAACTACTTAATGCAATACTCTGTTTGTGCCACCACTTTTTCCCTTTCTGTGTTCGTGCATTTTCCACTACTGAAAAAGAAGCTCTCACATGCCTGTGCAACCACTTAAGTTATGGAAAACTTGCAAGGCTGGCATGTCAAATTCAAGTATAAAATACTTGATATGACACCAGCAGATCAAAGTGGTAAACTGTACACATGACAGCTGTCTGTAACAGTAGTCTTGTCAAGTGCTGAACTGATAGTTATATGTTGATTCAGGGACCAGGTAAAGACTCAGACTTCCTGAGGCAATGACTTTAAATAGTTCAGCGTTAAATCCAACTCTGTCTTAATTACACAGGTTCAGTTGATGTCAAGCTTCAGAAAAGATCTGAAAGATTATTTTTCCTGCTCTTAAAAACAACCATTATAAATAAACCACATAGAAATAGTGGTTTTCAAATAAGGAAGGAAAATTTCTGTACATGGAGGCCCATAATACAGTCTCAGAATAGTTAGGAATCCAAACAGAACTGGTTTCCAGTTATTCTCCCAAAGGTGTAATTATGCAGTTGTTCCTGACAGACTAACTCAAAAGAGCTACTTCATACTATTTAGTAGGCACTGCCCATGGACTGCTATCTACTGATGCTTAAAGGCAAAAAATCCTGAATCCTAATCTATTTCCTAGTTTCTAATAGAATATTTTCAGGGCGTGCATCAGCACTTTTTGTATGTGTGCCAAAGCATTATAATTGTGAAAATATGCTGTCTGTCCACACAAACTGTGGGTTTATTTGATATGAAACAACACACAGGAGCCTAGCTCCACATTAAACTCACTCTGCCCTTGGTACTGAGGTAGATTTCTGCCACTGCCTGCTTAGGGACCTGCTGTTCTCTAAACATATCACGGAGTCTAAAGGTTCCCATCAGGGCAGTAAGAATTGCAAAGCAGATGACAAAACTAAACCCATGTCATCTTAAAGGGAGATTTGTGTCCCTTTCAAAGGAAAATTGATCTCTTAGTTTAACACCACGGCAATACAAGCCTGGTAGCTGGGAACCACTTGTCACTCTGACAAAGCTCTCCCACATTGTGAGACAGTGCTATTAAAATCTAAAAACTTTTCCATTAAAATTATTAATTTCCTTAAAAAAGCAACCACACAATACCAGTAACCACTGCCCTGACTAATCACTTCTCCCTCAGTTGCAGGTGACATAAGATGATATTGTCTCGTGCACACATCTTCCAGAATGACCTCACACCTTATCCTGTTCTTCAGGTGCTTTCCAGGCATCAGGAAATTATTTAGGCAGAGAAAGTATCCAGCAGTCTGAACTGTTTGTAGCATGATGTGAAACCTGTGAAATGCTTTTCTTTGTTCACGCACAGACTAGGTGATTGCTTTGATAGCAACAGTTCATACTGCTACAAAGAAAAACTTAAGAGGATGAGAAAGATTTGAAACATTCCTGAGTGAAATCTGAAGGGTTTTAGCAGGATAACGACTTCTTTTTCTCACTGAGGGGAGTCTGGTAAGGAAATCTCACAGTAAGAGATTTGTCATGTATCAGGAAAGCGAATGAAAGAGCCAGCTTTTACCTCCATAAGAACTTGAAGCGTTTTCTGTCTGTAACCCCCGTTGATATTTTCCCACCAAAACATTAGTTTGTATTCTTTTCTCCAGACAATTTGAGATGAAAACTGAAACAGCTTAGGACTCTGTGTGTGGACCTTATGTGCTGGAACTACACAGTCATTTTTAAATTTTTTACGTGCTTCTTGAGCACAACCTGTCTTTTCCTCCCACAGGAATGGGATATCACCATTGCATTGCTCTGAACTGAGTGAATGTAGCTGACCTTTTACAGGTTCCTCATTGGCATTAGCACACTATTTCCCAGAGTCCCAGACTTCTGGACAGTCCTATTTCTAGTCTGCCTCTGAATAGAAACAATGGGGTGATGGACACTTTCCACAGACTTTGCAAAAGAGGCTTGGAAAATCACATAGTCATCTCTTTAAAATTACAACAAATATATCAAGATGAAAAAATTCTGATCTTATTTCTTCAGCCTGGTGTGCTGTCTGGAAACACTCCATATGTCGAGGTTGATGAGCTAGAGATTAACGAGTTAGGAGATGAGGATCCTCCCTTTTTTCCTTTTCTAGAGTTTTATGTTTCTGGTTTCCTCCACTTCTGTCTAAATATCTGGAAGGATTCTCCTTTTAAAAAAGTAAGATCATATTGCTGTGAGAGTCTGATAGGATTCACCTTGTGTCCAAAATCAGATGTCCAGAAGGAGTGTAATTTTGCATTGGCCTACAAGATGTCATTCCTAAAAGGGCATCAGTCTGCTAAAAGCAAGATGTTCTCCTAAAATTTCCTAATCATTTTGACCTAGTTAAAAGATGTGTCAAAAAAAAATACTTAAAGAATTATTTTACACTAAGAGATGATCTCAAAATGTTTTGAATTCACTTTTTTACTGGTATATCTAAGTGAAAAATTAAGCCACGATCCTATAAATCTTAATTTATGGTTCCCGGTGCAGTTTAATCTGTTAATATAAACAATACAAATATTAGGTAGATGCATATTGGCCATGTAAGTCATTGGTACAATTGCAATTGCCAGCAGGTCAAATTTCATCTGAATTTGTCTTTCTCTTGCACCTGCAGCATGACTTTACTTTCACTGCAATGCACTTAGAACAGAGACTGAAATGAGGAAAAGACAGAATGGAAAGAGAGACACTACTAACAAGACTGCACAAGGATTTTATATTATGTTTACAAAATATGAGACAGTAATACAAAATGAGTTTCATCCATTTGGTAAAAAAATAACTTTCATACTTATTATGTTACATGGATAAAATTGCTCTCTTTCTTCTGTCTATTGAGTTACATGTGATTCAGCTGGGAGAAGACTGCTGTGAGAGGAGAATAAAGTTGGATTGGAAGTGAATGTTGCCACCGTTTAGATTATTTACTTATTGAAGTGTCCTGATGAAGTCAGTGCATTGTAATGTCCTCAAAGCTACAGAGGAAACAAGTGACTTGAAAGTTAGGAAAGTAGGATAAAGATGAAGCAGACAGCTCCAGTTAGACAGTAAGTCTGAGACACACACTTTCACTTGCTTGTGCAAAATTTTTTCTGCCAGCCTTCCTTTTTTCAGGAGTGGAGATGTCTCAGAGGGTGCCTTTGGATGGGCCAGTGCTCAGCACACAGTCTGGCAGACTGGTCTTTGTTCCACTTGGCCTTGCAGCACCATCATGTGGTTACTGTTGAGGACAGGAGATAGGCTGTCACCAAGTGCCACCTGCCTGCCCTGAGACAGGGGAGTGTGTGAGCAAAGCCCGTGTAGAGGAGAGATGCGAATAACAAGTACTCAGAATCAAGAACACGGTGTGCTTTCTGAAGGTCATTTGGGTTCTTCTCCCTCATTATTAAGTTTAATAATTTATACTATTTGAGTTATTTCTTTTTATATCTCTTGCTTAAATAACGAGATTTAGGTCTTTGTTTAGGCTTTCTGAACATAAACCCACAGCTGATCCTCACACTTCTTCTATATTCCACCTGACTTTAATGCATTAGAACTTTTCTGCTCATTATTCTGATCATGGGAGGAAGAATAACAGCCTGAATTCATGCAAACCCTCTCCTGTTTTTGGTGGGGTTTTGTTGTTTGTTTGGTTTTTTTGGGTTTTTTTTGAGAGGAGGAGAAGGGAAGGTCCTCTACTGTGAAGAAAAGAAGTGGCTTATAAGTGTTCATTCTCTGAAAATTCTATAAGGGAATGATTAAAAAGCCATGTTTCCATTTATTTTGGTCTCCAAACTAAAATGATTTAGGCTTACTAAAATTAAAAAACATTTTAAAATGTATAGTTACTATGTTGTTGTTAAGATATGTAGACACACTAACTCATGGATCTAGTATGCCCTTCAAAGCGTTAAATCCATTAGAAAAGAGCTAGAATATCACGGCCTATTTTTCTGTCAGATTTGTAGCATTTACTAACCTATAGCCTCAATGGCAATGGACAATAAATCTGAATTTATTGGAAGTGAAGCAGATCCTGGCCTTGACCTGAACAGTTGCTTCTTTGGGGTTGTTTACTGTACCTGGTTTAAATAATGGAGAATTTCTTCATTTCCAGCAGTTTGAATCCAGCTGAGGGAAAGAGCAGTATGCCTGTACCAGAAAAGGAGAAAGCCTTTGACTTTATCATGTGGCAATTTCTGACAAAAAAACTGAACATATTCTGAGTGGTTCAATATTTAAAAGACATTATATGTACAGCTGTATAGGAGGCAGGGAGGGAAAGCAACTTAATTTTATACTGAAGCATATTTCTCCCCCAGCAGAAACAATGAAAAAAAGACAATATCAGAATGTGCACGAAGCATGAAATCTCTCAAGCTTTTTAAAAAAGGGTTTTCATCTGTAAGTACAGATCTCAGCAATCCAACCAATTCTATTGCATGTGCAGATACAACAAAACTATGGTCTTGTCATTGTCAGCACAATAAAAACTCAGTGGTTAAATTCTGTAGCCAATCATACCATAGATTCCTTAGGTCACAGGTGTTGCCTGTTCTAGCCAATGTGGCAGTGGCCTATTTTAGCTAATAAACAAGACTTTGCTTCCTCCCGAGTTAAATCTGTTGAAGACATGGTCCAGTATGCATTTCTTCACCCTATTTCCTTCCAGATTCTGTGTGTTAAATGGGTTTTTGTCTCTATTCATCTTCCCAAGCTACTCTAAAAATTTCCCTGTGTAGGCTCACAGCTAAATCAGAATTGGGGAATTGGCAGAGCGGGGTGAAATACATTCACTCAATGCAACTATTACATTTTCTTACTCTTGAGTCTTGCTCATATTTCTATACGTTTTTCTTGTATAAAATGAAACTGAATATCCACTTTCCTGAAGAAATAAAATTCTTTTCACAGCAGAGTGCATTTGTCACCAGCTACAGAATTCACAGGTTAAAACTTGTTAATATGTGATTATACAGTCAAATAAAGGAACAGCAAAGTACATTGTTATATCAGGGTGGACAACAAATTCCTTGAAAGGAAAATGTTGTCATTTTTTGTGCTTCTCAAAGCCTGGTTAATACTTTTGGTATTCTTAGGATAGCTAAATCTTTTCAGGTACACAGCTTGTCACACCATATAGAGTCTAAAGCTGGCTCCTAAATTGTTTTGGTACTTCACAGACTTTAGACTACTCTAGTTTAGTGAAACTCCTTAACTAGATGAGCTTATTGACACCATCATTGTGCTATAAAACAAACTTTTTTTTCCTGTAATGCTTAAATGCTTGTTGTCCTTTTCCATAGTATTTACCAAACACTCCTCAGTAACAACAATTTATATGTCCTAACCATATCTTCATTTATGCTCACTAGGTAGCTAATTGGTTCCAAAGAATGTCCCTAAACCATCACTTTCCATCAATCCTTTTCCCCCCCTGCAAGAAATGTTTTATCCAGAACCTCATAACATTGATGATTTACTGCGGCTCTGGGATGTATTCAAGATATGACACCTCTTATGCTCTCTGTTAAAAAATATTACAAAATGCCTGAATTACCCACAGTCTGATTTGGAAATAGATTATTCTGTGATGAATTCGCAGGGCTACTCACTATTCAGCATTACTCTATGAGGAAAATTTCACACAGAATGAAGCCATTTTATTTGATTAGGGAAAATCAACGTTAACATTCTCAACTTGTCAAGAATTCTGTTACAACAGCCAGTCTGTGGGCGCCTGTGCGGTGCAGCAAGAAGTGCCTTAAGTGTTAAGGATACGAATATTACTTAGTAGGAAGGAGATAACAGGTCTGTACCCCTGTGAGTCTGAGGGCTTGTTCCTTATCCAGGAAGATAGACTGGGAGATGGAGTGGAGCAAAAGTCACAGCAGTGCAGGCGACATAAACGACGACTGAGAAGGAGAAGGTCATGCTTTCAGCATTCACGGGAGCACAATAAACAGCAGCAGACCATTTAATATTGCACTAAGACAGACTCAAGTCAGACATTACAAAAAGCCTTGTAACAATTGAGATAGGTAAATTTTGTAAATTTTGGAACATGCTGCCTAGACAGACAGTGGATAACAGCTTACAGGAAAGGGGTGGTCCTAGTGACTCTTAGAGTTGTTCCAGACACATTTCTCTATCATTATGTTGCTGGTTTTCTATATTTTGGTACTAAATGCCAAATTAACAAAGTATTGGAAAATATGTTTTTCCAGTCTTCTGGACTTTTCTTTTTGCCTTCTTCCTTCACATTTGTCTCCAGACAAAGAATTCAACCATTTTAAGCAGATAAGCAAGAGCCTTGACTTATGTTTCATGGCTTTGAATTCCACAGATAGTCTTCAGCACAGTCTCTGGAATAACAGTGCTAAACACTTCAGTGATTCTGACAGCTTCCCAGCTATCACTTGCTGTTACTTTCACAACTGAAAATCCAAGTTGTTATCCATAAAATATGGATGATTAACACAAATTGTTGCCTCCCACATGTTCTTGGGCTTTCATGGCTTTCTTAGGTAACACATGGCATCAATGAGGTGGTCAAATTGCTCATTGTCTTAATTTCTCCTCTGACATTTATCCTTGGATAGCCAAAACAAGCCACTGCTGAACAGCTCCGGGCTGCTGTCCCAGGGTGAATGTGCAAGAAGCAGACTGAGAAAACATCATGAACTAATAGGCAAACACTTCTTTTCAGCTGATCTCACTCTCTTTCTTTTGCAGAGTAAGATCTGACCTCAAAGCTGACAGGATTTGGCCTGGTAACTGAGTAGAACTCAGGAGTCATGGCAGAACTAATGCAGAAGAGGAACGTGAAAGTTAACCTCACAGGAATGTTACAATGTCTTACCATGTTTCATCTAAAGAGAAACTTGAAATATTGCTTCCCAAATTTTAAATGGAAGAAAAATGGCTGCTTTTATTTTAATAGGCACTAAGTATAATGAATTATAAAACAATCTCTGACTTAATGCAAGACCTTTAAAAAGATAAAAGTTGAAATACAAAACATGTTTCAGACCTTTCCTAAAATTTATCACAACTTAACAGTATTTTTTTTTACTTTCCAATTCAGACTTGTTTTACTTCTGGTGGAACACAGAATATTTCTCTTTCTTAACCTTGTTAATGACATTTTATTGCTGTAGAATTTAATAAAGGACAATGGCTTTAATGAAATCAATGGCTTTCTTGAGTAGGAGAGTTTTGGGGGATGGTGTGGCAGAAATCAAGTTTTTTAGTACCAAAATATTATGAAACACAGAATGTTTATCTAGAATAAAATTTTTCACACACCCCCACACTGTAATCTTTATATATATATATGAAAACCCTGATTTGCAGAGGGATTTTTGTACCCATTAAGATTTCTGCAAGTACTCACACAGGTTCATGTATATATATATTTAACTATGGGACTGTAGTTTCACAAGTTTATGTGGAGAAAAGAAAAGCAGACACCGTTACTTCTACTGCTAAGAGAAAGTATTTTATATTCATACTACTTCAAGATACACCTGAGAAGGAAAGGTTTAACAGGAGGCAATATTCTGAAAGATTGACTGATGCTCTTCTGTGACCTTCCTAAGAGGGGAAAAGTTTATTAGTTATTTTGATGCAGCTGGAAATTTGTACTTGGATTTTGTGTGTCACTGAGGGCTGAGTTGATATGTGTCAGTGCTATTCCAGGGCAATGTTGCATAAGCTAGATGTTACATTCAATCATGTTTTGGCCACTGATAACAAGGAAAATCAATAGAAATTCCAAAATATGATTAAAGAATGTCTACCCAGGAAAATGTATTGTTATACTGAAATCCATACAATTATACCACTCTCCCTGTTAGTATGAGACTCCATCTTTTAAATTTAGTTGTTGTTTTTTTTCCTTTTCTTTCCTTTTTTTTTTTACATTTTTTGTGACTTTGCCAAAATTCAACCACTTCCAAGGAAACACAAACAACACTCTAAACGATGCTGTAAACCCTGAACCAATGTGTTTATACTGAAAGTTGTATCACGGCAGCTCCATCACTAAATTTCTCCATTTCAACATTCCTCATGGTCTGCTTAAGCTTATTTAATACCTTATAGCCCATTGTTTTGTTCATAAGGAAGGGACATACAGAATGGTAGACCTGCAGAATGGCATTAAAGGAGATGACTGCAGCTGCTGTCATGGTGAAATACCAGACTCCAGTCAGTAAAGACACTGTAATGTAGCTGAAATGCATGATTTTCTCACATATTCCAAAGCACATTTATAGAACACTACCTCCACATTCTTCCAGTAATCAAAAAAACTAAAACCTCATTGACCCATTCTATTTGCTGTTTCATAATGGTGGATTTAATATTATGATGATAATACAAGATGTATAAAAAACACCTTTAAACATGTAAACATATTTTTATAAAGCAAATTGTTTAATCTTTCCAAGGCTCCAGATGGCACCATCAGGGTTTTTTTAATTTTTTTTTTTTTTTTTAAAAGACTGTTGGGAAGTTACTGTACATGTCTGCTAGTTTACTGCAGTTTTTAGCATCTTCTGTAAAACTGTTGGAAGAGCAAAGGCTTTCCTAACAGGAAAAAAATACATATGAAGTAAGAGCAGAAATCAAAGCGAAGAGTTCAGGAAGTTCAGATCAATTTGCTAGTTGAGGCTCTTAGTACCAGGCACATTTATATGAATTGCATTCAGCTGTCATGTGCTTGTCACTGATTTCTTACCAATTTTTTCTCTCATTAATTTTATTGCCTTATATTTTTTTTATTTATTCTATAAGGAATGTATCCACAAATGAGAATTACTTACCTCCTATTAGAACTATTAAAGCTTGGACATATCAAGCAATGCCTTCTATTTGACAAAAAACACTTAATCAAACTCCAAAACTGATGGCTGCAAATGAAAACCTCAAATTTACAAATCTTATTTTTTTCTTTCAATGATGAATAAAGATTTATTTATATATCTTTGCCTGTATCTGAAATGACTCTGACTCTGCAGTGAGAAAGCAATTAAAAAAAAAAAAAAAAAAGCAGGTATAGCCACTGTATAGTCTGAAATAAGATGAAAAGGGATTGAACACATTCATGAAATGCTTTTAAAACTAAGTAGTCTTTTTAAACAGACCACTGCTCAGAGGACAGGATGGCAATTTATGCTGTGGGAACCAGTCTATTCCACAGCAGCTCATGGTAAGTCTGCCACAGAACAGGTAGCCAAGAGCCATGGCACACTGAACAAATTCATAAGAGGCAACTCCTCCTAGTTTTTGGCTTCCACCTTCTTCCAAACCCATTAGAGGAGTGTTATTGGCACTACTACCTCTGCATTAAGGAAGAAATCAGCAGCATCTTGGTTCCTGTGAAGGAAACTCAGGAGGAGTCAGGAGACGATGAGAACATACAACCTCTAATTTGGAAATGAAAAATCAGATTTAGCACTGAAATGAGAGTGCCAAGGCCTCATCTGCAGGCCAAACCCTCCAACTGTTTCGATCAGTGTTGTATGGGAAATGAACACATAGTCCGGGATGGGGAAAACCAACTGGCAGTGGGATGATGCTGAACATTTTGACAGGCTCAAGGGTGTTACATTTGATAAGAGACCGACTGCAATTATTTATTTGGAAGAAAGAGAATGGCACATACGTATTTATACATATGCAAAGTACAGAGACAAAGGGACATTTAGAGAAGTTCGAGAGTGTTGAATGATTCCTACCAGTTTGAAGCCAACGCTGGTCCCCTGGAGCCTGGAAGTTCTATTAAATGAAGCTGCCTGCCTTTTAATAGATGAGGTAATAGGACTGTGAGTAAAAGAAGAAACCATATATCAGAATTTTTCACAAATAAGCTATTAGATCAAGAAATGACCCTACTGGTAAATAACATTAAACTGTTATTTCTGTCTAGGTAGGTGGGTTTGAGATGCAGAGCTTATTGTTAATCAAAATAACAAAATGCTGTATGCCTGAAGAGCTATTTTGGAGATAGTCTGACTAGAGATGTGGACAATATGTTGGGGTGCTTTGGTACATTTTGGTAAGTAAATAGCTGTTTATATTCCAAGTTCATTTAATCTTTAAAGAAGGTAAGTTGAATAAATATGTTTTATTTTTTATTTTTACAAAGAAGAATTCCTTTATGAAGAAAATCCTGAATTGGCATTTTTACTTCAATTGAAACTTGTAATAGGAAAGCAAATCTTTCGTGACTTTAATCAGAAACATTAGGGCTTGAAGTCTGAACAACTGTTTACTATTCCACTATCTGATAAAACTTCAGAGCCCCAGGGAAACTAATTTAAAAGGAAGACCTGAGGTCTAGATAAGCTTCTGCAAATCTAAAACTAGTTGTCCAAAATGGAAACAAGAGTTTCACTTTACCTGATAAATCTCCCTCTGAACAGTGGTGTTATAATTAATGAACAATAAGGAAGAGAAGAATACGATAACCACCTCAAATCCCTTGATTCCTAACTCACCAGAAATGGAAGGAAAACAGGTTTCAGGATAATTTTAAGCTGTAATGTGTACTACATTGTAAAGAAAAAGAAAGTTTACCTAACTACTTAAGCATTAGTTAAAGGAAAAAGAGTGGAAAAAAGGCAAGAAAAGTTGTTAAATTGAGCTTTGATCTCTTCGAAGAGCTTTAACTACAATTGTCAAGGTGTTTGGGGGTAAATTCTATTCTTCATGGTTGATACATTAAATATCACCTAGACTGTTAGGAAGTTACAGTTGTGAAGTCCCGATTCAGCAGAATAATTTAAGCTGCTAATTAAATCTTTCCCTATTCAGCAAAGTGCCTGACATTATATGGACTTTTGTAAAGGAAAAAAAAAGAGAATTTTGAAAAAATGACCTTTTAGGGAAATCAAATTAAATAGAAAGAGGAAAGAAATGTGTTTTACTATAGTCAAGCATATTTTCATTTCCTTTTAGACTGACTAAGGTATCCCTTTAAAAATGAAGTGATGATAAAGTTTTGATAAACACACTCAGTAAATCAACCACAGAAAAATTTAAGAAACAACAAGCACAAAGGAGAAAACCTTTTCAAAATATACAGTGTCAATACATTAGGCATTTAGAGAAGCCAAATGCCTTGTATATGGTCCCTGTGTCAGAAAAAGTGGTGATTCTTACTTTAGAATCCCACTCTGTGGAGAAATCAAAAAATCTCTGTGAAGCTGAGGTGACCACTGAAGAAATTCCTGGACAGTTTTATATTATGAACAATATTAAATCTCAAGAATTAAACAATATTCATCTAAGACTTCTAATGGAAGTCAACTAGAAAAATCACTCACAAAGGTGAATAACCATTGACTTAAAATCACCTCGGCATCTGAGCACTGAGAAGGTACAAATATGGTGCCAAATTTTAGAAGGATGCCAGGAGAGATGTAGAGAAATAACTTGTCTGGAAATCTGACATCTATAGAAACTACAAGAAAAAAAATTAAGGGGCATCTTGACAAAAGTAATGTACTTCAAGAGAGTCAACCTGCCTTCTGTTAAAGGAAATTGCACCTTAAAAACATAAAGATTCCCCGAAAGGTCACCTCTGTGTAGTGGAAATGATACAGTTAATAAAAGTCTACATGCATTTCTAAAAGGCTTTCAACAAATTTCTCCATCAAGGCTTTGAAAATAACTAAGAAGCTATGGCATAAGAGGGAATGTCATGGATAAATGATGGTTTAACAGATAGGCAACAAAATGTAGGAATAAATGATCTGCCCTCACGAAGAAGGGAGGTCGCTAATGGCATTCTGCAGGGATATGTACTGTGGCTGCTGAACATTCACAGGATGGAAAAGGGATTGAGCAGGTAGATGGGCAGGTGATAGTTCAACACCTGAAAATCATTTGTAGGAGTGAGGACAAAGAGCATCTGTGAAGAACTGCAGAAGGATTTTAAGATAGAGTAGCTACACATTAACACCTGGCAAAACTCAATGACAAAAAACATGAAGTGATGCATGTTGGGTGAGGGAGCAATCCTAATTTCACATATAAAAAAATAGACTCTGAGATGAATATTTTAATTCAGGACCAAGACATTGGGGGCTGTTATAAATAGTTCCATGAAAATATCAGCTCAGCAACAGCTCAAAAGACAAAGCAGATGTGAATCATTGTGTAAGTTAACAAAGCACCACAAGCAAACCATAATTCACTGATATCTTGCTTTCTGTCTGTTAACCATGTCATAAAGTTAATTAACTTTTTACAATATATATCCAGATTCTGTTTATTTTTCTATACTGTACAGAGTTATTCTGGAGACTGGTACAAAGTGAAGAGAGAATTTCTGCATATTACAGAGCCCGATAGCAAAGACTAATGAAAAACTCACATTGTAACAGCCACTTCGATTTTCTTTAGTAACAATCCCTCTGCAGAAAAGATAGAAATGAAAATTACTAAAAAAGTAAAAATGTCCTATAAGTTTTTAGAAACACCTACACAGTGAGTGGGCAGCTCCTTCTGTGAGACTACTATTTACACTATTTCAGGATCTTTCCTCAGACATATATTGTATTAAATTAATCTTAGGGAAAATGCGACATCCCAGAAGACTCATAGTGATCTAAGGTTCTATTTGTCTTTCCAAAGCTCTTCCATTCATTTTTTGGCAAAGATCTTTCTAATGTGATTTTGAGATTTCATATTATACACCTCAAAAAAAGTGTTGAGGAAGCTCACAAAAGGAAGATGTACAATTTATAATAAATCTATTTCTAGATTATATATTGTTTATTTACCATGTCAGCTGCTTCATTAGAAACAATGCAATGATACATCACCCCAAGTTGTTCTCTATACTCTCCCAGAACACAACTAAGGAAAGGCACAGAATGATATTTCCTTTTTAACTCCCACACCTTCACTAACTTTTCCAGAACCTAAAGAAGACATAGCAATACAGGTGTAAGATCAAAACAATCCCTCTCATTAATTCCTTGTATTCACAATGTCTATGATCAGTGTTCAGGGTTTAACAAAAAATAAATTAAAAAAATTAACATTAACAAACTTATAATTTCAACATAAGTTTGGTTTGGGGCTTTTGGTTGGGGATTTTTTTGTGCCAGAAGTATTCAGAAATTCTTAAAAGAAAGTATTTCCTCTTCAGTAAGGGGAATCATGACCAGGAAAAATATGCAGAAAGAAATAGGGAAATGCTAAGTAGGATATTCAAATTTCACACAGACTATTTCTGTTAATACGTTTATTCAAATCTACTGCATGTGTAGTAATGAAGAGATGTATTATAGGCTTACCAATAGGATTCATAAAATCATAGAATAATTTAGGTTGGAAGGAACCTCTGGAGCCCATCTAGCTCAGCCATGCAGCTCACAGCAGGGCTAAGCAGACCAGAGTGCTCGGAGTCACCCAGCAGAGTTCTTAGTGTCTCAAAGGACAGAGATTCCACACCCCTGTGATACCTTGTTCCAGGATCTGACACTGGAAAATTCTTGTCTCTAACTGGAATATCTAGTACTTTTTTGTCCATTGTGTCTCAAGTTTATTCCCTATGAATTTCTAAAAAGAGTCTGGCTCTGTCTCCTCTGTATCTCCCCACCAGGAGCTGTTGACAGCAATTAGAGAACACATTTGTTTTCTCTTCCAAATGCTGAACAGACTGATTTCTCTGACTGCCCCAAAGACAGACCACAATGGCCAAAGAACAGTCCAGAGCAACTATTAAGGATGATTCCTCTGTTTATATAGACTTGAATCCTTAATGAGGCTTTTTGATAGAAGCATAACTCAGATGAGCTTCTAAGGAACAAAACAAAGTCAAAATCAGAAAACCTCCCCCAAAGTTTCATATCTACTTGGTTGCTCTAAGTAAACTTTGTGCCTGGAAACATGTTTGGCCAGAACTCACACCTGAGCTGAAGGAAGCTCAGTTCAAGTATTCTGGGGGATGCTCCAGGCCCTGCCTGCCAGCCCACCCTCCCCAGCACTCTCCCACACCTTCCTGGACATCCCCACTATCCACCTGCCACAGCTGAGCTCCAGGTACCCAACACAACACAACTGACCCTGCAGCCCCTTTTATTCAAACACCAGACAGCCAGGAGTCAGCCACCAACTACAGACCTGCCAATCACAGCCCGTCTGTGCATTGCAGAACCTTCTAGAAGCTTCCAGAAGCAACTGAAAGCAGCAGCCTTGTTCTCAGGAAAATAAATACAGTGAAACCCGAATAAATACAGAGAACCAGAAGCAAATAAGTAACTAAGTCAACAAATTAGATATAACTGAAAATTAATTCACAGGGAGGGTGATGAGGTGCTGGAACAGTAGCTGAGCTAGGCAAGCCCCAACCTAATCAAACCTTAGCTCTGCCTTAGATGGTGGGTTGGACCAGGAGTCCCTTCTAACCAGATTAGCAATCATTCTCTGATTTATACCAGTGGAAACACATGGTCTCATATTTACTGGAATCCACAGCTGAGCTCAGGAACCTAAGGGGATGGGATGGCTGTCAGTAAGGAGCATAAGAGAGCTTGTAGTGGATACAAGCCAGAAGTCTGCCTTGCCCAGGGGAGGTACACCTTGATGAGACAATAAATAAATGCTAAAGTAGGTACAGTACTTCCTCTGCAACTCCATCAGGATCTAACCATTTGTAGTCAGCATTTCCTGAGCTGACATTGTTCCTGCATTTAATAAAAAGCCCAGCATATTTCTCTGAGGGTTTTGTGTGTCCTCTTGAACCTTTTAAGCTCTAAGCAGTGATAGAATCCTGTAACCAGGAATGCCAGATGTGAACTGCAGCCACCTGAAGAACCACCTTTCTTGGCCTGTTTTGAACTCTTTGTTCTGGCTCTTTGACAGGCAATTAATTCCTCTTCACCTGTCAGACACCACTCATCATTTTCCAATATACTTCTAATCACTCCACTTTTGAGTTTATTGCCACTTTACACATGTCATTCCAGAGTGACAGGACCCAGTGAAACGGTGAGGCAGGGTGGATGTAGGTCCTGAAGAGACCCAGGCTTGGCTGGAGAAACCTGTGCAGCAGCTAAACCTGCTCATGAGGAAAGGGTCACGTATTAACTCTTCTGAAAGCCCTAAGACAATTGCTCCTCTTCAGTACATACACTGTGGCCACCCAAGGACCTGGATGGGGCTCTGTTTGTTCCTGGTGGATGAGCTGCATCACCAGGGGTCACTGGCTTTTGAGACTGGAACATCTCATGTTACCTGCAGCTGATGTGACAGATGTTTGAATAAGACAGAGGACAGTACCAGTTCATGTGGGACCTGGCATATGACAGCTTTCAATATCAAAAATAGCTGTCCATCTCAGACCTGGGAGATGCAGCAGAAAAGAAACGAGTGAAGAGAGGATAATGTCATCCTAATGATTCATGCCATGTTGTGCAGCTGGGCCAATTATATTTTATGACTAACTGATAAGACAGGAAACTGAGATATTTTTCCCCAATTGTCAATGCTTTGTGTTCCCTATACTACACTTACAAAGAAAACATTTTTAAAAATTATTTTTATTAAGTTTTGAATACCTCCCAAATTACACAATTGGGATACACCAAACTCATCCTGGAAAGTGATCCTCTACCAGGTAGCCATTCCTTCATCCATACAGAGCTCCTTCTGTACAGCTACCAAATTCAGCCTATACCAGAGATTAGATCAACACTTGCCAAACGCTGATCTCAAAATCAGAGCATACCAAAACAGCATATCACTGTAAAACCCTTAATACACTTGTAAACATTTGTCTAGAGGTGTTCTTGCATAGAAATATACTACAAACAAAGAAATTGCTTGTTTTAATATTCAACATAAGGCCTGAACATTCTGGAGGGAGAAGATGGTGTGAAGGATACCAAGAGCAGGGCAAGGAACATAAACTACCGAAGGCAGGAAGAAAAGAGTTTAATCTTCAAAGTTATTATTAATTTTACTACCTAATACTAAAAACGTTTTCTTTTTGGGAGGTAGTGAGAAATATATCGGAGCACCCTAAAATAAATTAAGAAAATATATATTTTCACCTCTATAGGAGAATCGTATTAATTTAGTTCATGAATCAAGGTCCACTGAGAGATGATGAAAATCTCTTGGACAATTTCACTGGATTTTTGTTCTGATCACTCAGCTCCTGAAAATTCCAGCCCCCAGCAAAGCTTGTGAATAAGGACTCAAGATTTAAATGGGATAATCTATATTTCACTCCAAGTTATATTCAGAAAATAATCTGGATAAAGAATGTTCCTAACCTTTCATCTGTAGCATTCTGCCAACTCAATCATTCCTCTTCCTGTCACACTTGAAACAAGGAAATATTTTGTCAGACAGCTCTCGAACAGCAGCAGAGGTTTTATCACAGGTTTAAAATGGAAAGTGATACTGCTGTTAAAATCTAGTCTTGCTAACACATAAATCTACTGACACTATTGAGGTTGCCCTTCCAGTGTATTTCTGCATGTTTTACTAGATTTATGATGACTACATATAGATGGAAAAACAGATGAGGTTGAATAGAAGATATGACAAATGCATTTTCTCTGGTTCTGCTTTGACCTGCTCACACTATATTGAAAAAGTGTTTGTCTTTCTCTCCCTATCTATATACATGTACATAAACATATAAACAGTATGTCAGTATATCACTGAAAACAATTTGTAATGAAATCTATGCACCCATGTGAACATGAAAAAAGCTGAGTAGAAAAATAAAGTAATACCTCTTTCTTATATTTCAATAAAATCTGATAGAAAAAGTTCATTATGTACTAAATTTTATGTTTCCAGACTAATGTAAAGTTCTGAAGGAAATTTGCATATTCTCCAGGCAGAAGTTGCTTTTCTTCAAGACCACTGCTGATTGTGCAATGTTTTTGAATCACAACCAGACAAAATGTCTTTATTCCTGAGACACAGCACACAAAGCTAATGAAAATATAGGTATTTGGAGATGTTCTGTTCCTTCAGGACTGAACAAAAGGGATTTGTAAATCCCATAGTTCCAGCTTGTGGTTTTCCTCTGCGGAAAATACTATCAGAGACAAAAAATTTCTCTTGCTTTTTACTCTTTTGGTCACAAAATACAAAGCACATTTGGTTTCAACAGATGGCCAGTGAATTCCTTGGAAACAATCCCTTGATTTCAACAGGAATTGGATCAAGTTTGAGGTCTCAAACTTGTTACTTGATTTGAGCATTAATTTGGAATCTCTGGTAATAGGATCATGGGTCAAGGAATGCCTGCCAAATCTCAAATTCCCCAATGGAAGCAGCAATTTCAAATCCTGTTCAGAAGTGTACTACTTCCAGGTTGTTGATGTAGCTGTATGATTTGTAGTGCAGCACACAGGTTACATTGATACTAGAATATATAAAATATATTCCTTCAGCATTTGCCTAGAGGCCAATAACAAAATTCTTGTAACATAACGGCTGCATAAAACTGTTCTAGCAGCTCTTTAACTTACCAGCCCCAGCGACATGAAGATGGTCACTGTGTGTCTGAAGCAACTTACTATTATTTTTTAGATTATGAGATGTAATATATATGTCTTCTTGAAGATATCTTCCTTTCCTCCCACCTGTCTTCCCCCTGAGAAAATTTAGTTCATAGTGAAATACTAAGAAATCAGGTATTTGAGATGGCAAACTGAAACCAAGGGAAACCTGATTATCCCAAGAATTCAGGACAGGATCACAGAAACAGAGAGGAATAGAATTACAAATTCTCTTCTCCTCGACTGGTTTGTTGCTTTACTTCTTTTTGATGACTATCATTGCTTTTGCCAATTTGACATTCCTAATTGTTCCTAAGCAGGTCTGTTTGAATCCAAGAGAACCTATACAACAAAAACATCAAATGGAAATGGCACTGTGAACGTGACATACTGCTGCACAGGACTTGGGAGCCTTCTATTTGTAAGAACAAGATTTTGCAGATGCATTTAGAAATGTGGCACAGCTTCTTTTGGGTTTTTTCCAAAGAAAACTACTGTGGAATGCAAATATCTTTGGGGGATATGGTCTAAATACCACACTGTGAAAAACAGGGTGCTGTAGTGAAAAATTCCTGAACCAGTGCCAGAAAACTCATTGACATGAATGGATTGTAATAGGGAGGAAACAAATTCTGGCTGCAGGAGCTGTTTTTAATTAATTGCCTTAGATCTCATTCCTGTCTTGCCCTTGATGCTGTCACTCACTGGTACAGAATGCTGCCAACTCAGCAGTGCTCACTTTCTCACAACAAGTGGTAGCATTTTCACCTGTTCTTTGCACAGCTGTTTAACAACTGCCAACCTGCAGCTCACCAGTAACTGAGACATAATTCTGCTGCACAGGAATAGAGCTCTACCTGCTTCATTTGAAACATGGAACACCTGCCCTAACAACTGTTTGTGAACACAAACATTACCTTAGAAGGCTGCTGGAAGTACAGAAACCTGCCTTGGACCTTTTTACCCTTGCAAGGTGGGCAAAATATCTATGCTGATTAAAAACAAGAATAAAAATCCCATTTCCTGTTATGAAAATGGAGTAGTTAATATGACTGGAGATTCTTTTTGTTACGTTGCAAATATTCTATTCACAATATTCAATTTGAGTACAAGTTGCACTATTTGAGGTTCTTTGAATAATTCAGATGCATTCATTTACTCTTGATTAGTGGATCAGGTTCTTCAAAAAGTGAGTATTTATTTTATTTTATGACATGTAGCATTAATAATGTATTACCTTTCTCACAAGCTGCTTTTTAAAGAAAGCAATGAAAATATGCAAGGAGACAAGACTTCTGAATAGATATTAAGGAACCATGGAGCCACTTAAGCTGTCATTTTGGAAATAGTCTATCATAACTACTATTTCTTACGGAGGAAAAATACAATCTCGATAATGCAGGAGAGTGAGTAACCTGAGCTGAACAGATGATGCAAAGTCATAGAATTACAGCACAACTTTCTGGGCAATAAATGACAGGGAGGCAATCACATTCTATGCCTTCACTGTGATGAGTGAAGATCTCTTTGAAGAACATCTTGAAGTATTTTTATGCAGTTGTACAAGGATTATCAAATACTGTTTGAAAATTGTGGTGGGGAAAGACCAAATAAAATTACCAGGACTAGTGGTAATATTAGTTATGGCAAATAAAAAATAAATCACAGCTGCAAAGTCTGAGGACTTTAAAGCTTGCATTCAAACAGGAAAAGTTTTTAAAAACATTTGCTTATGCAGAAATTCTTCTGAAGAGAGGCCATTTCTGCAGCCATATTAAAGAAGTGGTTCCTGGGAGACACAATTAGTCTTGGTGAGCTGTTAGTTTTCCAGATGTCTTTGACAGACTTCACAGGCACATGAGAAATGCCCCACTCAGTGAGACCTGAAGAGTGTCCAGCTCTGTGTTCTGGCTCTGATGGGGACAGCTGGACATGTTGCTTAGAAGGAGCAAGTGAACTTAGTCTGTCTTCTGCTGTCACACTTTCTGTGTTAGTGATGTAAGAACCTGTCCCATGACCATCCCCATTAGTGTCTGCTCATAGATTTCACATTGGTCATGAATTTGTCTAATCCCTTACTGTGCTTTTGCTGTCTCCCTGTACACTCTCCTGTGACAGATATGTAGGGAAGTTAATTGCAAATAATTAAAATGTTGTTATCCCTTGTGAGTAAAATCTTCTTGTGTGCTTAATGTTTTTGGAAATAAGAATTTCATTCTAGCCTAAAATATGAAGATGTAACAAGGTTAAGGTTGAAACCAGTAATAATAGAATAACATTTATATGTCTGTAAGGATAGAGTTTTTTAGACAGAGATCCCAAAAGGGGAGCACCTGACAGTATAAGTTGACTGTAAAAGTTATCATGTTAATACAAATTTTAATGCCAATTTCACTCCATCACAGAATTCCACTCCTTGAACTTTTTGCTATCTTAGTTTCTAACATCAGGTTTAAATTATTCTAGAATGTAAACTCCCTTAAATAGAAATTGAGAGGTACATTTGTTTCCATTTTTGCTGAAATCTTTTTTTGTTACTGAAATTGTGGTACTTGTATAGAAAGACCAGGAAGGAACAAAGTGCCACAGTACCCAAGGACTTTATGATGTTCCCCAGCTTTTCTTAGCTCTGCTGGTTAAGGGTAGCTGTATAAAAGAATAATTCTCCTACTCTGGATATGAACTTTCTGCACTGAAATCACAAGCAGAAGTTCTTTGAATTTATATCTGTTATTTTGATATTTTTATGTCACACCTGCTCTGTGAAGATAAATATGACTATGCAACCAAGTTGTAAGGATTTGGGAAACATTTGTGCAAAAGATGACTAACTCATAGTAAGAGTATTATTTTTGGGTATTTAAAAAGGTTTGTGATACAAAGACTAAAGTTGAGGGGAAATGATTTAAAGATATAGAAAACCACATAGTACATATTTACATATTTTTGCACAGCTGAACTGAGAACGAGGTAAATGTAACTTTTGCTATTTCCTTCATACCAACATCCACACTTTTACTGGCTGTGCACATTTCTCATGTTAAACTTATATATCAGGTCATTTATCATCGAGGAATTGACTTGGAGAACACCAGTAAAGTTGCTTCTCACTCACACTCAAATCCCCATTACATCTGCCACAGACTCTATCACTGGTGTTATTACAGCTGGTTTTACATTAATGAAGTTGTTGCCAACTTCAGCCAATTATGAACCCATTGGCAGGTGTTCCTGCCAATGTCATGAGTTGAGGCCTTTCTGGAAAGCAGAACGTTGCCAAATCTGGTAACAAGTCCTAAATCTAGTGCCACATGCTGTAGCATGTGAGGCAGATATGTTGAATAAGGCAGCTGCTATTGAGTTACAGACTTTTGGCAGCTCATTCTTGACCATGTGGAGAACATGCAGTGTTGACACAGTCCAGCAAGTAATGATTTGATAATTAATAATAAATTGTTAAAACTAGTGGTGTAGACTTTGTCCAAGTAAATTTGGGAAACTCCAGTGAGGAGTTTGAGATGTGCATAGAAGGAGTTGCTAAATATCAAAATAATTTAATAAAAAATATATTTTAGTACTTTCCTGTCAAAGCTGTGTGACTGTACAATGTGAATGATGCTAATCCAAGACATTCCCTAGTAAAGAAGACTTGGTGATACTACCTGGGTCAATCCAATATTTCTTTCTTGCTGAAAGGCTGTTTCCCTACACGTGACCTTTCTTCAAGTGGTAAACTGATGCTGTGGCAAAGCACTTTCATTGACACAACAGTTTTCCTGCTTTGTTGCAGCCACAGGTTGTTCAGATTTAAGCAGTTAGGAAACAGGTAAAGTCATAAAAATAAGACATCTTCCCAGTTCAGAAAAATTTTCTTTTTACATGAAGAGACCCGACTATTTACTAATTTCTCTGCATTATGGCAGAGCTTCTTGCAGATTTTATTTTTTTTTCCTCTTGATGTTTCTCCTCCACAAAGAGAAACATTATTTAATGTTTTCATTTGGTTCCACTGTGGTACAGGTGCACATGCCTAAGCACAGTTGGCTCCCTGTTGGCTTCCAGAAAGACTTGTCACTGAAAAGAAAGCGATGTGCCAGCACAGCATTTAGCAAGGGGGTGAAGAAAGGGAAGTGGAAACCCAGCAACTGCACTTACCTTCCTAAATAGATTCTGTTTCACACTAGAGGAGCCCACTTCTCTGCTCTGCTGGTTCTTGTGCTAGTTAAGCAAAACCTGTCACGGGAAACAAAAATATTTGCCAATTTGGCTTTAGCGCAAAACCTATTCTTTGTTCTTCTGCATACATCAAATGTCAGCCTCTTGCACCCCTCTGACAGGAACCTGGCACGGAAACAAAACACATCCAGGTGCATCCTGGTAGGTAAACCATTCTGAGGGGTTTGTGGTCATGCTTGGTGGAGAAGAGGGGCTGGGCTTCTTAAGTCTGATATCTACCTATAACAATTGTCATGCTGAGAATATAATCTTTTTTGTAAATACTATGTTTTGGATTAATCTGATCTTAGCCATCTAAAAGGCAGACATGGAATATTAATTTTCTGGCTTCTCTCCATCAGCTGGACACGTGCAGATTGGAAATTTTAAAGGTGAAGGAATAATTCCTTCCCTGCAGCTGTCCTTTCCCCTATACCCAGCTTAGAGATGCTTTAAACAATTAGCTTTGATAAAACACTGCCCTAAAATTATGGGTGATGTATCTGTCCTTGGCTATTGTGTCTACTACTAGTAAGAATGTTTTTTCCCCAATATGTAATATTTACATGTTTGTTTCTATTCAGCCTACTGGGTAGATTTCCTTTCATTGTAATTAGATTCAGGTACTCACTTCAGATGTTCTAAGTAGAGAAAACATTAAGATTGCTGAATTTTCATTACATCTCAAATATTCTATGAATCATTTATATGCAAATTAACTCAAATTTTACAGCATAAATCTTCAATATTAGTGTTTTCATAGTCTTTTCTTTGAATTTTAGTAGCATATTTTGAGGGAATTTCAGACAAGCATTGCCAAAACAGTAATAGGCTTCAATAAGTGCCTTTTGTAGACTGAAGTGACAGCTTTTGGGTTGGAAAATTTGATCTTTTCTTTAATATTCAGTAGTATTACACTGACAAAAAATACATTTATGATTCAATAGGCTGAAATCTGATAAAAAGCATTTAAAAATCCAAGTAGATTGATTGTGTGTAATCATTTCAAGAGAGTGAATTCAGCTAACAAAAAGGCTCTTTTACTACGCTTTACTGTGAAAATTTTACTTTTATTGGCAGCTTATATGCTGCAAATATGACCCTTTAGATTATTTTTTCTGCATTTAAAATGCTTCTTAAAAAATTTCAGAGACTTGTTTTCTTTGCCAATTTCCTCAGCATCATTTTTATGAGCCAGTCAGCTCAGACAGTCTAATCTTTTTAGATGTCAAGGTCTTACATTGCGTTTCCTATGTTACCAGGCAGGCACAGTGCTAAATGTCTCTGCTGCAATTAAAACAAACAAACATCAACTTGTATCTGCCAAGACAGGAAGCTTTGACTTTGTGCACATTTACATAATATAATGAATATTTTTAGATGATATGTAGCAATTAGTGTGATGCGCAGTGATGACATTTGTCTCTTGTAGTTCATAGATGAACTCTGAAAACAATGAAAATTAAATTTGGAGTGTCTATATTTATATGTAGATTGATTAAACATCTTTCTTTTCTCATTGAATTTCAGCTTTTAAACCATTCTGGTCTCTCTAGTTAGAATCACTTGAAAGCATTATCTCTCACACAGCAACAGCAAGATTCTCTTTATATTGTCTAGAAATTAGCTTATAAGTCTACCTGCTGAAAGAGCCTTTTTAATAAGCCTAAAAGTATTCCAGGTATGTCTTCTTTGTCATTACAGATCTTGATTATATTGGTTTTAACACATATTTTTATGCAAACCAAAAATTTCACATATCTATAAAATGTTAATAAAATCAGCATTGCACTGCAGGTTTGTAGACATCCCAGTGTGTCTTAGTGTATCTGTTAGCTGGAAAAGTTGCTCATTTTTCCTGCTTGCCTGTGTCTTTATAGTTTTTTTTTCCGAAAGCATTCCAAGTATTCACCTTTCCCCCTACCTGCTCAACCCACTTATAATCACTTCATTTTTCAGACTGATTTTAAATTTCCTCTGTTCAGTTAGTCTCCTGAAACTATACACTGGCTTATTGCAGTTCCACACACCTGCAAATTGAAGCTTGATCTACACAACAGAGAAGCAAAACCACATCTTTTATAGAACAGCTGACATTTGGGAAGTTTAGAGAAGCTTTTGGGCACAGTCTTTTATCATCTTGGTAACTAAACAACAACTCAAACTAAGCACAGGTTAAAAGCAGTTTCTCTTAGTTTAATCTCATTATGTTAATCAACTCTTTTACTACAAGCACAACAGCTGCAGTAGCAATGAATGACTTCATTTCAGTGCCTTATAAAATGTCTATTTTCCTTTGCACACTCTACTCATCTGCTCTAGAACACATCACAGCTGGTGGCTCAGAGCTATGAGTTGAAGTCTAGTACAGTGCTTCCAGGCACCTCATTTGTCTGTCTCTTTGATGGGTATACATCCTAACTTTCTTTTTTTGTGAACACAGACTTCATAATGGAGAAAAAGGGTGAAAATTTCATCAGTTCCGTGATGAAAAGCTATCCACAAAGCATGGACCTACAGATTTTAATTCCTGTTTGAATTAAATATGAAGACGCAGCTTTCAGATCATAAACACACCTACTGTTAGAGCTTTAGTTCTAAGCATTAAATTAGCACCATCAAAACACACCTAAATCACTAAAATATTAAACATTAAAATGGAATTACAGTGTTAGTCTCACTGCAATTATCAGGTATTATATATTTTCGTACTGCTATGTGAATGAAAGGACCAGGAAATAAAAATTACATCTTGGAGAAATACTTATTTGCAAGTAGAATCCATAAGTACCTTCTTAAAATACGACTTTCATGACCATTCAAGGGAGGAGAAATGTCTTCTATTTGCTGTGAAAAGCATCTTTTTTGCTCATTTCTTTCTTCTGCTTCATATGTGACACTTCTAAGGAGGAACAGAGTAGTTGATGCTCAAACTACAGCTCAGTCCTAATGCCACACCTGGAAGAAACCTGAAGAAAAGGTAAGAATACTAAAAGATCATATGGGCAGAATATTAAAAGACCATGTGGGCAGCATATCTCCAAAATTGTCTGTTATTGGCAAAGACATGTTGTTTTTTAAAAATAAATCCATGTGCATGTTCTAACAAGCCATTACCTCACCTGAAATTACCTGGCAGGAGGTTTGGAGTCCAGGCAACAGATGTTTTTTGAACACCAGCCCTTCCTCAGTGCTGCAGTGCTTTGGTGAAAATATTGCACTTCATAGAGCTATACAGCAAACACCTGGGATTCAGGGGTTTTCGACGTGGCCAGAGAAGGGCCCCAGGTATTCCTTGTGTCCACAGGGAGGGAAGCAAAATGATGACTCCCAGGGAACAACATTTCTGCAACACCCTGCAGCTCTGCACAGTGACACCAATGCTAAAATTATGCAGTTCTTCAAGTAGTACATATTTCTCTCTCACTCTATTGTGTTTTTGCAGGGCTCTGTCAAATTCCACTGCTTCCTTTCCTCCTGAGGTTGCCCTTCAAAATATTACTGACTCCAGCTTAAGAGTTTCCCATCCAAACAAGGGAAACCCTCTATCTCCCTGAGTTTTCACCCGTTTTCTTAATTTGTAGGCTGAATACATTATTTAGCATAACAACTGATGTGTCAGCACTTATTGTCAGTAAAGGAATATACTTGTGCATAGTTTTGTTGCCAAAATAAATATTATTTTCCTACTTGAAAGGGTTCTGCAGACAAGAAAGCTACACTTGCAAAGCCATAACTACATCAAGGAATAAGATATTACCACCTCAGTGTCAGGCCAACAAGAGTTGCTTTTTAAATATGGACTAAAACAAGATAGAAAAATGCATAAAATGTTATTTCATTAGTTCCTCATTTGATGGTTATTTCTTTATATCACATTCATGGTGAGAGGATAATCCCTTTAGCTCAACAACAACTCATTAACCATGTTCTCTCAATTAGAAATAGCTTATTTTCTAACAAAACAAACTCCATAAACACTCCTGCCTCCAGCTCATAATGATTTTCTATAAGCAAGCCTATCAGAGGCAAAGTACAAGGAGGGAGCTTGGTACAAAAAGAAGTGACACGGAAATGGAAGATATTTCTGATAACATAAAGCTTGATTGTTGTACACATTGTGTGCGTTTTCTGACAGTTTGGGATGTCACAATGAAGGGAGATTTGGAAAGCTGAAAATCAGAGAGAAGCATAGGTGGAGGAATGTTTTTTAAACCTTTATAATAAAACACAAAGAAAACAGCACAAAGGGGAAAACTGCTTTTGTGGATCTAGTTTATTAATAAGCATTGTAATTAACAGGACAACATGCTGTACAGAAACCTGAAATAGAACTACTGCAAATTTACTGGACTTCAAATGCTTCTGGACTGTAGTATATGGTGTCCAGCTGCATGATTTGTAGAGTGTGGTTAGGGCTGTTTCAATACACAGACACACACTGCTCACTCTCAGATCCTGTAGTATGCCATAGAGCAGGGAGATTTCCCAGAAATACAAACTCAAATATTTACAAGAAATCATCAATCTCTTTCTTCACTAGGGATAACATAAGTTATACACAATTTTCCTATGTATACCAAATAAAATCTTTGCCTTCAGCTTTACTTTGTGTCAGCACAAACCAATTCCTTCCTTTTATTTATCCATCTAAATAAGGGTAGTAAACTGCAGCGCAATCGTTTAATTGCTTATCATTGATTAAGGATTGGTATTAAACCTGCAAAAGGAAAACATGAGAAATCAAATAAAGTCAAGTATAAGTTTTCAAACTTTAAAGCCTCAGACTTTACAAGACTCAAACAACCTTGAGCTAATCGACCATTCCTGATAGAAATTGTTTAGGTCTCTGTCTTTGGCTCGACCGTGCTGGAAGCAGGTGAGGGTGGTAGCTGGGGGCTGATGGCGTTCCACACGGGATTACAGCTTGCTCAGAGCACAACAGAGCAAACTCTCCCTTCTCTTACAAAAACACCCAAGCAGATCTCCCCCCACTGTGGTCAGAGATGCAAAGAGGCTGCTCTACTCTGGTCCTACGCCGAGCAAAAAGACCTGGCTGGGCTCGGGACCACATAACTAATGTTAGATCATGCCGGCCTTTTTGCTAACATTCAGAAGCCCTCAGGCCCTATTAGCATGGGCTCATTGCCATGATAATTAGCTAAATGACCTGCATCCGGCCAGCTCGCATCCCAGAGAGAGCAGGTGCTCAGTAGTCTCTGTCTGACTGAGCAGACATGCCTAATTATTCTTTCTTTAGAATTAAGTTACACTTCAGAATACAGCACAGTTTAGGAAAACAAAGAAACAACATATTTTACTTCCAACAGTTTGACTTAGTTCTTTCTTTTAGAGGTTTTTTTTTGTTGTTTTTTTTTTTTTTTTTTTTTTTTAAGAATTGAAATCTTTACAATATGGAAATAGAACCTTCCTTTCTGCCATTACTACCCATAACTTTGATGCAATACTTGGAAGTGCAACAAGTATTGAGTTTGGAGAGGGGAAATTATCTAGACTAGACTGTTTGACACATCATTTTGAAGGCAAAGGTTTTCCTTTATTGTTACACTGTATGAAACAAATCTAATCATGTAACTACCATTTTACTGTATATTGTATATAGGATTGTTTTCTCCACAAATTCACACAAGTAAGATAAAATAAGTTAAATGACTAAAAAAAATTACACAAAAATATACAGTCTATGTACTAGATAAATTATTTATATATATGGCAAGATGTGTAACAAGTCTCTAGTAACATTATTCCTCTGGATACTGACATGCTACTCAGAAAAATGTTGCCTCAAATGTGTAGTTTTATATATTAGATATGTAATACATAAAAATGAGGGAACAATTTATCTTCTGTAACAATAAGTATTTACAATTAATTGTTCTGTACCTTGTTGACTGAATTTTAGAATATCAGAACAGATTTTCATGGATATAGCATTTGATACTTCATACACTCTGATTCATCTTTACAATGCCTTTTGTTTAAGCAATATTTTGTTGTCGTTTGGTTTGGGTATTTTGTTGGGGTTTTGTTTGTTTGTTTTCAAGAGAAGGGGATTGGTTAATTGCTTCTGTATCTTAGGGAAAAAAAAAACAAACCCCTAAACACACTTAAATTAAGTGAAGTGTGTTGTTTGGTTTTTTTTCCCCTACCAATGAAAAAAACCACTAGTTCTGGTTCCTTCACCATTTCCTATGAAAATCCTAAAATTGTAGAAATTAATTCTTTGCCAGGAAATTTCAGTTACAATTTTCATCCAAAAAGGAACTGTTGCAGGCAAAAAAAAAAGGAGAGTTTTCCAGTGGAGCTGCCAATTCTGTATGGCAGCCTTCTGTAATAAAAACTGAAGACCTCTGTGTACAATAGGAAGCATTAGTTGTCAGCATTATTCTAAATTTGCACAATTATATGTTTGGTGAATCTGTGTAAACTAAAGATAAGCTTTTTTTTTTGCATATCCCTGAAAAGAACTGCCAAATTTTCTCATTCTGATGTGTTCAAAGCAAACAAAGAGCTTTGTATATATTAGGTATGAATTAATTTGTCAAATTTTTAATTGTCCTGGAATTGAAAATGAGATGTGTCAGCTATTGTGTGTCAGTACCCAAAGGATTGTTATTTTTTTCCAGGACTTACATGCAACTGGAAGCCAGTGTGCCACATCTTTTCTAAACATTATTGAAAACTACATTAAAAAAAAAGGAAAGCAAAAGAAGTACATCATTAGATAATCTGATGTCCATTAATTAAACCCTATCAATAGGTTAAAAGTGAAGCTTTTTTTAATTATTATTATTTCGCACATAAATTCTAAATGTGATTTGAATAGATTTACAGTGGGGACAGCAATATATAAAGCTACTTATACCTGCTGGGCACATAAGAGAAGCTCTTTTAGCATTCATTGGAAACCCTCAACAACTTGAACTTCTGTAAATTTTACAAGCAGCTAATATTACAGCATTTTTACACACAGTTTTGTTTATAAATTACAGATTTAAGTTACATTATGAAGCCTACACAGAATTCTATCCATAGGAAATATTCACACACTGTCTTTTTTTCCCCTCCATACAACTTCGATTGTCTCACTTAACGTAGCAATAAAACTAAGAAATTATGTATTGTCTTAAAGGAAAAATTCCTTGGTATGTACATACTGCAAATTATGAAATGACTAAACAACAAAGAAATATTAGAAGGAAATGCTAGAGGAAAAATAGATTTTTTTCATCTAAGAAAGGAATCTCATTTTCATTCACTGTGGAATTTACCAATAGAATATATTTTTCAGTACGGAGAACACCGAAAAAAATCACTCATCTATTAAGAGAATCACCTTGAGACTTTATCAAATAATATGATTGGGGTGTGTTTATATTTATCCAGCTTTCATTACCTAGATTCTTCTTTCTTTGCTGAGCACTATCAGTCATTCTCTAATAACTAATCCACAATGACAAATACTTCTTAATCTAATAGGTTTGTGGTGAAGTAACTAATATTATAGTTAAACTTTTACTGAATACTTACAATAGGTGAATATAGCTGTAAAAAATAAAAGCCGTACATATCACTATAACACTTTTTTAAACACTGGTATCTTGCAGTCACGACAGCACATCAGCCAAAAAAAACTACCCCACTTTCCTACTGTTTTTAGCAGTGCCCATGTAATTTTCAACTAACAGGAACAGTAGCCAAAGCAAGCTCTGCAAGATGAAAAAAAACAATTAAAGAAAAAAAAGAGAAATAAACTTATGGCTTGAAAACATAGTATGTATAATATTGTTCCTTGAATTATTGTAGAAATATTTGGAAATTCAAAGTTACTTATAATTTTTTTCCAGTTTTGTTCTGGCCTGTCCTATCTCTGTCATGTTGCTTATTTCACACAGAAAAGCCAGATAAGAACTTTCTATTTCATCTATAACATTCTTTCAAAGAATAAATACATGTATATTAAGCCAATAAAAATTAAAATAAAAACCAGTTGTCTTTTCTTTAAGTACATTTTCCTTCTTAATTACATAAAGGATAAATGGTAAGATATACAATCCTTCTTAAGAATTAGATTTTAGGATTTATTAATTCTATTATGTCAAGTAATCAAATGAGAAATTGCTCACTTGATCACTAATGCTAAGCAAAAGGAAGATGAAATCTATGAATATGCTATAAATCATAACAACAAAGAAAAATTTGAGTAAGCTATTTTTAGACTGTAATATTCCCCAAACTGTACTAAGAAATTGCTTTCAAAGGGGGGAAGAACTGCTGGCAGATATTTGTACTATATGGCCCATGTAAGAAAATGAACAGGATTTTGTTTCTCTTTCACTTGTTTCTGGGTTGTGGGTTCTCTTCCCCATTTTGTGGATATTACCAAGAACTATGGTAAACACCTTTCGACTAAGTCCTAAGGATTTAGATTATCAGTTTCAAATTTAGGATCCTATATACACAAATATTCACAAGCCTAACAAGCGTGTAGGCGCCCAAAGAAGAGCGTTAGGCTGTGACTATACACAGTCACTTAAAGCCTGAAATTAGGGATTTGTCAGATATGCCTTTATAGCTGGTGCTCGTGTACGAACGCGGTGCCGCTCCCAGAGCCCGGAGCCTGGTGGGACGCGGCGAAGTTTGCCAGAGGAATGACTTTGACGGGATCTTCGCTGGCGCAATGTCTTTCGCAGGTGTTGTAGAACTGGGGCCTGGGCCCCCCCTGGCCTTTGTCACTGTCATCCTTTGGAAGGGGCCTGCCCAGAGTGTGCCGTCCCTCAGGCCTGGCTCCCCTACCCCAGCCTTGCTGGAAGCCAAACGATGGCAAAGAGGTGTTGGGCTGCTGGTACTGCGTCAAAGCCGGAGGCATCCAGCAGTTGTCGGAATGGCCGAGGATCAGACACTCCTGTGTGCAGTTTTCAGAGGCTTCAGCCAGAGCTTTCTGGAGATTCACTTCTATAGCTGGGAGGAGGGAAAAAGACAAGGCATTATCAGGGATACAAAGAAGGATGCACAAAGGGAATCAAGGTCAACAAAGCAATCCCTCTTCTACAATAATGGCCACAGTTTGGGAAGGAATTACCTCCAGGTGCACACCTGAAGCAAAGGTTTAGATGTTTGCAAGTTTTTGAACCACAGTGTTCTCACTGGACATCACCAGAAAACACCTAATGTTTAATGAGCAGCTGATACCATTATTACAACTGTGCAACTAAAGCCCTTATACAGCCTATTTCACAGAATCATAGAGGCTGGCAAAGACCTCTAAGATCATCAGGTTCAACTGTTACCCCAGCCCTGTCAGGGACACCACTAAACCATTTCCCCAAGTGCCACATTCACATGCCTTCTGAACTCTTCCAGGGACAGTGATTCCACCACTTCCCTAAGCAGCCCATTCCAACGCTTGATGACCATTTCAGAGAAGAAATTTTTTCTGATATCCAACCTAAGTCTCCCCTGGCACAACTGAAGGCCGTTTCCTCTTGTCCTGTCACTTAGTCACAATGATCCTTTCACTTTTTGAAATTTTAATTTCCATAATAAAGTTAAAAGTTTTCTAATAAGCCAATGCCATTCTTTTAAGTATTTGCATAGAGCTACTTCGAGAAAGTATAATTTTAAAAATTACAATTTTTTAAATATGTTTTCTTAAAACTAGTTTTTTTTTTAATTGTTTGGCTTTGCTTAAGACAAAACAAAGCTAATATGGACACTAGCCAAAGTCGCTACTTTGGTTTCAAAGATGCATTCAAGAGCTTTAAGAATGAAAGAGCGTAACAACTATTTTAAAGAGAATTGATTTCTCCATGTATTCAATGCTGGAAACCTTGAAAAATCAAAGGGTAATAGCAAAAGAAGATGTAACCTCTGTAGTTTACTAGTAATCGAACCAGATTTCTTCAGTAGATGCAAGGTTTGTGCCCTTGAAAAAGGATTATAGAAATTATAATTTGTTCAAAGCCAAAGTAAACAACTAAATCTGAAAGGTGTTAATTTGCAACACATAAGCACTCCTGATCAGTTCAGTCTAAATTGTGGCTTTATCATATTGTGTAAATTAAAACTAATAGAATTAAGTTTCTACACATGATTCCTTGAAATAATTTTCATATTCCACCTGTTAATTTTATATTCTCTTGGTGTGTACTTGGTTAAATACATCAGAAGCACAGAAGAATATCTGATTAGATATCTCACTGTGCCATCTTCACAAAACTTTCCAATGAAAAATGTATACATGTTTTTAATATCTGTCTTAATGAAGATAACATTTAAAATTGGATTCTGTCTCATAGGCACTGGAGAAGGTATGCCACTAAAATTACTTAGAGCAAGAAGAGTGCTGAGTAGAAGCCTCCCACCCTCTGAGCTTTATGTTTAAACAGATGCTGCATTTCTGTTTTAATAAATCCTTTGCATGTGGAAATCTGTGTAAAGCTACAGAGCACAAACACTGCTTTCCATGTTACATTTCAATACAAATGAATCAAGTTTTTCCTCAAGGCATTGAAATATATAATGTTGCTGTCCAAAACACAGGATGCATCTTTTTGAAATCTACCATGTTTAAGTAGACAACTGGTTGCTTGTTTTATCATGAATGCTCTATTCTTGATTATTTCTCCTTGAGTATGTGTCAGTCAGAGAAGTGATTGTTTATAAATGTTATTTTGGCATATTACTGGCATTTCAACATGTCTTCAGTCATTTTGCCTGAGTACTTTTCAGTGTAATCCTGACAAAGCTCTGGCACCTTGATGCTGAAATACTAATCCAGTTATGATGGGCAGTAGGAGACATAAATATGGAAATAATTCAGTGGAGGCAACAGTTCCTGCAGGAAAAAAAAAGTTGCTACTGGTGGATGAGTCTAATCTTTCTATGTCCTACTATCTGCTATTAGATACATAAATCTGACTATATACAAGTCTTTTAAGCTCTTTAATTATCCAGGTTTGCTTCTATTCTGATCAAGACAATTCACTGAAATCAGGTACAACCTTGTGGAGTGTTGAGTTACCCCCAGTTTAGAGTGAAAATGATTTTTTTGCATTTATTAAGAAAAAATACCAAATTTGATACCAAAAACCTCAGTGTTTCTTTTTATCTTGAGGCTTTCTAGTGGCTCTTAAAATGCTATTAATTCAATTAAACTGCATAAAACACACATTTATTTGGAAATAATTCTTATACATTTCTAGTTCTACATAGCAACTATTACAATACTTATATTTTACCATCTCTTTCAAACTTCAGGGAGAGAGTAAACAAAGCTAAAACATCAAAAGAAACATTTGACAATAAAAATGCAACATTTACACTTTAGACAAGGCAACTGCAGAACTAAAAGGTCACTTCTAAAACATTCTCTACACCATTTCAACAGATCAGTAGGACAGTAATTTTGGGCCATGTGTTGCCAGATTACCTGTAAACTTGGAACACTCCATGCTAAGAGTATTGTCAGAATTACAGTCCTGCTTATTCTGTTAGTGAAGAGATATTTTACTCTGGGTTTTAGTTTAATTAATAAAAAACACCAAAAACCACTAAAACCACCACCACAAAAAAACTCAAACAAGAACCCAAACTCCAAAACTTTAGAACAATCCTAGGAATAATCATAAGTTATGAATACAAATTATTTTGGTGTTAAATTGAGGTTTTGTTATGCAAGAGTCTGCCAATGCAGGACTGTTTAGCAGATACATCTTTTGTAGCAGTCATAATCTTTCTTTCAGCTTTGGTATCTGGTGCAGGTATTGTTGGTTGTCAGAGTATGCTTTTCATCAGAGTTTATGCTTAATAATATGCAAAATATAAAGTTTTCCTTAAATTTGAGAAGACCTTTTCCTATCGAGCACCTCTGCAGTATTGCAGAACAGGAAATAACTATTTAGCAAATACAAGTACTTTTCTGTATGATTTTTGACTGAATTCTTTTTTCACTAGTAATAACCAAGTTTTGTTTTATAATATACTGCATTCATTATCAAAGTCAAACAAACAAACTACCGCCCCCAAGCAATGATAACTTTAACTTCTAGACTAAATTTAAAAAGGGGTACATTTTTAAAATTTATTAATAATACAGGTTTTGTGTTGTTTTTAATCCAAATCACCTGTTTCTAATAGCATTAGTGAAACCCTAAGGCAGTCTTTAGGAGACTGGGTGTGCTGTAGGAAACACAAGGGAAGCAAAGCCACCAGTAAATGCATTTAAAGGGAACTTAAAAAAAATCTCATACACTGATTAGCTGCAATAAATAATATTAGCAAGGGCAATGGATGCAATGCAGTTTTCATTTGGAATAAAGTAAAAAAAAAATAAAATCAGTAATATGAGAAACTATTTTTTAGCACAATGAAGTAAAAATTACTCTTGGAGAATAATTCAACCCAGAACAAAATGTAGGAAATTTTCTGCGTGAATATTCAACAAGCATTATCTTTTTTTGCCTGTTCCTCCAGGCCATGAAATACACCTTTCTGTCAGTCTAATTCATTCTCTATTTTCCTAACATATCATTCTCCTACTTCTTCAGCATCTGAAATCCTCCTTAATAGTTACTTGGCACTGGCATTGCACTAGACAATTCCTTATTTAATCAGAGAAGAGAGCTTTTTGTCAGCAATGTATCATACAGATGGTGCAGACTTACAATACAAAGCAGCTGATTTCCAAATATTCTGTTACAGACTTTACACATAAAGAAGTCCCTGTACCCAGCACTGAGGTGTCCTCACCACCCTGTCTGCCTTCCCCTCCACCACTTGCTGCCTGCTGTAAACAAAGGATTCTCTGCCTGGCTCAGCTGAGCATCCCAGAGGACCCTGTGAGGAGGAATTCCAGCCACGCAGCTGGGGGAGTGTGAGGTTCAGAGCTCAGGTGGTCATTTACCAGAGTCAGTGCAAATTGACCATGGTATTTTCTTGCTGCTATTCTTTAAGCTTCCTTCTATTTTGTATCTTTGCAAGTCATTGTAAATGTGGATGACAACAAAATTTTCTGAGCCTTTGTCTCTCATTTAAATGTAATAATGTAGGTGATTATTCTGCATAGTTTGATAAGTAATCAGGGGTAGGAAACATCTGTGGCATCTGCCTCTACCAATCAAGGAAGAGAAAGTTCCTGCTGTCTGAATATTTTCAGAAGAAATGATGTTTTTTGCTACTGAATTCAGTGTCTAGGAAATAGAAGTGTACATATTCCCCATGTATTATAAACAAACAATACATTCCATTGAACTCTTACCCATCTACTTAATTTCTTACTTCAGTCAGTTATAAACCCTCAGTTTTATATTTTTTTCATACTACGTGGAGACTCTTCAAACATGACATACAAGAACTATGAAAGAGAATTTTTAATTCACATAATAGATCACACTCATGCA
Organism: Corapipo altera; assembly: GCF_003945725.1. Taxonomy (NCBI): domain Eukaryota; kingdom Metazoa; phylum Chordata; class Aves; order Passeriformes; family Pipridae; genus Corapipo; species Corapipo altera. The sequence goes on along the minus strand of NW_020884891.1, from coordinate 2,957,438 downwards.
CATGTGAGTTTAACACTTTAGTTTGAATTCCAGGTTGTTTTAGGAATGAAACTATTTTTTTAAATTGTCTGCAGCAGAACTAAGTACATCTTTAAAGAAAGTGTCTGTCAGCTCTTCTGAAATGTTTAGATCAGAGCTGTCAAATATAACTAAAAGCACAATAGTTAAAAGGCTTTCTTCATTGTTCCACAGTCTTATCATTTATAGGCCAAAGCAGTTTTCAAGTAAGAATATTTACTTTCCCTCAAGAAAAGGTGGAATTTCAGCCTCACCAGACAACTATCCTTCAGTCAACCCTTTTTTTTTCTTTTTTTTTTTTTTTTCTTAGAGGTTTCCTATGGTTATAAAGTCTGTATGGGATTTTAGAGATAGTAAATAAAAATGCTGGTTATCCTCTTTGTATCTGATTTACAACACGCTTTCTTTTCTACTGCTATGGCCTCTCCTCCATCCTCAAAAGAAAGACAAACTACTAAGACAATATCAACAGGGCTGGTTCTTTTCTCAGTCTGCCATAAAAGTCATCACTTGCACCATGACATCTCACAGAGAGACTTGGGCTGGAAGGGACTTTTGAAGATGTCTGGTCTAACCTCCTGCTAAAATCAGGATATCTTGGTTGAAACAGAAGAGAATAGTTTAGGCCAAACTTTCAGAATTGTACATGTCCCCTAAAGCCCAAATCTGAATGCACATGTTGAAAGCAAATGTGCATCTCTAAGAGTTGGGCAATCAGGAACATGAGCTCCTGGAGAAGCCTTAAAACATTTCCACCTTTATCCATATGTGTAGTAATGATCAAAAGACATTTGCAAATGTATTCATTAGCAAAGTACTCAGATTCATTAGAAGTTCAAAAACCACCAGACTGCACTGTACCAATGCAGGTTTAGGGCCTTATAAATTGCGCAAAGAAAATTTCAAAACCAATTAAAAAAAAAAAAGAAAAAGAAAAAGCCTTAAAACACAGAATATAGAGTGCTTGAATTTTAAAGTCCTGTAGCTGAAGTCTTAATGAAAAGCCGGTTTTGAGTTTGACACATTTTGGATGCAAACCATCCAGTGTTACATTTAGAGCACTCTTGTTTCATAATAAAGCAAGCAACAATTAGCAAGCAATTAAGCAAATTGCCCACAATTATGCCATTGCTGAGCTATTTTTCATATTTTCACAACACAGCACATATATGAATACATGGCTTGCAGTGCCAACACTATTCTGTCAGCATCCAGAAGTGCCTCTCATTTACGGAGCGTTCCGGATTAAACAGCTCCCACTGCACTCTCAGTGCTCTCTGCTCAGCAGGAACCCACCAGAGTGATGAAGATGACAACCCCAAGCTACTCATCTCAGCCAATAGTTCCTAAGGAGTGGGTCATGTTCCCCCCCCATTTTTTACCCATGTGTATTTACTAAAAGTGGTACTAAATCTAAGCAGGAATTCAAGCATAATATGGGGAAATTATCGTCCAGAATTACCCTGGTGACCAAAAGTGGTCACTTGGGTAACATCATTTAGAGGTCTCCGCTATATGAGGAGAACAGAAATGACATTAACAATAAAAAAGGGAGGGGAGAACGGCTGTTAGTGTAAACTGGGTTACTTTAATAAGGTCAGGAGGAAGAAGCTTGAATGTAGAAACCTAAATGAGTGCTGCTATAATATACTCTAGCTTTTTGGTTTAATAATAAAATGCCTTTGGGAGAAGTTTCCTATGAATATTTTATTTCCTGTATATGTCTCAATAAATTAAAAACCTAAAAGAGTTACTTAAGTTCTAGCCTTGGAACCTTTTTATTCAAAGAGCAAGTAGGACACACCACTTTTGTTAGTTTTCAGCTGGGTGTACAGAGCTTGCCCTGCTTGTGAGAAATCCTACTCAGAGAAGATTGATCCTCCAGATGTTCTAACTGAGGAATCAACAGGCATGCAGGAAATTTCATGTGCTACCTAGGCTTGCCAGATTGTAAAATCATCTCTGCTTCCATTCCAGTGAACACAGTTTATATCCCAAGAGCCATGATTTTAATTTGAATTTAATCCCAAAAACTACCACGAGTTAGGCTGATTCTTATAAAGTCCAAATAGAATGAGGTGTGAGTATTTTGCACCTGGCTGCAATTAGTCAAGCAAACTCTATCAAAGATGGCCAGGAAAAGTTGGTAAGGGAGGAGGCAGGAAATGGAGAAAATATCAGGGCAAAAGAGGCAGCATATCATTAACTACACTTGTGGAGTGAAGTGAAACTTTCCTTCACAAATAACAGCCATACAAATAAAGCACATTAATCTTTCATTAAGTCATCTCTTATTGCTATTCTGACTCAAACTTCAATCTTGTATTAATCATAGTCAAGAAATCGTGTAAAGGTGATGCTCCCGTAAAAAGTTCAACTTCAGTAATTGCTGTTTTCCACAGAAAGATATTTCACACCACAAAACCCCCAAACCAAGCCCCCAAACCCTCTTGTTTTTCAGCTTAATGAACTTGGGTGTGACAATGTTGTAGAGTACATGGTACTGACCCTTAATTCTTTAACAGTCCAATTAAATTCATCTTTTATGTCCAGGTTTTGTTGCTATTTATAGCAAAAAAAAAAAATGGTCATTTGCAAAGGACACATGTTTCTTAGCCTATAAAGTGTATATTGAGTTATGAATGAGAATTTTAACCATAACTTGTAAAGTATAATGACCATCTAAAATGAATAGCCTAAAATCTAGTATATTGATTACAATACTGGGTAATACAATGTGCTTTATTTAATATTTAATTAACTGCTTCACATTTGTACTGAACCTTCTTAATTATTAATACATGGTTCATTATTTAACATGGAATATAAATTCAAATTCAAATCAATTAAACAAGGTGAAACTACATAGTGAGAAATGGTTTATCCTCCAGCAATAACCTTCGACCTGGAAACATAGTAAAGAATGAAATTAGCATTTTTCCCCCCATATCTGAAAAGACTATGCATTTTAGATTATATATATTAAGCTCTGCTACTGATGTAAAGTTCCTGTAACAAACTCAACATTCTGCAAAAATATGCTGAGTGAAAAAGGACTTCAGCTCTCACTTTTCAGAGGAAACATTTCCAATATGAGTTTTCAGAAGGGCATTGGTAACACTGCAAACATTCCTCTTGATCTGTAAAATTTGGCTTTAAGTCTTTCAAGGTCAAACTCTTATTTGCAGTCAGGGAAACAGAAAATCGTCAGATAGTCAGAAACTGTCCCCTGGAATGAGTACTTCCTCAAGTAACATCTTTGAGTGTTGACCACACACCACACTCCTGACCCCTCAGTGGTACGGGGAGCACTGGAAACCTTTCACCTTTTCTGGACTATGAGCTGTTGATAGAATTATAGAACATTTTGAGTTGGAAGAGATCTTAAAGCTCATCTAGTTCCAACCCCCTGCTGTGGGCAGGGACACCTTCCACTAGACCGAGTTGCTCCAAGCCACATCCAACCTGGCCTTGAACACTTCCAGGGATGGGGCATCCACAACCTGTGCCAGTGTTTTATCCCCTTCACAGTAAAGAATTTCTCCCCAGTATCTGTTCTTATCCATGCTATCTTTTACAGGAGAATAAAAATGTAGCACTGCTGCATGTGTCTGTAAGAGAGACTGAAGCAATAAGTACAACTCTGCTTTCACTGTATGATGTTTCCAAAGCTTTGTTGCTCACACAAGTGTACACAGAGATAAAAACCTAGTTTTATGCTTTCTTAAATATCCTTAAACATTACTTAAAAGATGGGGTGTAGATGATCTATGAAGAACAGCATATCTCATATAAACTTCTAGGGATTGAACGTCATATGCTTGGTAAAAGTTGCTATAAAACGTGCTCCTTCAAGGATAAGTGTGGGATGAAAGACCTCCAGTTCTGCTTCAAATGTCTGCATTTACAGCCTGTGTTCACTTCAGTAAGTTTCTTGATGCATCTGCATGCCAAATGGGACACTTTCTTTTTACTGACTTTCCAGTAAAAAATAAACAAAAGTTTGCTCTACAGTAGGATACTAAAAAAATCTTTTGAATTAAGTAATTGAACAACTGTTCATGGTTCAGACACTTTAATGAAACATTAATTTTTAGAAGGGAATCATAAAACTCCCAAATACTCAGTAAGCTAGTAAACATATATTTCCTGTGATAACTTAAGACATGCACAATAAAAGATGTTTTGAATTGTGCTTTTTATCAGATATGCACAAACAGAAATTTAAACTCAAAGGCCACTATAGCAGCAACCAAAATAAACCTACAACAGTCTAAAAATGTTCTATAGCTTTTATGTGGTAACTCCAATTGCATTTCAAGAAAAAAATAGAATATAAACAAAAATAAGGATATAAACAAAAAATTGTTTTTATTGTGAATATCCTGTCTTTATCTATTTTTTAATACTTCTAAACATTCTTACAATATTTATTTAAGCGGATATCCATATGTACACTATGGTTTTTTGAGTGCTGATAGCTATTAAATTTTTTTGGATCATCAACAATATTAATCTCAATTGAATATATAAATAAAGCCTGCTGAAGTCTTTTTGACAAAAAAATTTTCCATAAAAAATGTAGTTTCAAAATTCAAATGCTTTGTGACAGTGTTGATTCATGTTACATTTGGCTGTAGGATAAGTAGTAGTATCTATTTTCTCATTTAATTTTCACCTAATTTTTTAAAATATTAGGATCTTTAACATTTCAACATCATGAAGAAATTGCATTTTTGAAGGGAAACATTCTCATTTCTCCAAAGCTTTCCCCCAGATTTTACATTTCATAATAAATATCAAGGTCAGGTTATGATTCTGGAAAATAGCGCTGCTTAAGTTTCACAGCACCTGCAACATGGCCTAACACCACCCACAGACATTTCCCTTTTTCAAATTCCCTGCAATTCCTTACCACTGATACAGAAGAAAAAGCCTTGTGCTCCACCTGAAAACTTGAAAATCCATCATTCTGAGAAATTAGGATAACTATTGCAGGGCGAGAGGGCGTGGATTTTAATTTCCTTGAAGTTCCCAGCAGCGTGTTGGCTCTGCTGTGCTGGTTGTCATGATCCCCTCGTGACAACCTACAACCTTGAGGAAGGACAGACTGAAGGAGTAAAACTTCAACATCTCATATTTCCACAGGACAAAAGGATTCCCCTCCTGCTCATCTTGTCCTCCCCAAGAGGACACTCTCCTCCATATGGCTGCAGTTCAGGCAGGTTTTTCTCTTGGAAAACCCTCTCGACCACAGCCTCCTTGATGACTAGACAACATTTTTTATCCAATTTTTCACAGCAGTTTTCTGTCAAGACCACTTTGTCAATCTGCCACAGACTACCCTCAGTGGAACCACACAGCTACTCATCCCTTTGACAAAGGCCCCAAAAAGTGTGAATACACGGAAAGGGCCATGTTTGATTAACAACCTTGTGATTGCTGTAAAAATGAAATTTGAAAGGTAATAATTACATTTGTAATTACTTAGGTCTAAATCTCTTATGCTTCCTACTCCCTCTATTTCTGGACAGTTGGAGCAACAACTCATTAATAATAATAAAGTCATTTAACCCTGCAGGCACATTACAAGGAGAAAGTTGTCATTTGTCACCAAGCAAATAGAACAATCACTGAAGGATACAGCAAGACCACTATTTCATATTTATTGCAAATGATAAAAGGGACATTTTGCACTCATTCTCACCATGACATCCCAATCTGCTTTTTAATTATCAGCAAACATAAGGGGACAGCATACAACATATGAGGGACTACTAATAATGCATTGTCCTGTGGTGACATTTCCATAATCACTTTAAATCTACCCTATACATATGCACTAGTTAAAGCTTTCAGCTCATGAAATCATATCCCCTAGTAAGGAATGAATTATCCTTTGCAGATTGAGCTCACAAAAGCAGCTCTTTCCCAGAGTTTGAGGGTCTGATAGCTGACATATGTATTGTTATTACTTTAAGTGATAAGATTTGGTATTCTGTTGCACTTATAGTTGAACACAGTATGACTTAAAAATAAGTGTAATTGCATTTTTAGGCCAGGAACTTTACAGTTGTAAATCTCACTGGTGATAATTTAGGCAGGGACTTCTGCAAGACACTTAAATTTCCAGTGTTTTTCAGTGTTGTTCTGCACTTTGCAACCTCAAGAACTCTTGCAAGAATGTTAGATGAAACAAATACCCTTATTCATAGGGAACCCAAGTAATTTACTCAGAATTTACTGGATTTTTAAAAGAACTACTGATAAAACTGCCTGTCCATGAAATAAACTTCTGAGGAAAAGACTCTTTTTTCACCTAAATGATTCTATTCAGACATATGAAACCTTGAGGAAAATTTATGCAGAGAAATTTCTATTATGAAGGTAAATGAAAGGAAATTTCATGTAAATAAAAGTCACCATAATCTGAGATTGAGCTCTATCAAGCTAGAACTTCAAATTCTTCCTTGCTTTGCTTTTTTATCAGCACTTATCTAACCATTGGGCATGTAGAGAGACTAGAGAACAAATTTAACATTATGAAGTTATAAACTGTTATTGTGTGGGCTAGAAAGGAGGTAAGCAAACCTCCTAAATCTGTTTATATTTCCCCCAGGTACTATAACAGGCTATATAAAGACATGCTTTAAAAAACTTAAATAAGAAGTGGTAAGAAATAGGACACATCAGGAAAGAGTAAAATACACAGAGTAAAATTCATGTTTTCACTCTTGACATAATGACAACACAGAAAAACTTATATGTGGAGTGAAATGTTTTGTCAAATTGAAAAATGGAAATAATATGAACACTACAATTTTCACATCAATTTGAGGTAAAATGTTTTGAATTACAGTCATTTTAATCTTGTTTTATAAAGAAAACTACTTCAAATGGGTGATAATTTAAAACAGCATAATCCAAACTTCATTGTGCTCCAGTCAGGCATCGGATTGTGGCTCCGAGAGATTTGGAGCAATCTTTACACATTAGCTCAGAGCCTCACTCAGGCATTGGAGAGAAGAAAAAGGGGTGCCTGACTAGAGTTTCCATCATTTCCCCATGAGTTCAAACCTGCTTACTGCAATGGCTACAAGTTCCTAACTGGCCTTCATAGGCACTGCTTGCACCTTCAGGAATTTCGGCAGCATTCTGACAAGGCAATACTTTTAGTTGTCAGCTCTTTAAACATCCCATTGTTACCAGTTTCTCCACTGAAGCCACGCTGTTTGATTGGAAGTTTCTCATCTCACTCACATGAGCCTTCTCCAACTATTAAGAAGTTTTTAGCACCAAGGGGTTTTTCTGACAGGATAGCAATATATATATATATATATATATATATATATATATATGTATGTATGTTTTCCCAAGTAATTTTCAATTAAAACATAGAGCCACAATAATTTTAGCTAGGAGCACTAGTAAACTTACAGTTTTCTTTTCTAAACCAGGTGATTCTATCAACACCTGGACATTGACACATAACAGGAATAATTTAGGCCAGATCAACATTTGACACAATTCTTTACAGGACATTTTCTTATAGGATGCATAATTAAAAAACAAAACAAAACACTGTTAGGGAACAGTGATAGCTGGGATTATTCTGCAAGATCCCAAGAGAATTTGAATAAGCAACTGCTGACATTATCTTTTCAGCCATTTCAACAGCTGTCAGAAAAGGTTCTGTGGCTGCAACCAGGAAGAATATGATGATGTTTGAAAACATGGTAGTGTTTATTATTAATACAATTATTATTATTATTATTGTATTTTAAGAAATTATTTTGAGCACAACAAGTATAAAACTGTGGGTGTCTTAAGTTAAACTTCACGAGGTATTCAGTTGTTCATGAAATTAAACTTCATTACTTCAAAGATAGAAATGTAAAATGGCAATAAAAACATTAGTTGATCTTTGAAGTATGCTTTTATTAGCTTAATTATATAAACATCTATCTATAACCACACACTCTCTATGTGTGTCTATATGAAGGATACTGAAGAGAGATATATATTTGTTGAACTTCAAATTTCAGAGAGTAGGTGTCAAGTTTTGACTCAGCCCTACTTAATAGTTGTATTTTTATACATTTCACAGACCATAGCTGTCTTTGCAAAAAAGTAACATTGGCTCCTCTTTGATAAGCTTTGGCATGAATATACCTAGGCTAATAAAAACCTAACATATATTATTTAATGAGGTTAAAAACTAGCATTCAGAATCACCTCCTTTATTATATAAGCCTCAATCAACCATTTTTCTATTCCATATGACAGAGGAACCCTTAGAAACAGATTTAAGAAACAGTTCTTACAAAGTCACTGAAGTTTAGTATACAGTTCTTTTCAAAGTCTAAGTTTCAAACTAGTTGCTTGACCATAGCAGGCACACATTACAGGTAACCAAATAAATCACAACAGCTCTTGCTAGGGATAAAATTTCATGAACTAATCTAATCTCTATTTTATAAGAGCAAAACCACAAAATCCCATCATTTATGTTTATTTTTTTCTTGAGTTATACAGAAAGGATATTTTAAGTCTGGGTTAAGTGCTGCTCTGGTAGATGCCATATAGAAAGTTCTCACCATATTTGGCACACAGATTTCTTTTTAAGAGGGTCCAAACCAGAATTTCTGAAGCTGATATTCCTGAAGCTTTAGCAAAGTAAATTTCACAACCATATTTTCTACAGTTACTGTGGATGGCAGGACAAGTTCACACTTAGTCTGTATTCCAAAAAGTTCCTTTAAATCTTTCTATGTTTTTTTAATTAACCATAGGATATAATAGGACTGAAATGAAAAGCTACCAGTCAATTGCTGACTAAGTGTTCACCAGCCTGTTATTGAACCTATTTCATCTATTTATTCTTTAATTCATCTATAGTCTAGAGATGCCATTAATATGCTCAAAGTTAATTTATTATCCTCTATTGCTTCTATTCAAGCTCATGTTAACAGAATAAATTCATCACAAATGATCAGACTTGAAAAGGCAGATTTGGATTCTGACAGAGAATAATTTATCATGGCTGGGAAAAAGCCTCCCACCAACTGGGCTGTTGGAATGCTGGGAGATGAAACTGTAATGACTGCAGAACTTCTGCAGAAAAGGACATTAAAGTCTCAAGGGGAAAACAAACAAACAAAAAACCCCCGAGTGTAACTCCCCAAATATGGAGGTTCGTGACACTGACTTTTTTTTTTTCAATTTCACACTCCCAGGTCCTTTCTCTCACCCTCTGTGCTGCCCTGAGGCAGAAATAATCATTAAGGCTCTGCTCGGCATCATTTGCATACCACAGAGCCTGGAGACATGAGGAGCACCATCACAGGAGCAGGAGGAGTGACAGTGACATTCAAAGCTGTGCAGAAATGGTACCGATGCTCTGAGGGTCACAAACTGTTAATCAACAGATCCGTGCAGCCAAGGGCTTCATTGCAATGCTGCATAATGTGACACTACTTTATTTTATTTTTAATTTGTTCTAATTATCCCTTTTATAACAGAAAATTTCAGGTAATCTATTACTCTAAGTGCACACTTACTATGTATCTGCAAATTATCTGAATTCCAGGAACAGCTGGATATAACAGCATTCATAACATGTTTCAGGTGCTATTACAATGGAAATTTTTTTTGTTTGTTTGTAGTTATAAGTGAGTCCATTACACAGTGGAAATGGAAACCACTGAGATACTGTCATGAATATGATGTCACTGTGATTGTAATATGGGTTGTGGAGATTTATTTTAAAGTATGGAATCACTTATTTAATCACTGCATTATAGTCAATATTCTAAATATTTTTTTTTTCACCCAGTTATTGTTTTGTCCCCAGTTGCAGCATAGGGAGAAGTTCCCCTCCTCTATACCAGTAGCTGCTTATACAGGATGTGGTCCCTTCTCTAACAGACTGTTACTCCATTTATCCATCATTTCACACACTTGTGTTCTAGTTCTGTACATACCAGAGCCATTTCCCTGCTCCTCATCTTGTTGCACTGAGTAATTATGCAGCTTCAAGACTCGAGTAACCAAATTTCTCCAGGGAAGGAGGGGGGAGAAATGACAGTGAGTACTCCAGACCTGCCCAAGAAATACAAAACTCACCAGGCTCTACCTATATATTTTACAGAGGATCTTAAATATGGGTATAATAGTAAGTCTCAGTGCTCAAGTGTTTGTAAATATCTGGTTGACTCAATCAAAATATCCATCTAGCTCCCATTCCCTCCTTTCTTCTGTCATATTCCAGAACCCAATTGAATTGTGTTTCCAACTACAATGCTATCAATATCTGTTATTTCTGATTCAAGAAATCATTATATTAATGCTTTGAATCTAAGAAACTCGGTGAGGTGAATATGCCAAGTCTCTGATCAGAACATGTATATGTATATACATATGTGTATACACAGGTACATGATGTCCCAGGGAAAAAACCACTGCACTAAAAAAAGGGTTAACATTTCCCAGGGAAGCACTGGAAAGTTGGAAAGTGCAAATTCCACAATATTAATTCAGCTCCCTTGTGTAAATGTGTTTTGATGCAAACTTTAATTAAATTATCATATACTATTTTTCTCATAGGACCCTTGGGCCCAATTCAGAGAGTAAGTAGTTATTCAATATTTCTCTTTATCTACTCTAATCAGCATGTGGCCATACACCTTTTTAATTAATACTTTCAAAGCCTTGTGCTGAATGTAGATTTATTCATTTCTTTGTGTATTTGTTGGTTTCATGGCACAATCAAAAGCTTCACAATCATTATCCACCTGCATTATTTGCTTTCTTGAGGCCATTTGCATCTGGGAAACTGAGGAACAAAGAAATTGGGCAAAATGATGTAGTCTCCATTATTTTTGGGTGTCTAACTTGAGAGAGCTTAAACCAGATTTCTGGACACTTGAGCACTGAATATTATACTAAGTTTTCAAAGCATTATCTGTTGGAGTAGTGGATAATGTTTCCTTGGCACCCAAAGAAACCTGAAGGACACAACATATTGGCAAAAAGTCAGTTTTCCCTTACCATCAAAGAACTGTGTTGCACATTGCAAATTGTACAACAAAATATAGACATATATTTGTCTTTCATTGTTATTACTCAACCTAACCAAAGAGAACATCAGAAAACCATATATACACTTTAAACAGTCCTCCTGAGATGAAGAGCTCGTTATTTTAATAAACCATTAAAAAGCCACAGGATTATATGATTATTTCTTGTGTTAGCAAAACTTTCCAAAATACATACTTTAAAATTTAGCTTTACCAGTAACATAATAAAATGTAATGATTTTGTAGAATTTTACGTGGAAAACTAATTCTAGAAATTCCTCAAAGTGCTTCTCAGAATTAAACTTTAATTTTTTTTGTAAAACAGACTAGACTATAGTTACAACTATTCCTACTGTAAAATCTTTGGAGTTTTTATGTAAATAAAAGTAGATTGGACAGTATGCAATTAAAAATGGACACATACATCAGTATTTCTCAGATCAACCGTGTTATTATCTCTAGCTGATGAGTGGTTCATTTTTAAGGATTTTTTCCCTATATGTTTCCAACATGGACTGTAACCTTTTCTCCCTAATCACTATAGAAAGGGTGCAGTTTCTATGCAGTGAAGCTAAATACTCATTTCCTTGGGGAACAAGCCAAACATAAAGACAGCTAATGAAGAGAAGGGAACAAGATATGTGGAGAAGAAAGTCTTTGAAACACTTTTGATAGCAGGAAGTCTTCTCTCCTTTCCTGTCCCAATACAATCATCATCTGTGGAAAAGTAAATCTTACAAATTGTTATCATACAGATGGCAGCAAGTTCAGAATTCACTCAGCGAGGGCTCTGTACAGTTCTGTCCAGTAACACAAAGGTGGGTCCTGCAGCCAGCACAGTGTGCTCAGCTCAGTTAGTCACACCCAAGTCAGCTCAGGCAGAACTACCACTACATTTATAGCAGTATCCATGTTACTTGAATTTCCTTGGATAAGCTTGCATCCCTTTTCACAAGAAAGACTATCTTGCAGATACAGAGGAACTAAGGAGCATATAAAAATAGGCTAGAGCTTGCCATTCCATGTTAGTATAGCTTTTATCAACACAATTATCTAACAGAGTGTGTAAATGGGCTTGAGGACGGGACAGCTACAAAGCAGGAGGGAGGGAAAGGGGTGTTGAACTCATAACAAGAGAGTTTTACACTTAACCCCTATACTTATGTCAGTTGGAAGAATAAGAGTTCATATTCTTGTATTCCAAGTAAAAGTAGAAAAAAAGCATATATCTGTTCTTTCATGAAAAAAAATGGAAATGGGGAAAGCAAGGTGCACTCCAAAAGAGTTCTGGTCTACCAGGTTTAATGTCAGACTTTTCTTTACAAGGTTCCATCTTCACAAGTAACAATGTGCTGGTCACCTCAGAGGTCAGTTCAGAAAACTGTGTTTTCTAATTTGAGACTTAAGTACCCACTAGAAAGTCCATTTGTCCAAAGACTTTTAAATACAGGCTCACAGTAAGTATCCTGAATGTAAGCTTCTCTCTTCCTCCAGCAAAAAAAACCTGTTACAAAATCTTCATAACTTAAACACAACTGAAGTGAGGGCTCATAACTTTTGTTGGTGCTGCCAACCAGTCTGAAATGGTAACAACTACATCTAGATATGCCAAAAAATGAAAATAAATATTAACTAATTAAAAAATTGGCCAGAGGACATAGTTTCAAGTACATATTAAAATTAAAGTTAATAGTTGCTGTATTCCAGTCAATTAATAGTGTTACAAGAGTCTTGAAAAATAATATAAATATCTGATGTAGTTTAAGAGTACAACTGACTGTGAAACGATACATTAAAGGAAAATAAGCTGTTCTAATAATTGCCTTTCATTCTGTCCATTGACCCTGTGTGATATCAGAATTTGACACATTTATATACTGCTAACCATGTGATTCATTACTTTCCTCTCAGACATATATGCCATTTTCTGTCACCCATCAGACGTGCATTGTTCGTCACAGATCTATGTTTTTTCTGACTGATTTTATGCACAGCTTATCATATTACCAAAAATGGATTAGCTTGCTGAAGTGAAGGCACAGAAAAGTTTTGCTTAAATTCAGATTTTTAAATGGCTCTGAACCCTGAACTGAGGGTGTGAGCTCTTAAGGATATGTTACTTGTAAATTATTAGTCTCATGTTCTTAATCTCCCAAACAATAATTTGCTTTCATTTTAATTACTGTTTTAGCTTGTCCATCAAAAAGAAATAAAGAAAGGAGCAAAAAAAAAAAAAAACAGGGCACTTAAGATATACCTACTCTGAGGCAAAAAGTTTTACCAACCTCCTTTAAGCAAGCCCTTGATCTTTTTATTTCTTCCACTTCATAACGAAGCTGGATAATACACGGAAAAGTCTTTGTTATGTTCTCAAAAGACAAGTTTTTATGAACCTGGTAATACTAAAATATTACCTTCCTAAATGGTACACCATTACAATAATACCACATTAAATCCAATGCAATAGCATGCTACTTCCATGCTAAACGATCAATATAAAATTACTGATCACACTAAATGGCTAGTGAAGTAGATCTTCTCAGAGGATATACTTGATTTCCAATCAGCCAAGTTTGGCTGCTGTCTCATACATTTGACAAAACAAACAAGACTCATCTTTATATCCAAAAATTCAAACTACTCTTACACTTTTCTAAAATTGGGTCAAAATCTCAAAATGAAAAAAAACCTCTTGAAATCAGCATTTTAAGTGTGGCACATGAGGTTTCTTTGTACAGAAACATGAGGTGATTAACAAAAAGTTGCATTAGCTATGTATATCATGTTATCATAATTTTGAGAAGATCAGCAATGGCTGTTGGAGATGTGGTGACAAGATGCAAGAAGAATGGATAGAGGAATAAAGAGAAACCCATGGAAAGTGATTGGGATGTTTCCCTTAAACCATTATTTTAATTTCAATTTTTTTCTAAAGAAAACAAAGCATTATTTTAAGAGATGATTGTTCACAGAAAGTCCAGCAACCCAAAAATCTAAGCTGTAAACAGAATGAAAAGATTTCAGGTCACAAAATGTATTTATCTAATTTATTGATTGTTTCTTCTTCTTTGCCTTTCCTTCCTCTGCCTTCACCCTCCCTCCCTTTCTCCCAAACACCCTGTGCAGAACTGGGCCCTTCTGTTTAGTCAGTAGCCAATTACAACTTCTCAGGTGCAGTTTTTCATCCCAAGGCAATTTGGTAATCTTACACTGATTAATTAAACTCGGGTCTCTAAACAAACTGCTAAAACTCCTGTATCCAGAGCTTGCATATCTAATCCAGATAACAGGATAAGCAACGTGACTGTCAAAGTTCATGAAGAAATGAAAACAAAAACACTCTGTATTCATTCTTTGTAGAGTTCCTAAACAAAGAATAGGTTGTACTTCTAGGTAGAAAATCTAATCTGCATTTAAATAGAATTTCTCCAAATAATAAACAAAAGCCTGAAGCAACATTTTTACAGCAAGTCTTGCTGCTATTGCACAGTCTAATCCTTCTATCTCTATCTGTAATCCTTTCTACCCTTGTATATTAATTTCCTTACCAGTTTATCGAGACATCTTGGCAGAGTTCACCCGAACAACAGTCACTTTGCACTTCAACTTTCCTCAAAGCTGAGCCTAAAACTTTGGGGGGTCAGAAACCCCAGGGAAACTCAGATGGAATCATTTTTATTAAAACAAAGGGGAGTTATTAATCCAAAGAGTGAGAAGAACAACAGCTTCAAGGGGCGTGCTCTGCATATGGAATAGTGATTAGAACAGAGGAGCTCCCAGGGTGTGGGTGCAGCACTGGGTGTGATGTTCCTGAAGTGCTCTGGTGCATTTAGAGGTGCATTGTCTGAGCTCTACAGAGCTGCCCACTCAGATCTCTGAAACAGGGATCTTAAATTTTCAGATCCTACCTTGCTACTCAATACTTTATTCTTATGTTTGAAGGCAACAGATCTGATTCTACTTAATGTACCTGTCCTACTGCTTTCCCTCAAAAGTAGTATTTACATATTTCAGTGCAGAAATTAAAAGATATTTCCCCCCAAAGAAGTGGTCTCTGTCCTAAATTTAAAAACAATGAAGAAACTCATTATTAAATTAAAAGGTGCCTCAGAGGAAAACACAGAAGGATAGAATTAGCATCCTAGCTGAGGTTTACCAGATTCTCAGATACAAAGAAAGCTAGTACCAGATGAGCAATAACTAATTTAATTCAGGCAGCTCTGCTTTAATACAAGTCACTGCTAATTAGACAAATACCCACTAGATTTGTCTACCTGATTCCCACTTTAATCCTAATATTGACAGACCATCAGCACATCAGCCTTTAAAATATTTTCTCACTCTAAGCCCAACAAATTCGACCTCTAACTCTATTGCATTATTAGATGTTGTTCTAGGCTGACTTGTTCTTTAAGGGGCCAAGGAGACTTTCCTGCCTTTGAACCAACACAGTCTGCAGTCACAGGGATCATTTTGTTTACAGGACTCAATAATATAGACTATTCTTTCTCTGAAAACCGAGTTACAACTCACAATTTGTGAGAGTGTGAAAGACCTTTTTCATATTTCAAGAAAGAAAGATAACTTAGTAATCGGTTCTCCTCCAGACTGACTTTTGCATTTATTCACATTCAGGGAAGAAAAACAACAATATTAAGGATTCTGTAAAAGGACTTGATAAGCTTCTTTTGTAAGCAGAAAAAAAAAAAAAATCCCAAACCAATTACTCTCTCAAGGAAACATTCCCTTTATGAAACAAAGCTATGTGCCAATAAGTATTTCTTGTTAAGTGGAAGACTCTTGCTCTTCAAGGCAGGAGATGGACAGTGTATAAATTGAGTAAGTGTTAAACTGAATCAGAAAATGGTTCTAGGCAGGGAAGAAACTAAATAAAAGAAAATAAAAAAAAACCTTACCACCTTAAAACAAATGACAGCAAGCTAAAGAAAGGAAAGGATATACATTAATCCTTTGTTATTGATGGATTAATAATATATTTATTAGAGACAAAATAAATTTTGCATCATTATAATGCCATAGAGACTAAAAACTGTTTTGCAAAATGTATAGGGAATATTTCAACTATGGCTAGAGGCTTAAATGTTTCACCATTCTTTTGAAAAAGATGTAGGCATCCAGAGGGAAATCAAAATCCTATGTAAAGGACAATCGAATCACAGCAAGAATAATTAAAACACTATTTTATGTTACTGTACAATCAACTATGGAGATCATTACTGTGTTTTTACAAAAGGTCAAGTTTCCTTGCCGAGCTGGCAGGTACAGGGATACAACACAGAACTTACTCAAACTGTTTGTGCAATCGGTTTAAAAGCCAAGCATAGGACAAACCTTGCCTCCCCTGATTGGCAACAAGGCACAGTGAACAGAAAGAGAGAGAAAACTTAGGTATTCCCTCATTTCTCATCCGGGAGAAGAGGCTGACATCTGCCCCTCTTTCTTTTTTTTTCTTTTTTTTTTTTTTTGTAGAAAGTGCATTTTTATACTACATTTGCTACTCTTTGGCATCAAAGACATCCAATGACACATCAGAATTGTCATGTCTCTTAAACCTGAGCAACCAGATGACTTTCAGAAAATGAAATTCACAGATCAAGCAAAATGTCACACTTAAGAGAACATTTTATAGAGCTACATTCACCTCTACCTTTATGATTTCTGCATCTTCAGGGTTCATGTTTTGAGGTGTTTTATCTCAATCTTTACAGGTAGCAGCTTCTTTTCAAAATGAAAGTCTTTCCGGATGCTCAGAAAACTGAGATTCTGATCAAATAGCATGAAAACAAAAGGAAGAAAATACTAAATAGAACTGAGCATCAACAATTCAGAGAAATTACAAAATTTTGAGCACAAAAGCCTTTGGCCTACATGTAAAAATGTTTAAATTCTCCACATTATAATCGCTTATAAAACAAGTTTACCCAAATAATACTCTATTTGAACAATGTTTCCTGTACTTATTTTGTTATTTTTACTGAAAAAAAATACCACAATATTATCAGTTTCTCCTTAAAGAGTCACACAATACCAATAATGGCATTCATAAAGTCAATTAAAAGTCAAAAGTAAACAAGTGTTGAACTGAGGTAATTAAACCGTGCAACAGAAACGATTAATCCATGAGAGTTCATGGCAAAGCTAAGATGCAGATCTGGCCTGTACAGTGGAGAATAGATCTAAAAACTCCCTAATTAGGTGGAATTAAGTGGTCACCTCTCTGAATTGCAAGGAAGGAAGAATTCAAACTTCAAGAGGAAAAGTTCATGTTTAACCCAGGAAGGGAGCTCTCCCTTCCCCGTGAGCAGTCCTATGCTCCTGGATTTGATCTCTCCCTGGTGGCACATGCTCCATCCAGCAGGGAATGGTCCAGAGCCTGGAGCAGTTCCTGCTGCCTCCCCTCCAGCCTGAGGAAGGGGTGAATGCTGAAGATGCAGTGCTGCTCTCCCCATCCTGCTCCAAGGAAATGAACACACTGATTTCCCACCAAATTACTGACGGTTCAGCCAGAGGCAGGAGATAGAAATGAAAAGGTGTAATTTGTAACTGCTGGGCCAGTGGCCTCTCCAATAAAACAAGCATTTTGCTATATTTCTTAAAAGAGGTATTAGCAATCCTGCATCTCCCCTTCATGCAGTTAAATTTTACCTCAAATGACTGTGGCATTTGCTATATGAGAGTGTTCTGGAGCCAGGTGTCAGAAAAAAAGAGCTGCAATAAAGCACCACCCCAGGCCCCATGCCCAAATTATTAGCATATCTCCATGTTAGCATTTGCTTGGCGGGAAGAATCAGAACTCTGGCCTTACACCAAAAAGAAAGGGGTTTCTATTTTTAAAGAACACAACTTAAAATGTACCAGTCACCCCTGATCACTTTTTTGTCTTTTTTTAGTTCAGTTTGTTGTGAACATAAATCACACTTTGCCGACAATCTCCCTGGTACACATGTGGGTACCATGGTAACTATCACAACGTACAAATCCTGCGCTCGTAAAACACACAACTGGGTGATGAAAGGATTGCTATCTGTAAATCCACAGATCTGCAATCACCCCTTAGCCATGGCTAAATAGTATAAGCAATTCTAGTATGGCTTTTTTAATACAGAATTCCAGCAATAACAACAGAAATTCAAATATTGCTTTTCCAGTTCAGCTGTATCAAGATATCCAGCATTACAAGTCCCGTAAGAAACTGAGTAATTAATTACATTACCTTCAATGTTAGTGAGTAACTGCCAGGAAACAGACTTAAAACCTTGATTCTGTTTTAATTTATTTTATTTATGGGCTCAAGTGAGGCTTTCAGGTAACTTAATAAAAATAAATTGGACTGTGAATGCTAAAGGAAAAGTAGATTTAAAATAGAGGTAGATTTAAGTAGAACAGGTTCTTAGAACTAAAGAATTGCTGGAAAACAAACCAACCAGTCTGACAATCAGAGTAACTACAAGAAAGAGAGGAGGAACACAAGGCCAAGGTGAAGAGGAGAGTGGGACTACTCCAATCCTTGGTAGCCCACAACCCTGTGCCTGAGTTAGCTGGGATAAACCAGGGGCTAAACCATCTCTCTGTACCATCCTTTCAAAACAATCTTAGTCCCCAAAAAACCATGCTTGAGAAGATTTTGCAATTAATAAAAGCTCATTTTTAAAAATATGTACTTCTTGTTTAAGTCAAGTAAAAGAGAGAATAGAGTAACAAGTTGTGTTCAGAACTATTCTTGTTTTGCCTGAATTACCTTTTTTCCTCCATCCAAACTAATTAAAAAATGTTCAAAAGAATGAGAAATCCTCAGCCTTCTTACCATGGGCAGGGATTTATTTCTGGGTTACAGGATTGCAGAGGTATTATTCAGATAATAAAAAAAGAAGGGCAGAGATTTGTAAACAATGGAAAACAGCTTAACCATTTGATCTGCACTTTCCTAATGGTCACCATTATAGAGCTTATTTTGTTATTATACTCCATTCTTCCAGAAATATCCAGGAAAAAAACATATTTCAGCTTACCCTTGAAATATATTTTTGTTCATTTTAACAAAAGTTAGGAGTTTCTGAGCATTTATATACTTATATCTGCATTCCACAGGACTCCACATTTCCTGAACAGCTGAAGCCCTGAGGAAGAATTCTTTGGCCATATATTCCCTTTATAAATCCCCAGATGACGCCGTTTACAATACTCCACTGAACTCCTGACTTTCATTTACAAAGCTCAGAAGAGAACTCATAGCCAATGCCATGCTATTATGTTCACCAAAGGATATATCCATTTGATTAAGGTTCATCCTTTATTCTCCAGATTGGAACAGATAGAGTAGGAGTAGCTTTCTCTTCTTTTTCTCCTCAGCATTGCAGTTTTTCGTTTTCAGTGCAAGCTACTGTCATACAATATTTAGCTAGAAATAAACCTAAAAAAAAAAAAAGAATACCTGCATAGTGGGATTATATAGATTACATATAGAAGTAGATGGAAAGGCAGAGAATTAATTCTCAAAGGACTAGTAAAATTGCATCTGAAATGTCTGAAAGCACAGAACAGCTATGTATTTAAATACCACTGAGATTAATGCTTTCAGAAAACAGAAGAGTCCCTTAAACTTATCTTTTTCTGTTTGAAATTTTTTAATTTTTTCATGTCTTACAGGTTTACTTGTTCAACTCAGCTCACATAAACCCCAGTTGCTGTTTCAAATGTGTATGTGTGGCACTTCAGCTGTAAATCCACTGTGCATTCACCTGTAAACCAGTGGCAATTAAAGAAGCAATAACTAAGGTAATAGTATTTTATTATTGCAGGGCCAGAGTCATGAAAATTATCAAGAATCTAATTAATGTTTTTGCTATCATGTGCATGACAACTGCCATTCATTAAAATATAATCAACAGTAATAGATAAGTACATGGTAGATCCCAAATGATTAGAGGTTTGAGATGAACCTGCCTGGGCCCGAGCTGCTGCCAAACAGACCTGCAGTGCCCTTGCCCACTCCTCCTCCTCCTCCTCCTGGGGTGCTCATCTGGTAGGGTAGAGCACAATAAAACAATCAGCACTCCTGTCTGCTGCCCAGTCACACAAAAAAGAGAATAAAGTACCAACACATTGAAATGTGAGCAAACAAACCAGAGAGCATCCATCATAAGGAGTTACAGGGGATCCATCTGGCACATCAGAGGGATGGTTCTGCATTAACCAGCAACTGCCCTGAGTCCTGACTGCCAGTGCACTGTAGGGAAGCAAAGCTAGGTTTTCCTGTCAGTGCAACACTCACAGCCATGGACAAACTGAAATTGGAAATGCTGACTCATAAATATCTAGCATGAGTTAACCATACAAAAGCATAAAGTTCTGTCTTTTTTTTTTTATTCCTTATGTAAGGGACAATGGCAAACTCATCTGTGTTAATTATCTTGGAAACTGTCTTCAATCCTTCCATTTGGAATAGGTAGAATATGTCTTTGCAGCATTTTACTTGCTCTATGTTTCTTGGAATCTTAATTAAAAGAAATAAAAATTAATCCTGCATCTACTGCTGTAGCATGAATAAAATCAAATTATTTAAAATAAACATCTTTGAGAACTACCATTAACATAAGATCTTATTTAAGATGTTAGTAACAAGTTGTTTCAAAAGCATCACACACGCACAGGTGCACACATACATATTCTTTTGCTAGTACATAACTTGAATTTTCAGGGATCCTGACAAATTCTAGAACAATGTTTGGAGACCAAGAATATATTAAGGCAATCTTGAACCACACTTGGCAAAAAATGAGTAAGAGATAGTTTAAAATAATGTTAATCTGTTACTGGGGAGAAACATTTTGTGATGGATGGTTATGAGAAAATCCAGGGTCCCCAAGATGAACAGGGAGAAAATATAATCACATCGATGTCCAGAGAATAGATACATTAGCAAATTAAAGAAACAAACCAAACCAAACTAGGAACCCTCTCAAGGAATTTATCCAGTACAGAGAAAACACAGCTGAAACATAGAGAATCAAAGCTGACCATAACTAACAGCACAGGGGAAACCACATCTAAATTGCTTCAGTAACACTGTAACAAACCTCAGTGAGCTGAGCACATTCCCCTTTTCCTCAGAGTTGGGTGAAGCAGAATTAATTGTTCTGATAACCTGTGCTGACTACTGTCTCATTATCGTTAGAAGGAACTGTATCTTGGGATCTTATTTAAGGCTACTTGTATTTCATTGGTCTGATTATCTTTGAGGACTGGCTGCAACACTACACAATGAGAACTGCTGAAAATACAAGCTGTTTTCATTCCAGTCATAACACCTTATTATTTATTAAAATACATTCAGCTGTGTCAGAGTCTGCCAAATGTAATAATTAGGTGTCATGCCGCTGTAAAAATGTAAGCAATATGAAAACCACTAATGAAGAAAGAATTGAAGGCTAAGTGAAAAATAATGAATCAATGGAACAGATAGAGATTCAACAGAGGAATCCCAGTTTCTGCTCTAAATACACTTCTGATGGAATTTGTTTAAGGTCTCAGATCACTTGTAGGTGAGACTTGCTGTATCTGAATCGTAAAGTGTGAACATTTTGAAAAGATCTAAGTTAGTGCTAATTAATCCTGTAACACGCACAGCAAACTCACATGTTTGACCTGATCTTTAAGACACTCATTGTAATCTCCTTGAAGACATGACATTATGAGAACCCCTCACAAATTAGCTTACATAACAGAAAATAAAATTGAGTTTACCCTTTAGTAAGACAGAGTTCACGGTCTTCAGGTTCTGAAAGTAGAAACTGGAGCTGAAAAGAGGTCAAATTGCTTTAACATTTAACCAATTTGGATCAGATGGGCTGAAGTGTATGGTCACAATGAACTAAGTGAAATATAAAGGAAATTTAATTTTCCGATTGTGTTCCACTGAAAAATGGGTTTCTGGTAAAGCCATTAATCACAGTGAGGAAATGACAAGTCATAGTCATGGTACAATTGTGACAGCAGTGCTGCTACTAATTTATGAACTCTGTGACCATTTGTGATTCTCTTCTGCATGTATTATATCAAAGGTTGATGGCCAGAGTACTCTAGACTTGTATGTGACTTTGTTTGACAGCCACCTTGTGCAGGATATCCTTATGAGATAAAGATACCTATTATACTTACCATTCTGTGAGTTAGTAAACCAGAATGTTAGGATAACTGAACTAGGTATTACTGCATGACTAAATTTTGATGGGGAGCCCTTTTGCCTTTTTTTTTTTTTAATTTCAAAAGTGAAAAAAAAGTGCCCTTCCTAGCAAAAAGCACACCAAGATATACCACCTAGATGACAAGAATAATTTTTGATTGATTTAGGATACACTTTGCCCTAATAATGTTTTTCTTTTACCTCTACTATCTAGGAAGCTGGTTAGTGAAGAATGGAAAAAGTTGAATGAAAAAGTTTCTCAAAAAGTTATTTCACACAGATGAATCTATGTAATGGAGATCTTTTTTGCTAGTTCATGTACTGGTTACTGAGAAAAGACATCCCAACTTTTAAATCCAATTGCACTTCAGCTGACCTACAGTTCTACTCATATAGAATTAGATGGGAAAAGGTAACAATTCCCTCCTGACCCAAAATTTCAAGACAGTAATAAATTTCAAAGCATTTTTCTTCTGCAGGTTGAGTAGTATTTCTATGAAAGAGAGCAATAAATGTATTTCTGCTGATCTATCCATTTCATTCTGATGAAATGCAGGAATTCACACTATCAAAGAATATCATGGTCTGGGAACCACAGTTACAGGATCCAAAAGGCTAAATTTCATTGTTAGTGAGCAGGTGAAGTTCCCTACTCAGTAGCTTATGTTCCAAGTAGAACCATCCCACTTTCTGCTTGAGGAAAACAAAACCCATTCTTTAACATGATGATAAAAAAATCACTCCACCACAAAAGGGATACCAATGATCACATAAAAATACATTTGGTCTATAGTGGACCTGCTGCAACTTAGATGGTACCTTAAGAAGCAGGAGGAAGAATAATCATGTTTGTTGAAGATGTAACATAATTCTGAAGAAATTGAAATTGTTGCCTCTGTATGCGGTAGGCTTAAACAATATTTGAGTGGCTATTATTCCACTTTGGAAATCTGTTCTGCTGTGTGTTCTATTGAATTAGATGAAGAATAAATTTGGATGAAGGTAAAGTGCCAGCTCCATCAGTGAGAGTGGAACAGAGATCACACTCAAGTCAGAGGAATAAAAAGAATGATTAAATGAGGTCTACGTGCTTTTTATAAGATGTACGGCTGGAGGCTCTTTTATGTGAATCGACTTCAAAGCCACCTTGTAAGAGTACATTAAAAATAAAACAGCACCCAGAAAAGATAGCAGAGGGCAGAATTTTAACGCTGAAAGTTTCTGCTTTTCGTGCTAAATTACAGATAACACTCATCAGTAGTACTTAAGCCACTTCTCTCCCAAGAGTTCGACAGTGGCAGCCAGGAGTGTTGTGACAGTCCAGCTTCTTTAAATGTTTAAGAGACAGACTAGAAACACCCAAGTGACAGGAAGATAGGCTAAAAGATACGATGATTGTAGGGACAAATCTCTACATGCAGAAGCCACCTACCACATAGACTGTAATAAAGATAACCCTTTAACGCAGAGAAGACACTAAATTGTACTTTCTAATCTCAGGCATTGACTTCACAGATTGATATTTGTACATTTAAATGCTCCAGTACTTACTGTCACTGCATCCAACCTAATATTATATATGTGCACTGCTGGAAGAGAAGGTACTCTGTTTTTATTAAAGTAAACACACTTGATATGCAATCCTTATTTTTTTTATAGTGTCTGACTTTATCCTGGTGCCTACACACTGATGAAGCAAAAACACCAGAGTCCTGTGATGGGAGCACTTGCTGGGACTTTTCAGCCAACATGTGATGTTATTAACAAACATTTAATATTGATTTCATGCCAATATATTTACTACATAATATGTCTGAGAAACACTTAGATGTTTCAAATCTCTTCTCTCCTCTTCTAACTTGTTTTCCCTTTACAAATCTATAATCTACTCAAGGATGTAGCCATAGGAAAGTTGCTGACAGAGGCAATTTTGGGTGAGGGGAGCCACCACTTCTGCTCTTATTTCGGTGGGATGTAGTACTGTGGGTACCCTCCTCCCTTACATATTCCTGTGTCAGCCTCCCATCCACCTTGTCCATGGAGTTTCTTTGCTCTATGCCCCGCTGATGGGAAGGGAAAGGTGCCTGAAACTGGGGAAAGGAAAGGGGACATGGGTACCCCCAAATGTGCTCCATTTCCACTGCCAGGTGAGTTGGGAGTTAGAGCAGATTCTGCACTCTGCTGTAAAGCAAACACAAAGGTATTGCTGTCACATCTGTGCCTGCCACCTCCAGTATAGTTTGGAATCACATCCTTGTGGTTGAGTGTTCTGAAAGGATCATCCATAACAGCAAATTGAGGATGTTTAAAATTGTGATATACTGATAGAGTTGATATATTATTGCCCCTCAGCATCAGATATTAGAGACAAACTTTAGCCTACTGCCTTCCACACTGAAAATTTTGCTTTGGCCAATAGTTAGGAAACTCTTATATTTCATTCTGACTTTTGCTGAAACAGTGAAATAGAGATTTTGCTGGTTCAACATATGCATAATACCATGCCTGTCTGCACCCTTATTTTTAAGCAGATGTTAATATCTGCTGATGTACACCCAAGATAATTTAAAATTCATGAATTCTGTAAAATTATATACAGTATATACTGGTTTATATTTTTAAGGGAAGAAAAATTATTTTAAAATCAGCTATTTATACTTTCTCCAGTTTTTCATTCAGCTACAGTATTTATTAGTAAACTGGGTAGAGTTAGACTTAAACTGAAGTGGTAAACTTTTAGAAATAGGGAAGCCCTGATGATGAGTAAAATAGTTTTGAGACCTACTGCATACTACTGAATATGTTTTACTGAAAAATTCACAGTCTGAGTGTTTATAAATGAAATTACAGTATCAACTAGCACAGTGACAACTTACTTCATTGTTATTAGTATGAAATTTCAGGAGTCTATTTAGAGTCCAAATTCCACTGAAATTAATAAAATATTTAATGTAATTGCAAAGCAGTCAAAACTATCCTACCACAGTCAGCATTTAAAACTTTTGATGAACAACAAGTTATAATGCCTTTTCAGTGAAAGAAAGAAACCTCTGGGTGTTATTACTTTACACAGATTTAGTGCTTTATCTAAAAATGGAAGGTGAAGGGTTGTTAAAGCACAAGCAGCCTGAATTTTTACGATGACAATTCAGAATTTTCAATGTCTGAGGCAATTCAAACTGAAAAGCAATTTTACTCCTACATTTACTTTCAAAAGGTATTCTACAATAGTAACTTTCAATTTGTAAGCCAATGTGAAGCCATTATTGCTTACAGAGCATGACAGCATTTTTGTTAACCCTTTGGTGCAGTAAGGAAGTGGTAACTTTCATTATATTATCTCTTTGAATCTGAAGTAGAATGTCACCATTCCGGAGAACTCGGCCTGTGGGAACAGGACCCTGCTCTAAGTTGCTGGGTCCAGAAGTCACTTACCTAAAGTTTTTCAGATAAAGAGACAGCAGAATCCATAGAGGATTTGTTTTCCCCTTTGCTGTGGACTGAATGATGACATCACCAGCTGTGAAACTGGGGTAAGAGGCTGATAAAACACATAACAAGAAGAAAGCTAGACCACCTACAACTCCCTGCCAATTCTACCTTTACACATGCTTCTTCCTAGTAGGAAAAGAATCCTAAGAGGCTCTTCATTATTTTACAATTGCCTCATCTTAATTCTATTTGAGAAAGACTGCACCCTTTTGGGCAACACTTCTTGAAACCTTCTGATCTCCTGTTTATAATAACCTCCATGCAAGAGATCCCCTCACATGAAAATTAGGCTTGTAATCTCTTGATGCCTTTTTATGACACTTGTGTAAGAATATAAATACAGGAGATTTGCCCCAACATTAAGCTATTTACTCTTGAACAGTAATAAAATTAGTCACCTGATATATTTTTTGATCACTTCACTATTATTCATAATTTATTACTAACTATGGATTGGGAGAGAGTGGAGAGCAAAGTAGAGGCTAGAAGGGGAGGACTTACAAAATAATTCCATCTGTCACTTTTTTTAAAACTCCATAAACTTGAAGGCAATTTCCAAAAGAATTTTCTCCCTTACAAGTTAAATCCTTTTTCTCCTCCTCCTGTTCCACCGCTTTTAACAAAAAGCAGCTCATAAATCAAACTTTAATCAAGCTGAAAATCCCAGTTTTATTTCTTTGCTTCCCTAGGGGGTCAGAGCATTTTGCAAAATCTTTTATTTTCTGAACTCCTCCACTTCAGAACCTCTGTTTGCTGCTTGCTTTCTCTCCTAATAAAATTACTTTCATTTAGGATTACCACCCTCCTCTCCTTCCTGACATTGCACTTGCTTCTTCAGCCTCCTGTGATTGAAAGTATTTAAAGCCCTGCAACTTAATTGGAAGAAACATGATTGTAAGGGATTAGCAACCCCTCAATTCAATATACAGAATTATGTTTACACAGCCAAGGAGAGATTAATCTGCTATTTCTCTAATTTTTCTGGTGTTTTCCTGGCTGTAGACTTCAAATCTTTATAAACTAACACTAAGACCATATTCAAGCAGGACAAATGATGGAAGCACAGGACATTGTCACTAACAACTCATACTGTGAATGGTGATTGTGCTGAATTCGCTTCCAGTATTACACATTATATACAATTCTTCTGTCTTTTAAGTTCCACACTATGTATTAGAAAAAAATAACAGTCTGCTGTAAAGTTTAACTGACACAATTGGTTTCATGAATCTTGAAATGACTCCTGGATTACTTTATCTTGGAATGAAAAATGACTTTTTCCTTTTAATCTGCAGTTAACAAAATATTGATCTGAGCAGACAGACAGTAATTTAAAATTTGGACTAGATCATAAAGTTTTTACCCCCATTCTTTGTTTTAATTTTAAAATAAAGTATACAATGTTAGACTTGAGGTATTGCAGTCTCTTTGAGGCTTATTTATGAGTAGAATAGGGGCAAGAATGAATAAAACTAAGCAGGCTGCTTTTGGATAGCATGATAAGAGAAACTCAAGCAGAGTAAGCAAATGAAAGGAACTTTTCCTGTGAGACTACCTTATGAGATTTCCAGAATGACTAAGATTGTCTTTAAGGTGATAAGCCAAGTTTTATACTGCAGTTTAGGGAATCACTTCTCAAGAATGAATAGAATTATGCCTATGGCATTTAGTAAAAATCAATGTTGAAGGACAAGAAAGCCCCCCAGCTAACACTTATAAAAATCTGCCTCTTTTACTTCATTCTGTTACATAGTTGTTTTCTTTTATGACATGATGGAGATAGCTCTGAGCTGCAAGATGTGAATAAAAGAGAAAACTTCTTCAAACAGTGAAACTTCCCAATCCAACTTGTAGTAAACCCAGGCATTCCAGAGACAGAATTTAATTTCTTTTAAACTTACTTCACTACTCAACAAAAAAGATAAAAGCCCTACAAGAGAGTAAAGAGACAGTTTTACACAGGAGGAACCTTCCTTTCTTTTAAACAGGGAGCTATTTTCTTGCAAAATAAAAGTTCTGAATAAAGCAATCAAACATATATCTGCAAAAAACTTGCCAGAATCAAAGTCCCATTCCAAGTACATGTTTTAGTAGCAGACAATCCACAGTGCAAAGTTCAGGATTGGATTTCCTGTCACATGGAAGCAAAAACGTCTGGACTCTCAGGGCCACTTTGGTGAATGATATGTTTTAAATGCTATAACTGTATAGAATATGCACATGAATATCAAAGTAGAATATAAGCAATACATGTAAATTAGTGTTAAAATCTACTCAAAGGCTGCTTGGCCTATGCACAGGGTTTTAGCAGTGATATATTGCAGACTGCCTGCTGTTCTCTTTCTAAAGGTCTAAAGTGTCTCCAGGCAGCTACTGTGTTTTACTGATTATGATGAACAGTTTAATATTTGCTGGATTTTGCTGACTACTGCTTTTCTATTGACAATTAATAATACTGAGGAGGGGGTGAGCACTACAGTAAGTAAGATTGTCAAGAAATCTTTCCATGTGCTGGCTCTTTTAAGCCAAAATCATCTTGCTACTGTATGACAAGTAGAAATCTACAGCAAGATCACAATTTACAGATGTTGACGTAGATTCTGACACCTGAAACATTTCTTCTGGTGTACAAAAGCAATTGTAATCAGCTTGGATGAAAAGTCTTTACACTTGATTTAAGTAGGTTAAATTGTGTGGTTCAATCAGTAACACAAGGAAAAAAAACCCTGAACTCATTACTCATGCATTTTCATTTTTTCTTCGGTTTTTGTCTCACTCTTCAAATCGACTTTCAGTACAGAAACTTCAACTGTGACAAATAACGGATTTATTCTTTGAGGAGCTGCTGTTAATTCAGCACTGAATGTCATGAGTTTACCCTTCTCCAGAAGTTTTAAATGCTTTTATAAAATTTTGTTATACCCTTAATGGGACTTTGGATAAAATTAATTCTCAGAGTAATTATCCACATTAAGGACTTGACTACCTCTACTGCAAATGAAAATGCTCAATACATCTGTGTGTGCTGCATTTTCGGTGTTACCCACCTATCTGGTCTTTCTGTGAACGAGACTGCACAGTTCAAATGTGATTCAATGAAGTGTGCAGATAGTACACTCCATCACTTTCAGAAGTACAGGTAGGAGAATAGGGATTTGCATGAATGTGCTGATGCTTTGGAGAAATGGGGGACTACTTTAATGTGTCCTTCACACAGCAGATGGTACGTGAAATCTGTTTCATGGTTGGTAAGCTTTGTAAAGGCTTGTAAAGATTTGTTGCCCACTGCTTTAGCCACAAAATGAAGATATATACCCATACCAAATGCACCAAAAAAAATCGATTGTAATAGCAACAGCTCATGGAATAATCCAGGTCTATCTTAAAGAATTGTTTGGTTTAAGTTAAATCACGAGGTTTGACATGACACTAAGAAATTTTGCACCCAAATTATAAAACCATGTTCGTATTCCTCTAAAGCCCTACTTTCTAATAGTAATAGCAAAGTAGGAACACGTATTTACAATACTGAGTAGGATTTACAACACACATTGTCACAATCCTTTGTAAGGATGCACCATCTACAAACAATTAAAACGCCTCTTACTATAAAAAGGTGAAACCAAAGTTTCTCAGCTGAGATCAAATCTTTGAAAATCCTTGGACCTCTCTGACATTCACTAATGTATTTTCTTATGTGCCATCAATCAGTTTGCAACTTCTTTAAGTCTTTTTTATTGTAGCAGAGTGGAACCTTGAGGCAACACTGTTCTAAATTGTTTACTTATTTTTACCTTGGTTTTAGTGTCTTATCAAGTTTCTAATCCAAAGCAATAATTTACCTGACAATTCGTGACAGCTTCTTTTCTATTAATCTATCAGAGACTTTAATCTTTTAATATTCCAAGGAATTATTCCAACAGGTTCCAGTGTATCTTTTGTTCAATCAACAAACAAGTAAACCTAAAGAAGCAGGATGGGAAAATGTCCTATTACAGAAGCTATACCAGCATAATTTAGTTTTTAGAATTCTTTTCACATTGATGTGAGGTTTTAGGTCTTTTGAAACATTTTGCCAACAAGTTTTGTCATTTTGAAATGATCCCAGGATCATTTCTAGCATTTTGTAAAAACCAGATAGAGCAGCTGCTCCCTTCTTCATTCCACCACTATTTATTTAGATGTAAACTACACACTTTTGTTAACAGCTTGCTCATGTTAGTGCATTCCTTCAGAATTCATGGATCAATATAGTCTATGCCTGATGATTTTTTACATTTCTTTGATATGCTCTGGTACCTCCATTTTTGGCTCAGTTTCTAATGGAAGTGGAATAATGCAAGTAAATACTTGATTTTTCACCACTGCATGATTGTTAACTCTGCTTGCTGTTTCCCTCTATTCTGTCGGACTTGCTGATTCTTTTACAGTCTCCATATTTCTGATTGATCCAGTCCATGACATGTTGTTCCACTCTTTCTTACAATTCAATGTGCTCATACAATTTTTTATTGACTTCATTAGATTAAATTTCCACTTTCTGGTGAAAAGAAGCTTATTTCAGAGTCTACTGCCAAGACCTTTGAATTGATAAAAAAATACTAATATACAACAATTCCTTTTTACCAAGAGAGAAGATCTAAATGCAACATGCACATTTCACAGCCCTGTGTAATAATGGAAATTCTATAAACACAGAATATGTCATAAAGTACATTGAGATATAAATTCTTACCATTGTTCGTAGCTTGAACCTTCCATTAAATGGCTTGCCAAGAATCACAAAAGGAAAGCTGAAGGCACTAGATATGTTTTCACATTCTCTCTGGCTGTATACATTTGATTCACTGTCTGAGCTTCCTCAAGCTCTCTGAAAAGGCTAATAATTGTGTGTTTTGTACACAACTGAACTACTGCTGCAGCTGACTGGAAAATAGAGGAAAATGTGAATGCTCACCTAATAGTCATAACAAAGTAGAGGAACAAACCTGGCAGCCTTAATGGCTTCTAGAGTTACTCAGAATTTCAACCCCTTATTATGGTATTTCTGTCTATGTCTACGCAGAGTAGTTGTCAAATAAGAACTTGCTCTTTACAATATTATAAATATTTCAGAAAAATGTAATACCCTGCAAGATCTCTGAAATCTTACTGATGAATTAGCATGTTGGTCATGCAAAATAATTCAAGTTTGTTGACTAAAACAGTTATTTTATGATTTAGCTAAGGCTTTTAAAGTGGGTATCAATTAACTATTATTACACATATAATATACAGACATAGATATTAGTCATACAATAATTCTACTGAAAACCTTCTGCTCCTGAGAACACATAATATTTTGAAAGAGTACTTTTATCTATGGATCATGCCATCACTGTATATTACCAGCTACTTTCCAATCACAGATAGTCTAAATCATATCATACAAATCCCACAAATTATTCCCATATGTAATAACATCTTTTCCATATCCTGGCCCTCACAAAAGCAATGATCATTAGGTTTAGCTATTAAAGAACCAATATTCTGATACTATAATTTTGTAAAAAAATTACTTCAAATGAAAATATTGTAGAACCAGACAGTGATATAAAAAAGCCTCCATTTCTTATCATTTTCTCTGACAAGGAGAAAAAAAAATCTGAAACAACAGTTTTTATTGTTTTTAAATATATATATGTATGTATAAAAAGTTTTTTCCCTCATTAGTACTTTTCTCCTCCTTGACCTTATTTTCCTAGAGAAGAGATAGGATTTCTTTTTTAACCATCTCAGCTCTTATCATACAAGATTTCCAAGAGCTGCATTTGGGAAATTGGGTTTGTGCATTATGGTAGGTCTGGCATGTGAGGAAATCAGCTGCATACTGGCTTTTTCCCCCCATGCCTGTCCAAAAATACACAGCACAATTTCCATCCCATCATTTCAGCTAAGAAGAAAATCTGACAATTTATTACAGTCCTCCTGTGCCAGATAATAGTCCAATTGATGGTATGTGACAGAGCAGCTTAACTTCAAGAGCTAGCGCTTCTTCATATAACTGCTGTCACTTTTGCTTTTCTCAACTTCACCTCAGTAACTGATTTTTCTTTGCTGCTGTTTTAATTTTGATATGTCTTGTTTCCTCAGGAGGTTGCCAGGAAAGTGAATAAAAAATAGGTTGATGCAATATATTCTGAATAAGGTGCCCCATTTCCCATCTAACGTGTCCACAGAGAAGAGCAGTGTGTAGATATTTGCCTTAGATCTGGTGTGTACAAACAAATGCCTCAAGTGTTGCTTGGAAAACTGCAGAGCTGCCCACACACCTCCACTGAGAAACCCTGTTAATTAGTTCGGACCAAGGTCTATATTACTTGGGTCAGCTTGCTACTGCACCTAAATTTGCCTTTGCAAAACCTAAATTTGCCCATGCAAGATGAGCTACTCTGCAGTCACAACTAAGCGTTTAGAGTAAAGAAATTTATTGGTGTAAATAAGGTGGAAATCATGAAAAGAAAACTCAGAAGTTTTGAAAGTTTTGGGCAAGATTAGTACAAGGTAAGCACTCCATTTCTGTATACTCTGCACTACCAGTTTAAAATCTTGTAAGTTTTACAAATTGCCTAATGTATTCATGATATTAATATATCCCGATGTCAAAGAATTCTCCCTCTGAGAATCACCTTAACCTTGGTATATGAGAACGTTGCACTGAGTCATGTTCAAAAGGCCATTAGCCCCAGCAGTGACCAAGGAGGTGGTGATACTGTCCCAGCCTGCCCTAATTGGCAGCTCAGGAAGTGTCTGAACCAGCAGAGGAGTGGGGTTCATAAGAATTGGAAATGCACTGCAAATGAATGTTCACACTCATTTACAATTCTCACAGAATTCTACACATACACCCACCCACACACAGTGATTTAAATGCATAATCACTAATACCTACAGGTTTTTTCCTCTAATGAAAATTCTCCTTTTGGGATACCTACCTCAACTGTAAAAGAAATCAGTGCGAACAACACAACTGATGTAATTATGCTTTATGAGTAATGTGGTATTTTTAATTTATCCATTTGTAAAGCAAATAATGGTAATAGTAGAAATAACTGTAGAACACAAATCTTTTCATATCAAGACTGTAGTTAACAAGAGACAGCATGAGATGAATTTAAATCTGCATTATGAGTTAATGCAAATACTTAGGTTTTTAGCATGCTTAGGATATATACCTTCACAAGGGTCTGAGAAGTAACACATAGTAGTGCTGAAATTATACATCAGATATTAGAGTATCTTAGATGCAAATAAAACAAAAGTAAATTAACTTCTTTAAAGGTTATACAGAAACTTCTTTCTAGAAACTGAAATTAGGATTTTTTTTCTTAATAGCAGTTTGCTTCAAAGGTGGTACAGAATTCTTTTTATGGCTACTTTTCTTTTTAAGAAACTTTTTGAAACAGAAAACAAGAGTTTAAAATCTTTCACTGATGCTTACTTCTTCCTATAAATTATTAGAACAGCCTGCACATTTGAATCTCATGTTATTGAATCATTCTGAAATCTATTATTACATTCAAGACTTTAATGACTAACTGCTTTTGAAGAGATCCATTAACCATGCCACGTCCCCTGCATATTTGAAAGAAGTAACAAGAGCACTTCTTTCCAGTAATTAAAAGTTCTTTTTTATTATTATTTTGAAAAAAAAAAGGATTTTTCTTTTAGAATTATGTACTTAAAATGCTCCCTAGCTATAAGTCTTCTCAAGCACAGATGCATTTAAACAATCAAACTGTGATTTGCTAACAGTAACACAAAATAAAACGGCAATCTGATTGTATTTCAGAGATAATGCTGGCATCTCATCTCCCCTTCCACTCCTATCTCTTCTCTGCCACTCAAAAA
This sequence comes from Corapipo altera, assembly GCF_003945725.1. NCBI lineage: Eukaryota > Metazoa > Chordata > Aves > Passeriformes > Pipridae > Corapipo > Corapipo altera. Next base: position 2,923,757 of record NW_020884891.1, on the reverse strand, counting down.
GAATAGTTTTAGCTGGGTTAGCTGCCAGCCTAGACAAAGCTAGTCAATACTTAGTACCTTTTCAGACACTGGAAAATAAAAGGTCAAAGTTGTGCATTCTAATTATGGGTCTATTATAACCATCTTCAACCAAAGGGTTTTTTTAAGTTATGTATTTATCCACTACTTTATAACATAGGGATAAAGCTTCACTGTTACATACATAAGTGGGGATCATCTTTCAATAGAGCGTTTAATAAATTAATACATAATTTAATACTATACAGAGAACAACAACAAAATTCAAAAGGTCTGCTATTTTTATTGAATCTGAGCCCCTGAGTGTTCGGAAAGTAGTGTAAAATTAAAAGCATTTTCAATCTTAGCTCCTCAAGTAGTCACAATTATTTCACTGTGTTTGCCTGAGAGTTCAAAAATCTACTGAAAGTCAGTGGAAGGGCTTTGTTGAACTAAACAAACAAAGAGGAAAGCACTAAAATTATTGGATCAATTAAGTCACATTGCAATTTGTGTAAAGCTGAACAAGATAATTCTGTCAACAGGAATCACCCTGGATCTTGCTCTGAGTTTCCTGTCCACACTATGCACATGTTAACTCATTTACAAAATCTCTTTTGGACTGGAAACAAAAGATCTCCCACTAAATGAAAGCTGAGACTACTCCATGAGCTACTATGGCAAAGTATCAGGTACCACTTCTCCCAGCTCAGTTTTCAAAATGGGCTTTCAGAACCCTCAAATGCCATCTGTATGCTTCACACACACTACTGTCCTCATATAAAAATACATTTACAGATCTCTCTGAATCATACCAAACATATTATTAAAAAAAAAAAAAAAAGGTACCATAATTACAACACTGTGTGACATGGGTGACCTTGGGATAGTGTGTGTCAAAGTATCCCAGTCTTATCAGGACTCCTTGACTACTCTCAGGAATGGAACAGCTTTGTGCTTCTGGCTTAGAGCCCTTAAAAACCCTGGTTAAGATAAAAAAGCTCCCAGCTTCATTAAGGTTCTAAAATGAGAGCTGGAAAGGTCCTATGGAATACAAAGCAGAAAGGATTAGGGCTGCTATGTTCTCTGGGTTTGAGGTTCAGGGAACGTGAGCATTTGTGGGACAATTGCCCAAGCAAAGGAGAGCTGTGAGAGCCTTGTGGGTTGCACCAGAATGCCCTAGAAAACAGGGGTCATACAGATGTGGCTATATTCTGCATTAAACTGGCAGAAGATCACTCCCAAAACTGTGTTAAAACAAAGAAATAACTTTAAAATAAAAAATCCCAGGGCAAGCATAACCACTGATGTACGCATAAGAACAGAGCTCAGTTGAATTTCTTACCTGCAGCCAAGTAAAGAAAGAATTAGTTTTTTTACTCAATTTTTAAAATATGAAGACACTGACTTCATCATTCCCCCCACCCCATACAAATCTTCACCTGTCATCAATAACTGGAAGAGATAATTTTAGTAGAGTCATAGATGTTTGTACACTCAGGATATTTTAGCATTAATGGCAGTTTTAACAACTAGAGTTTCTGGTCCAGCATCTGTTGTGACAGAGAATATGTCCAAATATTTGTAGATCTCCCTGTAGTCTACTGGTTTCAAGGTAAACTGTTCCTCCATGCAGTACCACTGATCCATAATAACTATGATCCAATTTTAACATTTCCCAAAAATATGAAGTATTTTTATAGAATTCAAGCAATTATACACTGCTCTATGAGCTGACTTTTAGGTTACATTTTTCAAGTGAGCATTAGATAAATTAAATTTATTCAGTAGGAGTTGCTTAAACTAAAAATCCTGAACCAGGATGGGCACAGTTAGGAACTATTGACTACCATACTGTCCAAGGACTGGAGACTTTACATGCCACATGTGCTGTGAAGCTGTCTTAAAAGAAGGACCATGTAGAGCTTTGAGTAAAAGTAGTGAGAGAGTGTACTAACATGCACTGTCAGTATTTCCCCTGGTTAACCAAAATAAAATCTGTCCCTTATAGATGAGATAACACAATCTTATTGTTTCATTACTCATTGTGCAATTCTTCAAGTATGTACTAATTCAATATAGTATTTTCACCAAAATTTATAGCCCAGTTTATGACATTATCTACTTGTCAAAGGCAAACTGACCTTCCTTAAACAATACTAACAAAACTTCTGAATAGATGTAAAATTGAAGTGCTTGGGGAAGAACTTCAGACAACTGCTTATTCCTCTCTCAAAACTTTCTCAATTTAAATAAGGGTATTTGTTGCTGACTCAATTTCAGACGGAAAAAAAAGGGTGAAATATTTAATAGATTATAAAATAATCTTTCGTAGATTTTCTGATACCCTCTTAATTACAGTAGCACAGGTTACTCACAGGGAGTTAATGGCTCCTTAGTATTTCCATTACTATCAACTGCTCCTGAGTAGGCGATAATTTGTCACTAAACCCTCACTGCTGCCTAAAGTTTGACTGAAAATCTCAACATGTCACATCACTTTGGCAAATCATGGAGCAAACCCTCCATCTCCCAAGACAGACAGATGATCAAAAATCTTCAAGGCAGCACGTGTTACTCCCAGAACTCCTTGAGTGGAGTGTCAAGAGGAATGGCCAGCACAGATCAAAGCAGTCATACATCTAATCCCAAATCCTGTCTTGAACAGTGACATTTTACAGGAATAAAACCAAAACTCTTCATTTGGGAGACAAATCTACCCTATGAAAAATATACTTTTCACCACATGCGCCACAAGACCATTTATGCAAGGAAGCACGAAGATCTGTAATCCTTTCAATACTCTGACATAATTTAAATACTAATAATTTCAAGTAGAGTGTTATTTTATTCTTATTAATGTTCAGTTCAGGATACCATATGGCAGTGAGTGATGCAGATTAATCATTAGTCCCAAGAGAAAAACAATCTCTCTATGCTGGTTTTGAACAGGATAGCTTTCCATTTCTGTGCCCTTTTTTCAATTTCTGTGCCCTTCCTCCTTGAAGAGTTTAGAAAATATGACTCTCTCCTGCCCACATCTTCCAGGGTTCCACATCACAGCTTTACCACATCGTGTCTCAAAAATGAAATCTTTCCCTTCTATTAGGAGAGTTCAAAGAACAAAAACGAAGACCTGACTAGGTTGCTGAATAATAAACTGGATATTGTTTTCTTGGGATGTGTACTGCGTTAAAAGTTAGTTGAGAATCAGCACTTTGCAGTTAAAGTGATGGTAGGGAAATAAGGTAAAAATAAGGTGGGAGAACTGACCATCAGATCCTACAGATGGGCACTACATCTGTCCTACATCTGGCATTCCCTTCCAGTTATTTGTCCCTTCTGTATGACCTTACTACTCGTTCCTTTGGGTTCTCCCTTATCAGAAATTCTAATCTCAAAATTGCTTTGTGAGGTTCAGGAGGATTCTGATAGACTCAAAGGCAACATTAAGGGAGAACATATAAGTGCAAATATAAGGATAAAAACATTAGGCCTGAAGTGTTGTAGTAAGTGAGAGCTGTACTGTAAAATAAATTAAACTGAAAAAAGGTGGAAAGAAGTAAAGGCAACTGATTTTTTATTTTTTTTTTTTAATAGGGGGAAGTTACAGTGATTGAAAGGAAAAACTACAGTTTTCTAGTCACATCCTTGCTTCTTATCTGCCTCGATTTCTTTTTGTGTAAGTCCTTTGGCATCACAGCCAATGTTACATTTTTACACAGTGCCTGATACATCTTGGAGGCTATTATTAATAATTTATAATTCAGCTAGACTGGCAAATTATCTTTTTTTTACATTTATTTTACCTGCTCAGGAAAGTTTGACAGATTATATTCACTTAAATGATGCCTTGATTTACCAGAATGTAGCAGGTCCATGTAAGCCATAACTTACATTCATACTTCAAATTGGGCCTCCTAAAGCAGGGAAGATATTTAATTAAAACACCAAATCTCACTTCATTCATGATAACTTGTAAACATCCATTAGGATCTTTATACCTGAACTGCTGTTAGTGTGGGATTTGCTCCTTGGCTATTCTGTGGCCAGTTAAATACCTGGTTTTCTTCTCACTGGCAGCAGGTGATTTGGGCCATGTTTTAACTAAGGACAGTGATCACAGCTGTACAAGAGACATATTTTAGTGAAGCCCAGCCATGATAAAAGATCTGAATTAAGGTGTTCCATGAGCTTAGGAAACACTGGTCTTTAATATATAAGACAAAATAAACATCTACAGACAGCAATACTACTGCAGTGAAAGTACTGGCCTTGCTAGATACGAGCCATTAAGTCAACTGGACAATAACCATTTGAGATGGCTTTATGGATTTTATAAAGCCCTCCTCTCCAAACAGAGGAGAGATTTTGAGAGTTCCTGTGGGAAAATTATCATTCTTTTGGACCTGCACAAATCTGTACTGATAAATGGAACCCCACGGATGATAAAGAACTGAGTAATTTGCAAATGTAGTTGTCAAACATAGTGATTCTCTTTCTTTATGAACATAAGAGAATGTCATTGTCTGGATAAACCTGAGGGGGGGTTACCCAATGGGAAAATACAGAGATGACAATCCTAAAATACAATAGGAAGGGACCATAAACTGTGGAAAAAAACTCCAACCAATTGCAATATGAACACCCCTGTTATATGCAGAAAAATTAACAAGACAAAAAAAAAAGGGACATAAAAGTACTAACTCAAGTCAGGAGGGCTCTCATTAGCAATCATTCTTTAAGTGGTCATTTAATTGTTACCCTTTTGTCTCAATGAAATAAACAGCCTTAGAAATCCATATAGATGCTTAGGGGGGTGAATATTTACAATCAGTCCCAATAACTATTTGACAATTAATTCTGCAATAGACAGGAACGAACATCCATTGAATACTCTGCAGTGTTTCCAGCTGTACTGATCCAGACTTTAAATCCTAGTCTGTAGTACTCTATCTACCCCCTTCTTCTTTAGGCTATTACATATTTCAGTATTCTATAAATAATCTGAGGAAAGAAAGTATACATTACTATAGTTTTGCTCTGCAAAAGTCACTGCAGAAAAAAATCTGACTACATATCATGTCAGTTTTTTCTTTGCAGAAAAAAGTGATAGGTGCACTGCTTATACAAGTATCATGACAACCACATCAAATAAACTTCATTTTTCATGGAGTAAACTGACAGTGACATTTCATGTGGGGAACAGGGGACAGATTTTCAAATCTATGGAAATCTTTGACAGCTTAGATACAAAACCAGGCTGGGGTACCACAGACATGTCAGGGAAGAATAAAATCAAATTTTTTCATAGACAATAGACAAGATTTTACAATTTACATTTTTATAGGCTTGTGCAGTTACTCTACAGCAAAGGGGATAATCACTATATTTTCTCAAATCAATCAGTAACTCACATTAATTATATCTAGCTACTCTGTTTTAAAAAGGGGTGTTGAATAATCTAGAAGTTCAGGTGCAAGATTTCTCATGCTTTGCATTTAGAACATCAAGTAATATATCAAATGAATTAAAGACAAATTTTTCTAATAATATTAATTAATGTTTTAATAATATAATTAATTCTAAATTTTGTGGGGTAAAGAGAGGAGAGCTTTATAAAATCCCTAAAGCCAATTTCTGCAAGATGAAAACAGTTTCTTTACCTGGAAAGTAATTGGAGAAATACACTGAACACATAGAAAGTTTAGATTTTCATTATGTTGTACAGAAGCCAGATTACTCTGGAATCCTAAATGCAAAATTAATGCAAATAGTACTCTTTCCCTATGGTACAACAATATTTGAGTGGTATAAAACAAAGAAAAAAAAATCAGCTTTTCATGAAAATGGAAGCAGTAAGAGAGGTTTATGAATTTCAGAACTTCTAAATGTTATGTTTTACTTAGTAAGATTTTGAACATTTTAATTAAAATTTTCTATTTCTTCTGCTTTCAAAGACAGGTCTCTCTCTTACACAAGAATTCATGGCTGCCTTTTTTGTTGCCAACCAAAGTGAAACAGTGAGGCACTTACCAAGGCGTGAACAGCCCTCGTTTATCTGAATAGAATGTTAACAACCAAATGCAATTTTCACAGATTAAATATTAATAGATATATGGATAGTTCATTCAAAACAAAAATAAGCTACTACTGTGTTATATAATACTGGTAATTCAGGATAAAACACAGCCACTCTCTCTCAGGAGTTTGTAACAGGAGACAGTGTGAACAGTGACTCTAAGCAATGACAATGATCGTTGATTAGAAAACAGTATCAATAAAATAAACATACTGAACATTAAGAAAAGATTTTGCAAAAAAAACCCACACATTTTGTGCTTAGCCTTACACGTGTCATAACCCATTCCCTTACAGTATCTTAGTCCTTTAAATATTTATGTTGATTTTTGTAACAATGACAATAAATATGGAAGATCTTCATACTGAAAATGAAACCCAAGTATTTAGATCACATTCTAGATGTCATTCCAAAATCTCAATAGGGTTATTTTAGCACACCATTTTTTTCCTTCTTGTGTGTATGAAATACCTGGGTACAAAGCAGCTGCAGGAACTTAAAGTATTATGTTTCACTGAGAGTATGGTGGAATAAACCATATAGTCACTAAGTTTCAGAGGGGCAGGATGCTGCCAAGGAGGTGACCAGAAGAACTCTACCTCTAAGAAGCTGTGATTTTTGATTTCTATAACCTGCTGAGCCAGTTCAACCAGGAAACAAAATTCTTTAAGATTAAATATATACACAGGATGTGAATTTATTCCTGTGATTACCATCATTGTTCCAAAATTACCAACAACAAAGTGCATATCATTTTGCTGCTCTACGCAGGGAATTCCAGTTTAGAAACTTGGAATGTTGTCATGAATTAGGTAATTAAAAATGTTCCCATACCATACTCCCAGGCACACTGCAATATTCTATTTTATTGTATTTGCATGTTCATGACAGAGGTTTGTTTTTTTTCCAAGGAAAGAAATTCAGATATAGTTTGAATTATTCAGAGAAACAAGTCAGAAAGGCAGCACTCAGTATAGTGCACAAAAACATGACTATTATAATTCTACAAAAAAAAAAAAAAGCACTTGAATAACTTACTGTCTAAAATAGGCTTTGAACATACAGAAATAAACTGTCTTTTATTGTTCGATTCTTCTGTGATGATTTGCTCTTCAACACAGATGGAAGAAACGTAAAGGTTATTATTTTCCTTGTAAAGACATGAAGGTATATGATAAATGGGATGACATAGAGCCTAAATTTACCCATGATTTTGGATGTCAGAATGATAACTGATTTTGTAGATAAGGGAAATATGGTAGAACTAACCTACCTGAACCTTAATATTCAGTATTTCACACATATAAGAAACCATGAGTTAATCTTCAGATAGTAGTAGTAAAAGAATTGTAAAAATAGATAAAGGGCTGCTTAAAGGGTGCATAGCAAAGGTATTGCAAAAGAAAAAGGAACAAGTGAGCTGGAGGCTTCCTATCTAATGTTAATGACTTCCAATAAAAAGCAGAAGGTGCTGGTGGGGTCTTCTGGTGGCAGGAAGCTGAAAACCATCAGCTCAAAGGGCATCAGAACATCAGACGTGAAGAACTAGATGACCTTGAGAATGACGGAAAAATGAAATTTAACACTATTAAAATTTAAGTGTACTAATAACAGGAAATTGTAGCCTGGGGGATAGTTCATGGGAAAAGTTACAAGATGAAAATATCTTTGGAATACTAATTAACAGGATGACTGTGTCCCAAAATTCTTCTACCCTAGCAACTCCCATTTACTCCCACGTACTTCTTTTTAATGCCCTAATTTTTCCACATCTTTTTCAAACTATACCCTTCTTCCTTACAGTACATATATTTATAGAACTATGGAGGGGTTTCTGACTGGGAGAGAATGGGTCTCTACAGAACTGCCCCAGCTGCTTCTCTCTCTAGTTAGCGTGATCATGAAAAAGATAAATGCACTTTGCTTTTCTGTATAAGAATTTTTGGTATTTTTCTACAGATATTGGGAGGGATTCATGCTCTAATTCAATACATGAGGGTCCTATCTAGAGGGTTTATACAATTCTTATAAACAGCAATAAAAAAATGAAGTTAAATTGATATGGGTATAGCAAAGAATTACTAAGTCTGACTGGTGAACGGTGAACTCTACAACAAGTAGACTAAAGGATTCTTGCTTCTTTGCCTAATAAAGTGATTTCCAAAATACAATTATAATTTATTTTAAAAAATGGATTAGAAGAATAAAAAATAGCAAACTAAAAGAATAATGTTGGTACAAAACAAATATCATGAATAAACTGGTATGGAAATTAGAAAACTTAAGAACCATTAAAGGAATTTGATAGCTCCAAGCAGTCATAAGAATCATTTTTAAGACAGAATCTGACATAAAAGACATTATGTGATATGGTTGCCAGAAACAGAGCTGATTTTGTTTACCCAGAAGTGTTCTGTGATCATAACTCTGAATTTGGCAAACTCTTTGTGCCTAAAATACATGACATACTTTAATCACAGGGATCTTTCTTGGTATATATCGGGATACTCACATAAGACATTTATTTTAAAATATTTATATATTTAGGCAGGGTTTATCCAGAAAGAAACACATTAGATCCGTATATGAATAATTTTACATTTAAAAAATCATTTTTGAGTTGCTATTGTTTTACGAAAGAAAATATATCTATTATATATAAATACAAACATATGCTTGTGCATGTTTGTGCACAAAACGGTACTTGAAAATCATATATACTTAAAAAATAACCAGAGACATTCTCTGTTCTTTACTCTGGATCCAATTTTGCAGCCAACAAAAGTATTTGTTATCATAACTATGAATATGAACAATAAAACCTCAGTGAACTACTAGGTGGTTTATTAATTGCACTGACACCACTTCTTCCAGGAGTGGAGGGTCTGGGAGTGAGTCCAGTTGTAATATTTCTTACAGTTTGAAAATTCACTCTACAAAAAACCCCTTTAACACCTACATTTTTTTTTTAACAGACAAAATTTTGTTGTTAAAAATTAAACCCTTTTTTCCAGATCAAAAAGTACAAGCGATTTTGATTTTTCTTATATAATATGCACTAGAAAAAGATGTGGGGGAAACCATGTATTTTTGGTCAGCTATTACTTTGTAGACGCTTTTTTCCTCATTGTACACCCACAGTCTCTCTGTTTTTTAGTAGAATTAATCTAGTTTGTTCTTTCTTTCTCTACAAAGGACAGCAACTGCATATTTCAGAACACCTTCAGCCTCTGATGCACTTGTCACTTATATAACCAGTATATAATTCAGTATGTACAAAAGCTGCATTACAACATTAGGAGCTTTAGCTCTTATTTATTGAAACAGGAGTGGTGTAACAAATCTCTGTGAAACTCTTCATGATTTACATCTGCTTAGACCTCCCTGTCTACACAGCAAAAAACCTGAGGTTTAGTGTCTGAATAAAATTTATGTTCCTACTATCAGAGTAAAAGTTGTGCTAGGCAACAGGTATTCTAAGTCACAAAAATAATTTTGGAAACCTTAACTATCTCTTCATGGTGGTCCCCAACTCTTTTTGGACAAATATTCTTAAATCACAACATGACAACTATGTAACATCTCACACTTGAGTGTTTTTTGACTTGCTGCTTTGCAAACACCCCAAATAAGTTGCTTTAGTTTTGTTATAGCATCAGTTTAAACGATTCCAAGTAACAAAGTGACCCAAGAGACATTTAATAAGCCAAGAGCCCCTGTTTTCTCTCACCCCCTGTTCAGCCTGTGCAGGTCACAAGGCACTGTGTGATGGTGCCCTCATGGGACACCCAGGTATGTGCAGTGGAGGGACACTGCCCCTCAGGTGCACTCATGAATTCACACACCCTCTCCAAAGACAGAGACTTTAAACCCTGCTCCCTTCCATCATATTTTACTGGCATGTTGATAAAAGCAGGATACAAAGGCTGGGGTTGTTGATGAAGCCCAAGAGTTCTCACCAAAGCCTCCTCTCCATGAGAGAGGGCTCGCCATGGTGTCTCACATAGGGTTTGATTTGTTTGTGCTCCTTCAGTCATGTCCCCATTCTCTAAGAGGTGACCATCTCAGGAACAGTTCTTGAGAGTGAGGGAAAAATCACTCAGTGTGTAGGGGATAGTTGGGAGTCCTCCAGAGAGGAGCAGGAAGGAGGACATGGGACTCCCGGCCATGGCCCACACAGCAAGAGTTGCCTGTGCTCCTGCAACTCACCCAGGGCCATGTATGTGGGATTTATTTTTTTTCCAGACCTCTTGGGAATGTTAAAGGAAGATATGGTATTTGATGCTACCAATACATATGGCTCTCAGACCTGAGAATGGTATTTGTTTTGAGAAGAAGCTGCTCCTGTGAGCGCATTAATCCTAAGAAAAGGTCTCACAGTGCTGCAACATCAAACTAGCAAAAATTTAAGACGCTAAATATGTATGATCCCAGAAAAAAAATATTTTAAACAAAGTTTACTTTTTTTAGAAAACGGCTTCGTGCTGCTCATATATGGTTCAAGCCTTCCCTTATTATATACAAATAACAAATGTTTATTTCTTTGGATGGCTTGTCAGGATGTGTTAGTTTGTGATGTTTATGATGAAATGTCAACACAAAGCTTCAGTATATCAGCCCCCTTGTGTTTTAACCCATTTAGTGCTTATGGTTCTATCTCAGTAACTCTGTACATGAAAAAATGCATAATATTTTTTCCACTTGATAATTCTACACTTCAGGGATTCTGGTCCATTGAAACAGTTATGCATGCCCCACAGGTTACTTTATTTCTTCTTTTCCTCCTATTTCTAGATCCTCATTTATTTTTGTTTTTAACAGAATTTAAAATTAAGGTTTTTTAGAGCAGATAAAACAGACAAGTGCTCACTGATGCTTTTAGGAAAATCCCTCTTCTGAATGCAGAAGCTGTTGCAGTTCTGCTATCCATAGCAGATCACACAGGAAAGTCTAACAAGCTTCTGGTGAAGCAGTGAGCTTTTTTTTTTATTATTATTATTCCAGTCAGTCAACTGACAACAGCTCCAACCCGGTTAGAAATCCTTTAAACTGCACTTCAGAAATCACCATCACAATTGCTACTAATTGGCACTTTTGCTGGCAGCCTCAGGAAAAGAAAAGCAGCAGTGACTGAAGGGGCCATAGAGAGTGAACCCCCCCCTTGCCTGTCAGGGTTGAGGCGTTCCTGCAGCACTGGGGTTCCAAAAACAACTCCCTCCTCGTCTGCTCCGTGAGGGCTGTACCTGTGTGCAGCTGGACAACATCTTCCGCGGGACTGGCCATCCAAAGTGCATCAAAGATCCTAATAATCATTTAGTAAAGTTTGTTAAAATATGTTTTTAAATGGTTACTCTTGAAACTGAGTCGCAGTTGTCTTTCGTTAGTTTTATATCTTACTGTAGAGAGGAAAAAACTGAGTCAGGATGAAAGCAAGCCATGAACTAGGCTGTGCCCTGTGAAATCTGAGCTGAGAGAAGATTAAAAACCGGAATGAATGTGTTTAAAACGTTAGAAACTTTTTTCTCATTTTCAATGAAACTATTAAGTGTGTGTTTAACTATTAATGTGCTGTGCTTTGACGGCAATCCACAACCAACCACGCCTTAGGTACAAACCCATTTTACACAGATCATGTACAGTATGGTTCTTCCCTGAGAACACCCAACAACTGTTTTTTCATAAACTAGCATTTCCAAGACTTTTTTTTTCAATCTTTTTTGATACCCGGTGGTATATTAGGACCACAAAAAAAAGTCTAGATTTTGTTAGGAGCTTTTTGTGAACCATTTATCCTAAGAAAGACCAGGTCTTAACTCCTGTTGAGGCAAAAGCTTTTTCATATGAGGGAAACCTGCAGAAAGGATGTAAGTTACCGAAGCAATTGCCCTATTGATTGTATGATAACATGGTTTTCCCATTGTGTGGCAATTAAAGCATTGTGGCATTCCTTTCTTGAAAGGTTCTTTACTGCAAGACAGGCAAACACAAAGATGTAGGTTTGCACTTTTCTTGGAAGTCCTGTTGCACAGCTGGATACACGCAGTATTCCCCTGTAACTATTGAATTGCTGATGTTGTTAGGCTTGCTAGGTATGTAATGTGCATAAATTAAATCAAGTTCAAGGAATGGCAGAAGAAATTATTGCACTTATTTCACATATTAATGGATAAATAACATTTTCCTGTTTTGAGCATGTCTGGGTTTTGTTGTGTTTGTTGTTTGTTTGGGTTTTTTCTGAAAGCTTCTCAATGCCATATGTGCAATAACTAGAGGGTGTTCATTCAGTAAGACTAAGACTTGGGTCTCCAGCTCATTATTTTCCCCAATGATGGTTTAATAAGACTTCTATACACTGCAAAGTGCACCTTATGCTGAACAGGTGGAGAACTGCAGGTCAAACACACCATCAGTTCATTGCCTGTGCCATGGAAAAAGACATCTTTAGTCTCCATAAAGCAGCTGGCTTTGTCAAACTACTGATCCTAAGCTGTGTCACTGCACAGAAGATGGAACAACTTGTCTCTCAGGGACCAAGACAACAGCTCTGCTGTGCAGTAGGAAATGATTTGGATGGTTCCTTAGATTCATCCTACTTGGATGAAAAATCTAATTTGCTTCTGCAATGAGGATAGTGAAATAGTCACAGTGAAGTTCAGATACCAAATTCAGCTCTTTAGCCACTGAAAAACTATATCGAAATAGCCCAATCTAAAAATTCCCCGTTAATGGAGACATTACTACTAAAAAAAGCTGTATCAAAAACCCACAACCAACCCAAAATCTCTTGGTATTTCAGAATAATTATGTAAAAATTGAACTCTTCTGGTTATTAAAGGTTAAAATGTTCTTGTCAATACACAATATACTTTGTGTAAATATTGTGAGATATAACAGTTTTGTGTTAGTGTGAACCAACAAACTATTGTTTTTTTTAATATATTAGAAAAAAAAATCCTCTTTTTCTCCTTACAAGGGAAGCAGTTGCTAGCAGCATTAAATATGTTTTCTACTTACTGATTTATTTATTGTTCTGTCAAGCTAAGAACATTTGAAGTACTTCTGCACTAAATATATTCAACTCATCAAAAATCATGTACAGAATGAGAAGTGTCAGAATAAAATTATCAAGATTTTCTTTCAGTGTAAGTCAAAACAAACAGAGCTTTATATTTGGTACAATTTAATTTTTCCTTTAAAGTCAAAATTTAACCTTTAAATAAACTGCAGAATCAGAAAGTGGAATACTGTTTTTCTGAGGAGGAATTTAGAAACAATATGTTGTTATGCATATAATTTTAATTAATGGGAGTGACTGCACAACAGTAATTATGAGACCCACACTTGATTGACACCTGATATTCAAGCAGAAAATGAGTAATTCTGTGGGTTTTGGAGAAGAAAGGACCATAATTTTTTTGTTCAACCTGTTAGCCAATAGCAGTAAGGACGTGGAGTTTTAGCACCCACAAGTTTTTGTTTAATAAATCTCTACTGTTTCAACTGCCAAGTGAAAAAGAGGAAATGAACTAACTACAAAATCTTAGCAAGAATTTTCACCAAATTGAGTTCCTAAGGAAAGGTCATTTTAATCAGACTTTTGGTATGCCAGTTAAGACTTCTGCAAGTAGAATGGCAAAACTGATAGATACCTAGTAGAGCCAGGTGATTAAAACATACCAAGTTTACTGTCTTGGAGTTTTCAGTCAACTACAGAAAGCTAAACTACGTCTGATATCCAGTACACCTGATTTTCATACTGGTTTACAAAATACCTTTTTTGCTATTTATCACCTGGAGTCAAAAGCAGTCATTAATGCAAATTTAATTTTAGTGGTAGTTGCTGGCAGTTACTGCTGGGTAGAGTTACAGAACCTCTTACAGATTTTTCCAGAAACTTGCTACACAGTCATGTCAGATGAGCAAGAAATAAACATTGTTTGATACAGTTAAAACTGTGGAGTAGAAAGTATGAGACTTTTATTGTACTGAATGACTGAAATAGGCTGAAATTCAGACCATGTCATACCACCAGGATATGGTATTAGCCCTCATGACAGACAAATATGACAATAGTAATAGTGTATATAGCAGCCTAAATTGTGATGGAAAAATCTAGCACTGGAATCTTTCAGTCTATATGATTTGGTGCATTCTCTTACTCCAATTAAATGAGCAGCAGAATGTTTGGAGACGTTTTATTTTAGTTCTCTCTATATGAGAAGTGTTGTATCCTTAGCTCTACCATTATTTTTACAGGTACAAGAAATTTGGACTGACTTGTCCCTGCACTGACTCCATTTCAACCATGAGTGAAGCCATATATGACTCCTCATCATTCCATGCCTTGAGAGTGATATGCTTCCATTTAAGACCTAAACCCAGGATAATACAGAAGTGGAAAGCTCACTAGAATAATATGTCTTCAGCTGGTAGAGAACCCCCCTCTTTTGGAAAAAAAAGATGTTCTAACAGGCACTTAAAGATGCATTTTAAGAAGGACAACACTGCACTTGAGTTGTATGCCTAATTTGCAGCGCAAAGATAAGAAATCAACTACTTGTTCTTGACTCATATTTTCAATGAGCTTGTTATTTGCTCTTCTCAGTGTTTGTGCAAGAAAAATTGCTCATTGGAAAGTAAAGTAGAAATTAACAAAGAAAAAAACATTTTTAGCTTAATTTTAATTTGTGCATGCTGGGCAAACAGCAAGCATTTTCCTGTAAAAATTGAGTTGAAATTGGAGCCATTGAGATAGGGAGTGTTCAATCTCAGTTTTGCTTGTTTAACCAGTTCTTGATTTCTGTGCAAGTGAATCTAATGCACTATGCTTGGGGATGTTTCTTACTGTATTTCATTACAGCTGCTGAGAATTTAAAGCAATTAGCTCTTCATGTTTCTCTCTGCTTCTTTTTATGTAGTGTTCCCTATCATGGGACTGCTCTTATTATCTTGTATGTTAAAGCTCATCAAATTTGTATCCTTGTTTGCCAGGCAAAAATTAGCTATGAACTATACGAGCTGAGCTGGAGTTATGATGTGTACATGCTTGCTGAGTTTTGCAATATGCTGCTGTTCAAATATCAGCTCATGGGTTACTGCTTTGCCTGAGGGCTTAAGCAGATGTTCTCAGTTTTGGTTAGTTCGTATGAATTTGGACACCAAACACTGTGTCTAATCTAAGAAGGACACCAATGTGGGTGTCCTTGTTGTTGTCAAAGTTATTTGAAGAAACTGCCACACCGTGTAGTAGGACATGGGTTCTAACTAGTGAGTTACAGTTCTGAGAGAGAAACTGTACAATATTCATTTTATTTTGCACAAATGGAGTGATATTTTAAATTTGTGTAAAGCTATTCTATATCCCTACTGACCCCATACTTTGTGACCCTTTTTGATAATAATTCAGATTTAAGCTTACTCAAAAGTGCATCGAACTCCCAGAAACTGAGATAGGCATCTAGTTATTTTGAAACAAACTCCTGAATTGTCTAGCACAATGGTCTGTAGCTTTATTCACAATCCCTTGTCTGTGGCACTCCAACATTGTGCACTTGGCATCCCAGAACACAAATACAGTCTCTTAATCTCTGGATAAGAACAAGACAGTCTGCACTATCAGATACAATTCCTAGAAAGATATCTTTCCAGACACTTTAATAGTTCTCAGTGTCGGTGGTGACGAGCAGTAAGCTCGTATTTGAATGTTGGTTTTGTTTTCTATCACTTTCTGGTTACACAAAAATATTTAGGCAATAAAACTAGCAGTTGATGGAAAAGTATGACTCCTCCAGCTGTAAGAATTTCCTATTTAACTCATGGTAAAGACATGACAAGTGCAGCCTGAGAAATGTTTTCAAAATTGAAAACTGTTTCTATCCTGTTCAATTCTTACTCTGTCTGCAACAGTTAACAATGGGCAAGTTAACTATGGGGCTTTTTTTTACAGCTGGTTTTTTTTTCTGTAGAAATAAATTAAATCCACTTTAATCAGAATGTACAGTAGACGAATAAACTTCTTCAATCACTCTGAATGTAAAAGAAACAATATTTCTGCTATCTCAGGAAAATACCTGTAACCAGTCCTAGGCTGTTTTTTTCATGGAAATGGTAGTGTGTGGGAATAGGGACCTTTCTGCCTGCAGAGGTTGCTTTAACCCTAATCCTACCTTGCTGATGGAGCAGTGGTGGGCACAGTTCCCTGGAGCTCTGGCATAAAGAGGACAGCGCAGCCATATCTTTCCTTGTTTTGTTAGGAAATGGACCACATTCTTTGCACTTTTTCTCAAAAAAGTTGAGGACAGTATCTAAGACATCCTTTATATTTTATTTCACGCGTTCTATTTCTTTGAGTTTGAGGGTGGGTTTCGGGTCCATTTCTTGAGACTGCCACAAGGTTAAAACTTAAAAGCTTTTTTTTCTGTGGAATATAGTTAGTACTTTACATCTAAACCTCTGTTCTGCATTTTGACAGTAAGCTTGAATCTGGTAATCTAACAGAAGGAAAAAGCAGTCTCAGCAGACATGCACCAACCTTGTGTTCGACCATATTAAGAATTAATACTTAGTCTTGCCGTACAACCCAGCTTTAATAAAGCTACCTAAATCCTCTTGGCTGCTGCTTTGACAGGGCAGCATCAATTGCAGTGCTCAACTTTTGTATTTGCTAATTCAATAGGTAGCCTGACAAGGCTTTCAGAGCTGCGTTTATGGGATAATGAGGCTTTTTACATAATTTCAATTTTTGCCATGTTGACAGAAAAAAAAAGCATTTTTGAGAACGGTGGATTTTGAAAATATTTTCAGAATAAATGCTTCCTGCATATTGAATGCTTCTGATAGAACTAACTGTCTGAACTTTCTTTCAAACTGCTCCGTACATCTTCAGGAACCCTGGACTTGGGATATGTCTCTTTTTTGTGTCTTCATTGACCATTTTTGACAGAGGAGAAGTCTTAAAGTATCACTAGTTTAGAGTGAATATAAATCTAAGATTTCAAACAGGTTTGTTGTGTCTCATTTTCTTGCATTTTATGTAACTTCTACATCTCTAAGACAATACTATTACTTTTTGGCAGTTTCAATTACATTTTAATATTGTAAAAGCACAAACACACATGTACAGCTGAAGGTTTGTGCATCTGAGTGGTAATTTAGAAGATGGCTTAGTGCTGATCTGGTTAAACACAGCATTACCCAAAAGAATTTTGTGTCAAACCTGACTGCAAACAGCTCTTCGTTAAATCTTGCAGTCCAGCAGAGCAGCTCATCTGATCCTTGGCCTGCTCTGACTCATTGAAAGGGAGCTTCACAAGTTCTGACTTGACTCCTTACCCTGTCCTTCATTAATAATTAGTTTGATTAAGTAAGTAGATCTGGACAAATTACTTCTTTTTTTTTTTTTTTTGGCCCAGATGCATCAGAAACTTGGACTTTTGCAGATAAAATCCAGACTCAAAATGTCAAAAATAAAATTCACACTGATTTGACAATGCTAAGATTATGTATTTATGATTGGGGAAGATAATTTCCCAGATAGAGCTCTTTTAAGTAAGTTTATTTTTCCACTCTAGAGACTCTACTCTGAGGCCTCTTCTCTTGTATCTTTGGAAGTTTTAGTTCTGTCCTAACTGATTTTTTTTTTTTTTTGTTCATGAAGTTCTGTTCACTTGTTTTTCAGTTCATATTTGGTTATGTGTGGATCTCGATTGGGAATTTTGACCTCTGAAGTATTTCAGTTTTAAAAATACCTATAGTGATCAAAATAGTTCTGATTTAAAACCCATTAACATTTAATATCTAAAATCAAGAGTCTTTCAAGCCTCAATCAGCAGTTAGGGACTGTGGTAAAACTGTTGATTTTATTGTATTCATCCCTTATATGAGTGTAAATATTCAGAACATGTTGTTCTGAATGTTTCAGTACAGTTCTACGAGGGTTAGATGATACATAAGTACAGCATATATGCAGATAAAGGAAAAATAAGCCATGTTACTGGGGTTTGCTTAATTAGCTGTCCTGACTTAATCAGAAATACTAATCTAAATAGGTAATACAGCAACACCACCTTTTGGTATATCAGTGCTTCTCTAGTAATAGATGTTTTTAACATCAATAGGTGTATGAACATCAGATCAGCTTCATATCTCTCTAATATTCCCCAAGGTAAGCTCACATGCAGCTCCTATAAATATTCACACCTCAGCCATTTTGCTCACAAAGATGGTGAGTTGGTTCCCCTCTGACTCTGTACTTTGACATGTAACACCTACTAAATATTGTTATATATATATCTTTTTTTTGATGAAACATCATTTCAGAGGCTTTAACCTTTTGTCATTTCTACAACCAGTTTATGTTTGGAACTGCAAGAACAGCATTTATTTTAAAAAAAAAAAGAAAAACAAACAAAGTTAGGAACTCTTAAATTGCGGTGGAAATTGAGAGTGTAAGAATACAAAGCCTCCTCTCTCAGTCTCGATTTTTTTTCCTCATCCTGTTGTCAGAGACCTTGTCTCTGTAACCTGATAATTTAGTTGTTTCAAGCTCTGCATCTTTTGACATTTACTAAGGTCCTTCATTGATTTATCTTAGTTAAGTACATTCATATGTTGACAGTTCTTGATCGTTTATTCTTATCTGCCCAGTCGAGGCTGCACAACCCAATCTCTCTCAATCTTCCAAGAAAGAAATTACCACAAATCAAAGCTCTTAGGTAACAAAACACAAAACTTAAAGAGCAAACTTTTCAAACTTAATCACCTGTTACTTTTCTAAAGGTTTTCCTTACTTCTTCCTCAGTTTTGGAACCAACCTGAAGGGCCCCCTGAATAAAGTTGCTGCATAATAAGATTCAGTTGTGTTACTAGCTCTATTTATAAGGTTGACTTGTGGAAAAAGTTCCATAAACAGAATAATTTGACACCTTGCTGTCTAAGAGCCACCCCTGCAACTTGCTCAAGCCAGGACAGACAGTGCTGATGCTGTCAGGGATTTAGTCTCCCATAATACCCAGGTGAATGTAGATGCCTGCTCACATTAAAAAACCATTTCTCATGCCATACAGTGTTACTCAAAACGAGCGTTTGTCCCCTGCTGCTGCTGAGCCATCCCTTCACTTCACACACTCCTTTTGCCCAGGGCCATGCTGGTTTCTATTCATAAAGGCTTCACATCGGTGTCCCACTGCTGCCTAATTGCAGCTAGGAACTCAAAAGAGCAGCACTGTGGCTTTCTCTAATGGGTTGTGGTTAGAAATTCCCATGCATAATATACTGTGTCAGGATATCAGATTCCTGTCACACACCAAAATTCTAGTCAGCCATTTGAGTTGTAATTGTGTTAACAGCAAATTGGCTGTTGCTGAATTCTTTTTTGCCCGGTAACAATTTGTAAAGCTATCACAGAGTTTTTAAAGTAAAAGCATAATCATATTTTCACTAAATACATCTACATTTTTCCTGCCCTGGAAGTACTGTTTGCGTTGTCGTTCCTAAGCCTTATAATTGAGAGAGTTACTGACTCCTGCACTCTCACCTCGGCTGCAGGTCACAGATAGTGATAGTTTTGCAGCCTTGAAAAACCTCCCAGATCTCTGAAGCCCCATAATGACAGATTTAGACAATTATCAGCATTTTTAACTCCAGTCACTATGGGGTTTGTGGCTCACTCATAAAAATTATCACACAGTGCTGAAACCTGACACACGAGTTCTAACTGGTGGGGTTATTAATATTGGGTTATGCATTTTAAAGGGAAGTCAATAGGGCATTTTTTACACGGTAAGTGTATGACAAAGAAATAATCAGTGTGGAATCTATCATCGTTATTACACCCTTATATTGTCAGATCTGTTTCCAAAGAAGGACTTTGACAAGGTGAAGCACTATGGATGACTGCTGGGTGTTTAATGCGGCATTGTTGGTTTGTTATCTACACATACCTCCAAGCACAATGAAGCTTTGATTGTCCTTGAATCACATACAATCATTAAACAAACAAAAACCCCTACTTAAGAACAAACACTACACTTTGAACTTTGTTTCTTAGGCGTTGGATGCGGAAAATGAATGAAAACAGCATATATAAAAAGGTCTAGCTAGTGGCTCAATAAACAGAAAAATTAGTTAAAAATTAGAATTACATAAATTATTAAATACATTTTACATTTTCTGTATTGTAATAGCAACACAATATCTTGTTATGACCAAATAAATTAATGCTAACAAAGACCTACAAGTTTTCTATAATATCAATAAGTGAAAGCTGTACCAGCTTTTTTAAGAGGTTAATGTCGTTAGATAAAAAACCTCAGAGTTATGGATAGATTTATTAGAGAATTTTATGTTAAAAATTTATTAAAGTTTAAAATTTAGAGGATAATCAGACTTTTAAAGAATTTTAATATAATCCTAAAGGGACTCCCAAAAGTAAATGTGCCCATTGAAGGCATATTTTTCATGTGCTGGAAAGCTTCTACTTGAAGATCTTATTCCTCTTTTGTCCCCAACAACCACTTGTTTATGGCAATAGGCATTAGACACGTGATGTATACCAGGAAAATCTAATATCATTAACATGTACATATAATTCCCTGAGATAAAATTCTTGATACATCTGGAGCACTTGAAGGTTATGTTGCTACACAGTCATGCATTAGAAAAGCTAAACTTAAACATTTAAATTATAGTTTACGTTGCTTTTCTCTACTTAACTACAAAATGTGTTTGTTTGCAAATTTCAATGGGGAAAAAAAACAACTACTTGTAAGTTCATGTTCAGATTCACGTGTGACCTTCCTGTTTCCTCTCTTTTGAAGTGAATATGAGCTAGAAAGCAAGTTCTACTGATCAGCTGGTTGAAGGTACTCAGAGAAACTTTAGAATGATTATCACTGAGATCTATAAATGAACATAACTCTACTGCACTAAGTATATAATAAAACACTGTTAATCACACAGAGGGATCTTGCATTAGAAAGGGAAGGTAGAAGGACAAAAATAAAGCAACTAGAGATGTTTTTTTAAATCTCCAAGTGCCAGATTTATGAAACCTTCAGCACTATTTACTTCTGTGCTTATTTTCACATTTCAGTGTCTGAACCTTAATGTACATATAGATCCATTCTCTGTCCACATCCACTTGTGGTGTGATTACTCTTCATCTGATATAGTCCAGAATCTCACCTAGTACAATCATCTGTTTCTAAAAGAGGACCTTATTGTTCTAAAAATCACTTTCCTTTTTGCATTTTAACTGCTGAACTCAATATACATCAAGACATTCATAGTAATGTCAAAGGAAGTACTTCTCCATCAAAACACAGGGCTAAGTGGGACCAATCAATATAAAATATACAGCAGGGATAAAAAAAAAGTTCAAGAGATATAAAAAAAAGTTAAGAGATATAAAATGTCATAGTTAATTTTTCATCCATCTAGACTGGAAAGGAACTGCTGAATTATCTATGAAAGTGAACTAACTTTGACAATTTGACATCAATGCTGCATAACATTATCCAAAAGAGTACAGTCACTCCATTATTTACTATCTTACAAGCAACATCTTCTATCTTATATATATACATATGTATATATTATATACATATACAGAATCACTGACCCTACCAAATTACAATATTATAATTCAATATTAATTTGGGAAAAGAGAGAGGAAAATGTACATAGTGGAGCTCAAGGATGTATGTACAAATATTCTGGCTCTCTCTGCCATGCCCTCTATAAAAAGCTCCCACAAGACATGAAAACCTATTTCTGTGCTCAAACTCAGTGGGTTTGGCCCACTCCAGAGTAAATCATTGTTTACCACAATGCTTAACTTAATCAACTTAATGAAATGAACTTCTGCCAACAGCACTTCCTCTGAACTTTATTCTGCCTACTCAATTGCCAAATTGTTTTCCTAATCTTCGACTGTTCAAGTGACTGTTCTTTCAAAACAAACAAACAAACAAACAGCTCTCACTTGTTAAAAATCCCTTGAAAGATTTCCTTCTGGTTTTGTTCATCTCAAATATTCACCTTCAGGCGCTTTTTGAAGCCAAATAAAAATAATTACTAGCCCATGGTAACAGTTAATCTCATACTGAAAATGCAAACACTTATACAAATACCTTGTCTATCAGCTTTAAACAGGACATGTCTGTGACAACTCACAATGCAAAAAATCTGAATACTGCCTACCATTTATAACTATTTCATCATCTTTTGCCATCTTAAACCCTACTCTAGTGATATTTGTTTTTACTGAGAGGTTTTTCTAATTTGTCCTGCTGGTAACTATGGTGACAGTGATGTCAGTGAAGAACAAATCAAAACGTATCAGATAAGACAGAAATTATGAGACCCAGGAATGTAAAGAGAGTGTGTCATTCTTGGTATGTTAATTTGTATTTAATAATTAATTAATCAAATTAGGACTTCACTTATAGATATATGGCAATATTGGTACCTAACTGGCAGCCATCAAGTTTCTGCAGCCTTGAAAATGAATTCAGGATTGGATTACACATACACCCCCCACAAAAAAGAAAAAAAAAAAAAAAGGCGCATCAGTCATACTAAGCACCCATCTGGAAATTAAATGTCAAAGATAAATGCAAGAGAGGGAGAAAAATCAAATGAGAAAAAGTCAGTGTGCTTTCAGGAAGACACAGTCTGTTCTGAACAAAATTACCAAAGAAATGAGGTATTTGCTGAATGCCAAATACTAGCTTTGATTTTTTTTTTTTTTCATATTATGACCATCTAAGTGTCTTTTAAAAATACAGTCTTTTTTGTAAACTCTCTCTCTCTCTCTCACACACACACACACACACATTCCTGTGATATCTTTCAGAGGAATTAAGTTCAGGAAAATAAAAAAGTGGACCTCCATTTTCCATCTTACAGATTGCTACATATTAACAGATAAGGAAAAATCTTAATCATTATATCTGTACATGGATACGTTTTTTTTCCTTCTGTTTTTTCAGTGAATTTCTGGCCTCCATGTACATCTTGTAAGTGATTATCACTAGATAACTGATTAAAAGGGCCATGTGAAAAAATGCAAAACCTCTATGTGACTCTATGGCATGCAGGAAATTACCAGATTTATATATGAAATATTAGCAAGCCCACAAAACAGCAGACCTGAAGGAGTGGATAGGTAGAACTATAGCTTGAAGTCCTTTAAACTTCAAGGAAAAGTGAGGGTTCTTCACTGTATAGTTTATTCTAATGGCTTCCTTCAAACTTTTTTAATTTGCGTCACAACTATTGACAACCTCCATAATTATATATGGATTGGAAGAAACCACCAGAGCCAGCACATGGGCGGCTGCACAAAACCTGAGCATTAAGGAGGCTGAAAGAGAAGTTCTGGCAGGTCTTTCCATGAAAATCCAAGGAGTTACCAGCTGCTCCTGCAATGCTGCTCCTGGAAGTTCTCACACACAAAGGAGTTGGCGGAAGGACAGTGAGAACAGCTGGTGGCTGTGGATTCACACACCCACAGCAATCAACAAAGGGAAATGTCTGTGTGCATCTTCAGTGCTTCAGTACAAAGTCTGAAAGCTGAACTTACATCATTCTTGCAGTGAGATTCATCAGAGTTTACTCATTAATACCCTCTGTCACCTGTCAGTATTTTGGGAACATGAGAGCACCTTCCTCACTGAGCTGCTCTGAGAAATGCAACAGTTTGCTCAGAAACAGGGCTAAAATCAGCTCTCTTAAACATGTTCTGTGGCACATATGGCTTTGTTTGGATGGAGTTTATCAGTTGTTAGGTCACTTCTCATTTGTCTCAAATGCGAAGCTCTATAATCTCAAAGAATTCAGATCGAATTCAGGTTTGGGATCTTAATTACAGATGTTGCTGGATGCAGGGAGTCAAATCCACTTTTGTCAGTTTTTATATCAGAAGTAAAAATGTACAAAACCAAAGTGAGGAGAAATAGTTATGAAACAGGGCCTATCCCCTGAACCATTTGTTTATTTCTGCAGTCTTTATTTCATTATACAGTAGGTTATAACAGGATGAATGGTGCTGCTAACAGTGCTGCAATAACTTTCGTGATACCTTCTTAAGTCTGCAAGTATAAACAAGCTGAAAGTGTCATTGAATGTTATCACACACAAACATCAGAGTGCACAACACAGTGAGTAACATGAGCACTCTCTTATTCAGATTGGGTGCTCATTAATGTGGGGTTCAGAAGTTATGTCAGATTTGAACTTTGAGAAATAATCCTTTAATCTGCACAAAGTTCCAGTATTTGACACAAAGTCAGCCCTTTTGTACCTTATTGATTTGCTGCCCTACACAGAGCTAACACATCTCCTTTTTGTCCTGAGAATTTTCACACTTGAGAGAAAATTATTGCAATATTGAATGCAGGAATTTCTATTTCTTGGTAGTTGAGAATCAAGTGTAGATCAAATTACTTGATCCAGTTTGGCCCTTTTTTCCATAGAGCAGGAAAACCTTCTTACAAATACTCTTTGTGAATTAGATTTTGGTAACTCAGTTAATTTCTTGGAAAAAAAAGTAAAAGAATATATGGCTGACCTGAATTTGAAAACAAAAGAAAAGATAAGTTAGGGCATGTAATTGCCCTGAAACTTCAGGAAAACACTTACAGGTGTTACAGTACAAAGATTGGTTTTACTTTTAGTGACAATGTAGGAAAGAAAATAAATTTTCTCAGTAATTAATAGAAAATGTCCTGAGATAGCCATTCAGGAGAAATGTCTATGAAAGTAGTACTATAATCAATTAGCAGGGATGCATTCTTAATTAAGCTCCAGTAACAGGAATGGTATATGCTGCAATGCTACTATTGAATCAATAATTTGTAAATAAGACTGTGGGTAGAAACTGCAGTGTACAATCCTTATGAAGAATCCACTCTAAAAGCAATTATACATTATATTTACTTTAAATGTGGCATTTTATGACCTTTAACCTAAACTAATTAAATTCAATAATAAGATTCAAAAACACAGAGTCTACCCAGTCTAGAAGCACTTAAAAAATTACTTTTGCTTCAGAAGTGACCACCCAAAATCATTAACAGGAAGAGCACGACCAATCACTAGAACAAAATATTTATTCAGTTTCTGCTGAAGAACTGAAAGTACTTTTTTGAATTGTTTTGGCCACATACAGGGAAGCAGTAGAAATATAAACATGTTTATCATGCTGCTTCTTGAAGTACACAATTCCAGCATTCCCTGGCCTCCCTGTGATGGTTCACCTTCACCACGAGCACCTTTTTAGAAATAGCAGTACCAGGGATGACATTTTACTAAAGTTTCACTGCTCTCGAAGACTTTCTCCAGGAAAACATTATTTCTAATCTAAGAATTAGATTCTTTCTAAAGTTCTTTCTTTCAGGTACAATAGAGCAGCTCAGAGCAAGGAGTGACCTGTATCACTCCTACAGACGTTGGCTTCAACAGTGATATTGCTGGACATTCCCCACTCCACATCTCCACAAAGCACTTCAGACCCTTTGCCCTTTCCAGGCTGTAGGCACAACAGCCTTTCCTGTGGCATACAAAAGTGCTTATTACTTTTCTTGTTCTTCTGGGTTTCCCATATAAATAAAGATCAAGAATAAAATCTGTACTCATGAACGGTGTTGTGCTGCTTTTCCAGTGGCATTTCAGTTTTCACTCCAGATGACCTGCAGAGATTCTTTCCAACCTACGTGTTTCTATGCTTCCGGTATTATATTTGCAATATTTCCTCCAGTATGGCAGATGCTTAACATGCTGGTCATAAACTATAACACACCAATGTGAGAGCAGAGCCATGGAAAATGGTGCTCACTTGTAGGTGTGTAAACATAAATGAAACCATTAAAAGAATTTTCTACAACTCTGACTAGTTTTTGTCCAGAGCCATACCACCTCAGAGAAGAGGGAAAATGAAATTTTATAGTTAGATTTGTAGCTATCATCATATACCCAGTGACAGATATGTAGATAAATTTTCAGATATTGATGAGTATTCAAGGAAACCATTAGTCCATACTGTTTGCTTTTACTGGCACATCCTAAAAGTGAAGGATAACTCCTGCCTCAGGGTTTATTTATATTATAGTATAACTGAAATAACTTAATAATCATACATTAATGTCAGGAAAGTTATTATTTAGCCAAATCAAACTGTATAAAAATAAGGTTTTCTTACTCTGCAATATCTATCCCAGAGATGTGATAAATATATCAGTGAGCCACTCTCAGCAGTAACTACACTTTGGGCCTCCACCTTACCTCTGCCTGGCTCTTGCCTCTCCCTGACTTCATGTTTGCTGGATGAGAACTTTACAAAAACATTGTTTTCTCTGACTCTGTGAGGAAAAGCTCTTAAAATACGTGTTGGTCCCTAGTTCTGTCAGCATGGCACAGCTCTGAAACATTTCCTGCATACAAATTTGTAGCTGTCATCCCAGCTTTGGCACAGCGCTGTTTGGGTGTCTGCACGTCCCAGTTAGAGTTGTGCTGTATGTGACACGCAAACATTCTGGGCAAACACAGTAGGTCTGATGCATCCAACATCAGGTTTCCTTTGCATGCACAATTTGTCTGGATGGAAAATATGACTTGCCCTGAAAATCTGATGCCGTGCTGGTGGGTCTTGGTGATTCCTCCAAGCCCTGAGCAGAGAACACACAAACCCAGAATATAAATAGTGGTAGATCTAGTTTTCTCTGGGTTTTTATTATTAATCTTGGAGTCCTTCATTCTGTCATTCCTTAACCATGAACTAACTGGGAAATTACCCTGAAGCACCTGTAACTTTTGGCTCACTGGTATAGTTTAGCTAGCAATGCATATAAGAGTGTGCATTTTCAGGAAAAAGAACATAATTATCAATTCACAGAGGTGTCTTCAGCAGCAAATACAAACCACTAGGCTACAACTCCTCTTACTTCTAAAGACCTTACAGGGGGTACCAGAACAAGTATATTCCAGGGTGGATGCTATTGGCAAGATCCTACTGCTTTCTTCACTCAGTTCATCTGAGGAAGGGGACCGGCAATTTGACAGGATTAGAACCTAATTTAATTTTAGCTTTTAGTCATCTCTTCATTCCTTAGTGTCTGATCAGCTAAAGAACGTGACAAGTTGCCAAAATAACCAAAATATGTGGAATATTTTTTATTAAATTCAGCCTTAGATCCATTGCTTTTCAGTACATTTTGTACTGAGAAACATATGTAATAGTGGTCCTCAATAGTGAAGAAATGCATGTTAATCTTGAAGTGACTCCCTCACTTTCATGAAAAATTGTATATATGCTATTGGATATACCTTAGCCAAAGGCATCTATCCTTAGAATATGCCTTGTTAACTTTCCAAGGAAATGGGATCCAAAGATATTACCAGAGATGGAGCCATTTTTTGAAATGCCTTTGATTGAACTGCATTGCTACAGCAGGTATGCAAGAGTGCACGCTGAATGCACTTTCAAAGTGACCCTGTCAAACTCAGAGTGACTGTATCTTCTCTCTCTGAACTTTTGATAAAATGCTCATGATTACATGCTGATTTTGTCAGAAACTCCATCCAGGCATGAACAGTGTATCTACTGGCAGCAAGGTCACGATATAGCAAGTTTCCATTCCACAAAATAACCTGCCATTAAGAACTCATTTTTACCAATTTATTGCCAAAGCTCCTGTGGAATGTATCTATAGATGTTTTCTTTTTATATGGTTTAGCAGATGATCTGGTTTCCAGTGAATTTTAACGACTCAGAGGAGTGCAAAGAAACACTCCGTGTATGCAGCCTCTGTTACAAAAGTATCCACAGAGCACACGTTGGGACAGGGAGCGTTTCCATGCCCTGGTGGTTACTCGGTTTCTCACACTCCTAGCATTCTATCTATCTATCTATTAGCACTGACTGTATCTATCTTATAAACATCAAAATTGTGACAAACCAACTTCCAGATATTTTTGCCACTTCTGCACATTGATTTGTTGGAATGCAAATGCCTGCTATTGACAGGGCATCATCTTGTATTCATATTTAATATTCCCTGTTAAGCCTAGTTGTTCTTTTCAGCTTGTTTTTCTAACTCCTTGTCCTTAGAACAGGAGGAATGGGACAATTTAATTGTATTAAATTGACTTATGACAGTGGAGAGATATTTTTGTGACATACTATATTTTGCTTCATTTTTGTTCCTTCTCAGAATCTTAAGTGCTTATTCTTTCTCCACTGGAATATTTTAACTTCTGATTCCCCTTTCTTTGGAAAAAAACCTGAAAGAAGTAAAACCAGACTCCTGTTTTATCCTGGTAGTACTTTGAATTCATCAACAGAAACTGCAAAAACAACTGATCACTACTTGAGGAATTTGCAACAGTTTCTAAATCAGAATATATTCTCTCTGACCAGATTTTAAGATGTTCCACACAAAAATTTTGATAAGTTCATTCTCTGGAAGGGATTTGCTTCAGTTTTTGCTTGGCTTTTTTCCACCCAAAGCCATAAGTGCTCCCCCTCTCTTTCATCATAACATTGTCCTAATCCATTAATCTATTAATTGTTTTTCAGAAAAGTGTAATTAACTAAGTGGAACTATTTCTTATAGATGTCAAAAAATATACATCATGTACTTTTCACAGAAAATACTGTAGAGTTTAGGACTGTTTAAAAACAGCAACGACAGCAAGAGAGGATGACAAATAGATCATTTACTTGTCTGTTGATGGGTTTGAACCACAACACCACCATAAACTTTTATGATCTACAGGAGAAACCAGCCTTTACCTACTAAGGGACAAATAACATTTTTTTTTTAATGTGCCAAAACAACTGGCAGTTTCTATCAACCTACCAAATGCTGCAATGTAGAGTTTGTTCTTGAACCATCTACCTCAAAGTCTGTGCCACAGAGCTCTTCAGCCATACAGTTTTCCCTATTTCCCCATTGCACGAGACTCACATGAAAATGATTATACAGAACATTTAAATTAAAAAAAAAAAAAAAGTGAAATTAGTTTCAAAAAAGTAGAAAATTCTGAAGAGAAACACTTAAAATTGTCATCACATTTTCTATAAACTGTGCTTTTCATCCTCTTTTACTGTTTACCTCTCACTTATGTTTCCTGAATTTAATATAATTTTGGCAGAGTTCGATTTTCTACAACCTAAATACTTAGGTAGTTTTAGTTTTACCTGGCAGGGCATTAGGGGGTAAATGATTTAATGAGATTCCTTCACCTGTACAGTATTTGAACTTTCTCCCCAAGGAGGAAAGAGTTGGGCACCCACAGGGTGTCTTCTGATTTACTATTGATCCTCTTTTGCATAACAGGCCACAGAATACAGTAAGAATGACGTACTTATGCCATTACTGAGATTTAATACTGCATTTATGAAGAGTTCTATTGCTATTTTAGGAGGAAGGTACTAAGGGTTTGTTAAAAAAAGAAACAAAAATCATTAGGTAGTAAAGGGACTGGCACAATGATTTCATCATTTCACAGACTCCCTCACATCCTGAAGGGGTTGTTGATTAAACATCTACTACCACTGTTTAAAAGAATTGCTACAGTTTGGAAAGCATTCAGTGTTCAGCTGAAAGTGAGTAGACTTCTGACAGATGAGTTTCTTTGAGACAACTTTTACGAAATACTTAGAAACCTGTTCCAAGTCATTGAGACCTGAGGAAATACTTAATAAATACTGAGCATTTTTTAAAGTCTTCCCATTGGTCCCTCTGCCTTTTCAGAGCAAAATAATTCCTTACAATTACTTACTTCATAACTTCATAATTCTGTCACAATATACAGTGTAATCACATCAATTCTTTTCTTGTACACTGACTTTGCTGCACCACATAAGCTGAGAGACAACTTTGCGTTATATTCTGATTATTGCGGACTGGCAGAGCCATGTTACAAAGATATCTGTCAGGACAGACCAGACTTGATAGAAACATGAATCCTTGAACAGTAGTTGACTTGAAGGCCTGAATCAGAAAACTGTTTTATATAACATAAGTGTTTGATGTACTAAAATATGACATGGGTGACAACATCACTAGTGGAACCAACCAAAGTGTGTTAAAATAGCTACTTAGTCAATTCTGAAGTGTGCCCTGACATATGTCTTGTAGTACTGCCAAGGAATCTTTCTGCCATTCCTCCAGTGTTGACTTTAGTGAGAAGGCTCAATGCTGCTGCAGCTGTCAGCCTTACAGCTCTGCTACAGGACCATTCTGAGTTTCCTCAGCCTTGAGACTTTCCAAGGGAAAAGTCACTGATCTCTAGATCAGTGACCTCATATCATCACAGATTGAGAGTACACATATCTTTCTTTTAAATTTGAGATTTCTCCTATTCACAACAGTTGGGTTTATACATTCTTCCAAGAGCTGTTCTCTTTTAAACCTGTGGTTGGAATTACTACTACTACTACTTTTGTTTCTTCAGATGCTCTGTATTAACTCTTGTTGTAATGATCTTTCAACCAAGGGGCATGGACGATGAGAAATGTAAGAAAACAGGTTTCATACTTCTGTGTTGGTCAGAGACAACCTCTCTCTGACCTGCACCAAACATTAGGCTTAGGCTATGGCTCTAAGGCCATCAGCCTCCTTGGCCTATCTGCCAAAGAGTGACTTTATAACAGGAACTCCATGGTATCCCTAATTTGCAAAATCGAACCCAACAGTGCCTATTGTTGTGCAAATGGCTGAACCTGCTTAAATAGCAGAGTCAACTGCAGTGTTCAATCACAAAGAACAAGTATTTAACAGATTCTGCTACAGAACTTGAATCTTTATGTTGGGAGTTGCTACAAAACTAAACTTTTAAAATATGATAAAGGTTTCTATTTCAGAGAAGATGCTAGTTCTCCATATAGTTATATCTGTGTGTATATGCTAGATAGTAACTCTGTCACTTAGTAATACCCTTCATAATTCTAAAAAATTCATTTAAATTCTTCCCTATCTGAATTTTCTTGTAATACTTTGCCTTTTTTACCTCCCATCTCCCCTTCCAGATATGTGGTAGTCTTATTAATTAACAGTCATAATCAGTGTCAGGTTTTTTGGTAAGTAAGTACTGAATTTGGAATATATGTCAAAGCACAGTAGATTTTTGAATATTTATGTAGTTCAAGAACAAATTTCCTTTGGTCACATTTTTCCAGTGCTTACTTTTTTGGCTGATTCTTACCCATAAAAAGTTTCAAATTAAAGAGACATCTGTTTGACACATTGTCTGCAATACTGCCTCTGAACACAGTTATTTGTTCAGTATTGACTTAAGATGCCATTTATTCAATGAAAAGACTTTAAGAAAAACTAGAATGCTTCAGGAATAGCATAAAGTATTGACCTAATCCAACCTTCCTTAGACAAACTGGCAGTATCAAAATTGAAATAGTACATCTGGAAGCAAGAAGAAAAAAGTCTGGTGCTTCTACAATTTACATATTCTTGCAAGTAGCAGCATAAAATAAAGCCTGAGCTGCTGTTGCAAAGAAAACCTTCTGGTTATGTGTAAATCTCTGCATAAAACCCGGGGAGCAGATCCTGAGCTGACACAGACTTCAGACACAGTAATTTACATCAGCAGATGATCTAGCTCTGCTTAGGTTTTTATGCTGCAGTGTGATGGAAAGATCTGGAATCACATTGCAAACAACCAGCTTATGCAAACCATTTCCCACGGAGCTCATTGGCCCCAGGAAGGTCGCTCTGGGATCTGAAGTTACTGAGCCGATGCTTTGGCTCACTGTGCAAATTTTCACAAGCACAAAAAAGACTCACAGACTGAAAGGTACTTTACCAATGTACTTTACAAAGGATTACTGGATCTGAAGCAGCAATCTGTGGAATGGCAAATCCCACACCACTGCAGATAAGCAGATACATCATCCTTAACAGCAGAGGCAGAATTGGAGCCTGGTGTTTCTTCCTGTTCTTTCTCTGTGAAGGCTTTGTGAAGGCTGCACACTGTTTTTTCAATACACCCTTTTCACCATAAGACATTTGAGATGTTTGGTATGCATACATGTTCTCTGTTATACCCCCAAACCAGTTCCACTCAGCATTTGTGATTTGTGTGGCAATTTGTGATCAGCACTTACAAGTTTGGGATCCCCAGTACCACCTTTCCAAGTGTCTGCTGTCCTCAGGTGCTTGTACCCTCCAGGACCCTTGCTGTACAGTAAATCAACACACTTAACTGCAGGTTTTATCAAAATATGACCTTTTTATGGTAGATCTAGCCCTGTATGTTCTATTTTTGTGTATGTATCCAACTGCTATTTTAAAAAGCTGTTGCAGTAGCAGTTTGGGTTCTATGTAACAAATAGAGATACAAGTAGAATTGCATCAAGAAGTCCCTACCACATCTTGCACAGACAACTTTTGTCCTATAATCCAAAATTGTCCTTAACCTCTGCCTACATCTGGGGGACAGGTTGGACCAGGAGGCTCCTTGTTAGAGAAGTCACTTCACTCCTCAAATCTCATGATTTGTTCCTCAGTGCTCCCTTCCCAGCCCAAAACTCCCTGTATATCATTTCTTCCTGTATTTCACGCATAGCAGCCATTTTCTTGAAAGAAAAACAGTAAAATGATACTCCTTAATAAAGTTTTGACACAATAAGATGTAAAAAAAGCCTACTTAGTGTGATTGCACTTGTAATAAAACAGTTTTTTCTTAGTTGTTTTTGTTATTCTTCTAGATTACAGTGATTTTTTTTGGGGGGGGGAGGAAGGGTTTTTCTGTTTTCACTTCTAATTCAGTATTAGTTGTGAAAGAAGACAATTGGTTAGTTTTTATTTTTAAACAAAAAGTAAATTATTGACTATTTTCTACCTGAGGTCATGGAAAACACAGTATTTGAGATTACAGATTCATGAGTTTAACCTTTGACTCTGAGTAAGCTATTATTGAATCATATATGGACAATAATCAAGAATGCAGATACGATTATTTTATGTTTAAGGGCATTTTCATTGAAAAGTTGAACAATATAATGCAATAATCCTACATTTTGGAGTGAACTTTATGGATATAGCCTTATGAATATGCATTACATAGCTGTTTTTCTTTTCTAACTTTTTATATAAAGTCACATATGCTGATTCCCACTGTAGAGAATCTCAGATGAGACCTGAATTTACTTCTAAGTTACATTCTCATTTATTATGGACTAATCTCAGAACATTTTTTCTTGATGTTCAACAAAGTTTACTGTACTCAAAGGTCAAATCATGTGTAAAAGTCCAAACAAAACCCAGCATATTTAGAATATGCAGTGGCATAATGACACAGTATCCTTTTTTTTTTCTGTAAACAGGATTAATTTTAAAAATGTTCTTGCACTAATATCATGTGCGAAAAAAGACTTTCCTGATATAAATTTTGGGTCATTCTGCTTACAAAATTCTTATGCAACAGCTTCTTCTACTCATTATGGTGGTTTTAATTAAAATTTTAAAGACTAGATCAGATTTCCAGTTGTAAGTTTAGAAAATACTACTTTCAAAATCTTATCCTA
Organism: Corapipo altera; assembly: GCF_003945725.1. Lineage (NCBI taxonomy): Eukaryota > Metazoa > Chordata > Aves > Passeriformes > Pipridae > Corapipo > Corapipo altera. Next base: position 2,890,131 of record NW_020884891.1, on the reverse strand, counting down.
AACCTGGATGTTTAGAAGACTCTGGTAACCCAGCGGTTTCATGTGTATATGTACAAAATGAGATACATTGGCTACAATGCCAGCGGATTTTGACATTGATTAGCTACAAATTGCAATTCTATTCTAATGTTATTTCGCTGAAAACCATAGAATTGAAGTGTGTGGCTCTCATGAAAACAATTTAATCTACTCAGCAGCAGAAGCTGATGTTTTACAAGCCATTTCATTCCTCTCATGTCATGGAGAAATGTAGAAACACTTTGTTTATGCTGCGAGATGCTGCTGTGTACAGATTGTATGATATTCCATGGGAGCTTTTCAAAGATGTACACTGGATTTCAGTGAACAATTCTCAAAGGTATCGGTGAAAAATATCCAGACTTCGCACAGTTTTGAATATCTTGGATTTCTGAATATGAGCTTTGACACAGGTGAATGTTTGGGGTTTTTTTACAAAGTCACTGAAAAATGCAGCATAATTACTTGGAATGACTTCCAATAGAATACAGTGCAAGATGAATTATTGTGTTTTGTTTTCCTCTCCCATTTTTGCTTATGTGATGAAACATCACTAGTATAATAAAAAAATAATGTAGCATTGTAAGCACAGGATTAAATACTCACAGTGCCTCCAGGTAGGTGTGATTATTACCCTATACCCAGCCCTAATTTACAGTACTGTAAAGGCTACTTACTACTTGAAAATGTTACTTGGCTTTCCACTGGTAGATACTATTGCTAATTCCATGCTTAATTTTAAGCATTTTTGTTCTAGAATTTGTTTTGGTTGACATTCTCAAACTTATTTTCTTATTTAAACTTTACTGGCTTCTATAGGTGAAGCAATAAAATTTTACTATCTACATTATCACAAAAAAAAAGAAGCCCTAACTATGAAATAAAATTTTTTCTGCTTATAAAGAACAAAAACACAAGCAAATGGAAGACAGATGCAGGTTAAGTGCACAATAAGATGAAATAAAATGGCACAAGAAATTACAAGATCTCAAATAATAAAAAAAAAGAGCGTGGCTGACTGGTAAAAGTGTCTGATAGTTCAGGTAAGATGAGAATTATTTTAAACTAAAAATATGTGATTAAAAGATTGGTAGCAGTCATTTTAGCTAAGCTCAGAAGATGGACTGGGGCAAGATTGAGAGGAAAAGAGCCCAGGCAACCTTAATTAGAATACTGCATAAACCAACAGAAAACAAAGAGCAGAAGCATTGTTTTCAGGTGTTTGGTGAATTTAAAGGTTGAGAGGCTTAAGGCTTAATCATGTTTTTATCGTCAAGGGAAATGAAAGAAAAAAACATTGTAAGGTATACAAGAAAATGTGATAGCAGAAACAGAACAGGTAGGCTGAGCAGTAGATGAGAAACTTTTGCTTCTTTGTAATGAAGGATGTTTGTGATGGAGAAAAGAATGTCAAACCAACAGGAAGGCACAGATAAACATCTCATTTTGTCAGGTTTTTTTTTTCCCAGAAGAAAGCGACAAGATATTATGCAGTGATATAAAAATAAATGGAAGCAAGGGAAGAATAAGAAGGAAGCACAGATTTGAGAGAATTCTAAAACAAGTCCAAAATATGTCGGGTGCTACATGCAGGAAAAAGCTGATGGCAGTATTGAATAAGACATCTGTGGAAAGAGAGAAACAACAGCATGCCTCAAAGGAAAGGGAGTGCTCCATAAAATAGTAAAGAAAAGCTATTTTGGTGCAAGGAAGTTTTGTTGTAGAACCGCAGATTAAATGAAAATGTGAACTAGGAAATACACAACTCAAAAGAAATTGGTCATTAGCCTGTAAGCTGAAGCATCCAGAATAAATGTAGGATATTGCAAGGTGAAAAACAAAGAACCAGGTGGAAATCTGCTGCTGCTAATGGGAAGAGCTGATTGAAGAGTAAATGTCAGTAAGTTAGAGCAAGAAAGGGACAGAGACGCTGTTTGCAATATCACTCTGGGGAAGTGAAACCATGTGAAGAGAGCAAACTTGTTGGAAAAAAACCCCACAATTCTGAACCAAAATCTGAGCTGGAAGCCAGAATTGTGTAGTAGTTTCCTTATGTGTTTTACAAAGCCTCTACTCATTTAGATTATCTAAGTATTGCAGATTTACCTGGGTTTTGCATCACAACGTACCCATTTCAAAACCTCATGCCTGCATTGGAAGTGATGTGGATCCTGTACTACTTCCAGCACTGCTTTCATTTTAGTTAGAAACCTCTCTCTTTTCAATGAGGATTCAGGGTGAATCAGGAGGGGTAACAGACCCCAAAGGTAATGGCCTCACTCAACTGACAGAGTTGACTAGAAATAGATGAGACAGTTCCTCATTATTTGAAAAAACAAACACAGACATAAACAAAAAGCACCCTAATATATCCCAGCATATCCCAACACCCTAATGGGATAAATCTGTGCAATGATAAAGGAGTGACTGTAACAATGATGTTTTGAAGTAATGTGTACATTAAAGCATACATTTGTTTGAATAAAAATGAGTAGAAGTCTAGAAAAAGTCCAGAAAAAGGGAGATTCCTTGATCTCTGGGGTAATGCTTACAGTCTTTTTTTCCCTTCACTTTCTGTTATGGAAAAATTGCAGCACTTCGGGCATTTTCTTCTTCCTTAGAAAAGTAAAGGAATCCTGTAATATTCCTCAGAAAACGTGTCTAGTCAGACAAAATAGAGTAACATATCCCAGAAGCAAGAATCATCTTCAAGAAAGTTGTTCTCTGCTCTAATTCTGAAGAGAGATGCCAGGAGGGCTCCTGGTCCTCTACACAACTACTTTAGAGAATGGTTGCTTGCAGGAATTTACCGACATGATGATACTCAAGAAGGTTAATTGGAATTAAGTAAAATGTATGAACTTTGAAGTGATTAATTACATTATCCTAAGTCCTCGTGTAGCTATTCTTATTTAAAATTAAAATGATCTTAATTTACTTTATCTTATTTTGCTCCTAAACTAACGATAAAATGAATTAAGATAATTTCAGAACTCATTTGCATTAATTTTCCTGTGTACACATGTGTAAACAAGCAACAAGATCCTAAAAGTTAAAACCTCATTCCGTTTCATTAAGGTCATCAATAATGCATCAGAACTGTAAGTCTGATTTCCAGACACAAGTTCTTCATGATGACACCACTGGGGATGATCACAGTATCCAGAATAATGGAGACCACAAATCTACTGGCTTTGGAAAGTTTTCAAATCCTTTAGAAACAGAAATTCCTTTTGCAGAAAAACCTTTTTTATGCAATTGTATTAAAAAATGGGTCAGAGTAAATGGAAACTTATATAAACATCCTGATTTACACGTATTTCATCTTCGAAATAATAGCATCCTAAAAACAGGTGAAATTTGCAAGATACTTCACAAATCCCAATAAATATAGTGATTACAGTGCTGTTTTAAAGGCCAACGAGCATAAAATGCATGAGAAAATGTGCAATCCTGTAACATACAATTAAGATCAAATAAATTTTCAAGCAGTCCTGCTGAATGAAGGCTGACTGTTTATTGAGGTTATTCAGCAAACGGATGATGAAAAAGGAGTTCTAATGAAATCTAAGGATATAACTCAGGTATTCTTAATAAATGCCAGAAACAAGTCTGAAGCCAATGTCAAGGCCAGTTTATCTCATATGATTGGCAAAAAGCACAATTGCCTGAGAGTTGTAATAAGGCTTTTAAGGATATTGCTTCCAGAGAAAATTTCTTACAGTTCTTTATCAAAACTGAGAAACAGAGCAAAAATATATTCACATGAGAGAATTGCTGGAATGTTTGTTGTGTGATATAATATTCCAGAGAAAACAACAAGAATTCATGATGATACAATAGATAAATTAAATCTTGCTTACTGAATAACACCAGTAAAAGAGCAGTGCCCTGAATGCCCGGAACCACTGTGCAGTAATTAGGAGGCTTTTCACCAACAAAATGATTACAAAATGTGTTTTATCTGCCTAATGGCCAAATCTTACTGATTATGGGTATGTAAATTGACAGAGATGAACTGTTTATTTAGTACCACAGTTAGACTGATAAAAAATAATATTTTTAAATATAAAGCCTTTGCTACATTAATTTTTCTTATAGGAGGTTGTGCCAAATGTGCTTTAAAGATGTTCTTCCAGAAAGGAGTTCTCACTTTCATCCTGTGCAAGGACAAAAGTTACTGACAACTATTATGAAGAAAGGATATAAAATACTGTAATGATGTAGAAAACAGGTAAGGAAGAGGAATCAGGGGAGGCATTTGCTGTTTCTAAATCTACAGCTGGTATCTTGTGTGACCTCAGGTATCTAAACAGTTTCAGTTTCTTCAGTTTTCAACTAAAAACATTGTTTGTATATCTTTATGATACATAAGCCTAAAAAGAGATATAAGAGTTTTACTATTGCTAGGCTAACTAAAAGGAAAACTTTCAAAGCTGCTGTTCTTACCATGCACTCAGTTGTTCCCTCAAAAAATGGGAGAATGCCTGAAAATTAGTAGTTCTTACTGAAAGATGAATTTGTAGAAAACAGCAGAGGTAGATTACCTTGGATTAAAAGAGTTGTAAAAAGACTCAGAATGTAAAGCTTTCCTTCAGCTCACCATCACACTCAATGTTCTTTCTGCTTTTTCATCCTATAGCCACACACGTTTTGTGCTGTAATTTTGAACAACTGTTATCCTTCCACATATTAGCACACTGTTTTGGCAGAGTGTTTGTTCCTTTTTCACCATAATCAGAGCATTCAGAGAATAAAGAATAACATTAGTCCAGACTGCTGCTGGTCTGACTGCAATTATAAACCAGAGCTATGCCTGGTTTGTGTTCATTAAACAGGAAGGTCATAGGTAGCTTTGAACTGACACTCATTCTTTGTGTGCAAACACATTCTCTTTCATGTACTCATCCCACCTCTTTCATACTATCCAATGTGAATTCTTTGACACTTCTTAAAATATTTTAAAGTGAACTTATTTAAAAATTGGAAAAGTCAACTCATTAAATAACATATTTGTAGTAAGAGCCTTTTATCTTCCACTGAAGGCAATAACAAGAATCTCTCTGAAAATTTTCAATAGACAACAAACAGCCTCTTTGAGTTTAGTGCTTTCTGAAGTGACTGATCCTGACTTTCTCAGAAAGGTATTTTCCATATGAACTAGACATATGGAAACACTGCAAAAAAAGGAAAGTGTTTTGAATTGCATTTACTATCAGCTATACCATTTTACACCTTTAGATATATTAGAAATGTAGAAAATATTTCTTGAAAGTCATATGGCTTTCCTATTATTTCCTTTATTTATGATGGCTTATTTAAAAACTAAATTCTGTTCTGGACAAACTTTACACTAAGTGACTGAACCAGAAGGACCTCTACTAAAGATATCATATAATCTGCCCACTCAAGTGATGCAGTTCACAGAGAACTCTGTTAACAGGTGTATGAGTAAAATCCATCTCAGATGATAATTCTAACTGGAACCTACCTTTCATTTTTATAAAGACATGATTCCCAGTAAGATTTATCCAAAATAAACTGGTCATTACATTACTCAGCAGTAAGTACACCTTGTTGGTTGCAAGAAACTGAGATTCCACTATGTGAGCACCAGAAAACAATCCCTAACCTGCAGGTCAGTAATTCATCAAGAAGCTGGATTAGGAGCAATATGGTAAGAGAAAATTTTTACAGGATAACTAAATCTCAATTTATTCTTTCTTTCAGTCCTTTTCATTCAGGTGCAAAACAGACAGATATGAGTTGAACTTGTTCTTACTTGATGTTCCTAGTTCTGAACTGCTCAACCAGGAATGCAAATTACAGATCTACGTCGAGCCTGTAAATTATATCACTCTAATGCTCCTCACATCTCAGCACACTCAAACTTTTTGATACCATGGTGTGCAGAAGCAGAGAAGCACTTTATATACACTCAGTTCTAATTCAGTAAAGAAAGAAAAGGAAGAAATAGTTCTTGTAAATCTTTGGTTTCTGTATCTCACATGAGATTTTTGCTCATTTAAAAATGAGTTATATGATGATTACCTCAAGGAATATTAAGAGAAACATGAAGATAATTCCATCAAGGCTTTTAGAAATCCCATATGCGATTTGTCTTTCTTTTCCGAGGGTTAAGAATCTCAACTGCAATGGCAGAAACAACCATTTATCTGCCATTGTTCATTCCCAAGAGTTATTCCTAAGCACCACATTAGTTTTCACAGGGAGCTAACTACCTCCACTTTTATTCAGAGCATGTACTGTCTGCACTGTTCATTGGTTGGGTCATACACAATTTACTCTTTTATGCATTCTCATCTCATTTTTGCTTTCTTATTTAAATGCAGTTTTATTTATTGTGGTGTAAAAAGAAAACAGCCTCAATTCAAGGTGATTGCTAAGACAGAAGCACTAAGTAGGTTTTGTCATTCCTGCCCACATAGTGTCATTCTTTACAAGCTTGTATCTAAAGTTGGGAGAGTGGGACTTTGTTAGGGGGTTTTCCAGGTGTTTATTTCTGAGATAGTCTTCAAGTTTTGTTTAATTATAAAGATGTCAGCAGCCAAAAAAAAAAAATCTGACAGAGGAAACACTAGAGTTGTAAACACAACAGTGTATGATGCTGGCAGAATGAATTTTAATTGCTATTGTTATTACTTCTTACTCTGTTTATTTCTTGCAAGTTTTAAATAAATATTTTAAAATTGTGAATTATGGTATGTACAGTTTCTGACAGGCTGTAGAAATACGTAAGCTTTGACCAAGCGTTAGGAATCCTGTGTGCATACATACATTCCCTCACACATTAATTTCAGAATGCTGTTACAACTGAAAAAATCAAGGACTTGAGGAGACAACCTGAGGCCTCTGTACGTGTACAGTTGGATACAGTTTTTGATAATAAAGTCTTGGAAGCAGACTTTTTACTTAGCACATAGTACATTTTGTTGGTGTGAGTTTGTCAGTGTGTGACTTATTTAATTTTTACTGCACTCTTCAAACTCAGCTGTCAGGACAGATCTGTTCTCCTCTTGATGGGAGAATGTCATCTCTTTACTACCACTTTGTAACATTCATCATTGGGGTATCTGACTCTTCACTAACGATAATGAATCTACTTTCACTGAATCTTTTGAGAAGAAGTATGTGATGAACAAGAATTAAAGGAATTAAGGTGACAGAAATTAAGACTGAAGGTACTCACAAGTGTTTGATGAACAGTCTGAGGCAGTTAAGACCCAGTAGTTTGGAGCACTTACAACACTTTAAAACAAAGGTTGTCTGAAAAATTCTACAGGAAAGTTTTAGTTTGGAATGTACTGATTTAGCAAAATTGTAACATACTGAGAAATACAGTGTTTTACTGCTGTAATTAAACGTGGTCTGGGTTTCATGTTTAATTAAAGAAATAATGGAAAATAGAGTCACAACCTGCTATTTATCCACCATTATAAAAAAGTATGTGAATCATCTTTATACCTGACTTCACAGTTGAGAAGTGTTCAGTCTGCACCTTCATCCCACTGATGGTCCACAGTGTGCTAATACAACACTGCAGTCTAAGTTTAGAAGAATTAGGCAGCACTACCTCCATGTTGTTAAAACAGAAACCCAGCAATCAAGAAACCCTTAAATAATTTCCAACAGTTTGCTGAACAAAAATAACTTCAGTATTGGTAATAAAATACTATTATAATAAGGAAAGGACAATTGTGATCAGTGTATATTCCTGTCATATGCTTGGAACAATATATTTCCTACTGAAACTTAAATGAAAAGGTAGAGAACAACATGATTACACTGAACCAGATTTTAAGTTTACCAGAATAGAGGCCAGTCATTCTATCAGGTTTGGCTTTCTCATCACATACTTCACTTTTACATTTCTACAGGCATGGCAGCCATTCCACTTGTATCTTGAAAGACTTATTTCTATTTTACTTCCTTCAGGAAAACATTGCATGTGATCTATTAAGGAGGATGATACACAACCTAAGCTACCCTGTGTTCACACTGGGCTACAAGCAGGCATTGCTACGGATATTCCACCCAGTTATGAGAAGGTATGGGGCAAGACAGTCCTTTTCTGGAACCAGGATTATTTCCCATTAAGCGGCCTAATGACCCTAGGATATTGGTGGGTTCTAACCATTTCTTAATAATGGATGTTATGACTCATCCATCCATTCTGCCTTACTTTTCAATGCACCATTGAAAAAATAGGAAGCCATTTTAGAAACATACTCTAATATATCATAGCAATTTAACTTCTAATAGATTTTATTATTGCTTTTAATTCTTTTTTCTTTCAAGGATATTGATTTTGAGAGTACACTATTCTTGCAATTAGATACAACTGTTTTTTCAGTATGTAATCATTTTTACTTTGTAACTTTTGCAGGAAACAAACTGCCTTAATACAGCCTCTGATCTCTCTGAGTTGTGTACAGATGCTAAAATAACGAGGACATAAATATGATACACAAGTTAGTGAATACAAAACAACACTGTACCTATAATACACTAAAAGAATGTTTTTATTGTCTGACTTGCAACACACTAAAACCTAAAACTGTTATGTACTCACACACACACAGAGCACTTAGAAAGCAGTTAGGTAAAGCAGCCTAAGGTAACAGCTGGGTGACACAAAATGCTCTTTTTTAAAGTTCTCACAAATAGTCTACCTAGAACTGCAGCAGCATCTCCACCCCATCCTCAGACATTCATTCCTCAGCAAGCACATACTTCATTCTCTGCAAAACTATTCTATAGAGAACATATTTCATGGTCTGCTTCTCTGTGAAGATTTACATAAACCCAGCAAGCTGCTTCAGTGAGAAGGTGGTGCTTTACAAGGCTGGATCGCTGTTTGTTCTATCAATAGCACTTGTTTAAGCATAACACTGCGAGCTGCTTCTCTTCTATTAACAATTTTGCTGCTGTTCTGCACATATTAAGCAGCTTCCCTAGTGATGCAGAAACGAGGCATTAAACCATGACAAGAAACATTATTCTAGTATTATCACAAAAATTATATTTACTATTCCCAGCATTGATATTTAGTTCTTCTGGAGAAGTACAGTGTTAAAAGTCAATGAAATTTTTCAGTACCTTTTTGCACAATTAATGCTGATTGCTCTATGTATAAACGAGTTAAAATTTCTGCTTTATTTTCCTAATCTACGTCACATAGTTATAGCTCTTTTATTTTTCATTCCAAAATATCTTTTATTTTTTGTGCACTTAGAGCAAGAAATTGACATTTCCTTTAGATATCAGCAGGGTGGTACCAGTTCTTTTATGCTCCACATGAAAACACAGTCATTGTTGTAATAGGGCATTTGATTTTAGTACACACACAGTGTCCTTCAAACTGTAACTTGTAATTATCAATGCCAGAGTAAACAGCAAACTTCTGCCAGAGAATGTAAGAAATTAAGACAGCTACTGATTAGTGGTCCAGAAAAATAATAGTGTTTTCTCGTGATTCCATCAAAATTAAGTAAGACTTAAATGACACAAAGATGCCAGGCATAACCTGGGGACCAAGCTACCCAGTTTCCAATATTTTCGATGTGCACTCCAACCCTGTAGCCAACACTCCCCCAAAATCATGTGTAAGCAATAGTAGAAATTACCATAAAAAACTTTCCTGTCTTGAAGTGATGGTGGTCTTCCTGTCTGTAATTTAGATTAGATCTTTTTTTTTTTTTTTTGAGAAAGCACCAGGAAAGCTCAGTCACAAAGAAATATTCAAACCAACCCAACCACCTGTGGAAAAACACAGAAATCACTGTCCTCCAAGTCACCAAGAGCCGTCACTGTTCCTATAAGTGACTTAAAAATCAGCAAGAACAATTTCAGGAATTGGCCATTTTGTTTGAATTTTAATCAAGGGAACACAGTGCTATAATTTTTTCTGCATGTTTATCTTTTTTCCCTTCTAAGAGAAATAAGAACTTGCAGTGTATCTAGCTTTTAAGACCCCAAATGAACACTCTCTTTCCTCGGGGAAAAAAAACAAGACCTGTGCCACCATGGGTACCTGAAATATTTAAAACTATAAAACTGTCTAAGACTATTATTGATTTTACTGTGTATGGAGCAGCTGAAGCATTAGACAGCAGACATTCCCAGCCATAAACATTACAAGGTATCTCTGTATCTTCAGCAAATACAGAAGGCTGTTGTTAATGCAGTAGATTATTCACTTTGGGATCGGAGTCCTGGAAGTGTCCTTGGTGTTTGCCCCTGTTAACTTCAGCCCCAATGACAATCAGAAGGGCAAGGCTACTACTGCTTATTATGATGTAATACCATGTTAAGCACATACCTGCACAGTTATCTTGCTGAGGACTTATCCTTGTGATTGCAGTTGCAAATCTGTCATATCTGGAAACCTCTGGAACTCTTTGTAGCCTTATTAGATGTGAGATAGCCAAGCCAGCTCAGTGGTACTGTGCTTGTGAAAAGCACCCCAAAACAAGTTAATGGACCATATCACCCATTTTACACTTATGAGTACCCTAATTCTAATTTAATAAAAAAAAAAAAAAAAAAAACAAACTACAACAAAACCGCTCAAAGGTGTAATGGCCTTGTTTTAAATCACACACTGTATTGGGATTAGAAAATAATTATTATTCCTCTTTTAAGGTAAGCAGATTTTCAGGTTGCTAATTATTCTCAAAGGAATAGAAAAGATGAGAAAATAATCTAAAACTTTTCCTGATGGAACTAAACTCATGACTAGGCTTAATAGGCTCATTATAATTACCAACAACTTTTGCTTTGCTAGTTCCAGAAAGAACTGTCACTCAGATAACATTTGAAGCTGCTTTCCCATGTACAAAAGTTCTGTTGGCTGCATACACTATGGTACAAATAAAGATGGAATTATCCTTCTGTAGCATAAAGTTTTATGTCTGCTATGCTGCCACCTAAAGGGTAAGAAGAAAGGGAGGAGGATTAGATTTTCCATGGGCTCTGTGGGAATAATGAATTTATTGGCACTTAACTATCCAAATTCTAGGTTTTAATGAGAATGGCACTTGAAACCTGAGGGAGGGTGACTCAATGTAGTGGACTGGATCACCACTAGCAGAAAGGTAAAATATATATTTTTAGAGATTTCCTTACATGGGAATTATTTATGGACTGTATGACAATTTACAGCTCAGGAAAATTACCAAAGAGAGCAGGTAGTGGGTAAATAAGACCCTTAATCCAGCCTTTTCCTGCTCTGTGACTGAATATGCAGTCATATCAAAGTCCTCTTTAATTGTCCTCCTTAGTCTGCCTCTGCATTGACTTGAAAAGAAATTGGGACCTGGAAATATAAATTAATGAAGTACAAGGTCATCCGCACCAAGTGTGTTTTCCCAAGAAACCTACAACGCTAATTATAAGACTTAACTAATAACACTGTAATTTTTGGTAGTTTATCACAGTTTTCTGTTTATTCTTTGCTATGGTTTAAAAAAAAAAATCTATTTTTTGCAACTCTATTTTAATCTACATTTATTAAACAAACAAAGAAAAAAATTAGAAAACAAGTGTTTAGGTCCCACTAAGTTTTTTATCTCTTGAATAGAACATTGAAATTTATGCAGTTTGTTTATATAAACTATTATTCAACAATGGATCACAAAACAAAAAATTTAAACTGTTAGAGAAGTGAGGTTTTTTTCAGGTTTTGTCCATGTGCTTTGTTTTAGAATTTATTCTATGTACTGCAAAGTGCTCCCAAAACATGATCACTCTGATGTTCACTTCTTGCCCACCAAAAAGGAAGAAGCTTTTTCCAAAATCCTTGGTTTGTTAGATTGTCCAGTCTACCTTCAAATAAACAATAGAAGATGTACTAATTTCTGAAGCCATATAAACCATTATTCAGATGAAAACAAGGCAATTAAATCAGAGCCTGGAACTAGGCAATAACATTTGCAGCTAATCCCAATTTCATATTGAAAGTCATCACTTATGGCAGCATTGATTGCAAAGCTCATACTTCTGTTTGTGGCTGGAGTACCAGTAATAAACGCTAGCTAGTAAAAAAAATAAGTAGAAAGAAGTAGTTATTTGTAACTAAAAGAGCTTTTGTTTAAGAAGAAACATGAATCAAAGCAAAAGAAGGAATGTGAAATTAAGTGGAAACTGCCTATTATCAGATTATTTCAATTGTTTGTTCCCATAGTAATTACAGATTGGTTCACTCAAAACCAGTCAGAGCAGTATGAGTAGTCTGGTGGTTACAGAATGGGACTACAGGAAGGACAATTTTCACAAAAAAAATTTTTTTACTAATTTACCTTCTGCCTGTGTTTCCAGTTTTGAAATGGATCACAATCCACAAAAAAAAAAACTTTGTGTAGATAAACTCACAATGGTGATGAAGTACTTGGATAATGTAGGGAAACAGGTCAAGAAGAAAATTGATTGAGCCTTGTTTTGAAGTATTTCTTTGAACAAACTAACCACTGCACTATCACAAGAAAAAAAAAAAAAACAAAACACAAATATGATGTTACAAAAATTTCTACCTTCTTAAAATCCACCAGCTCAGTGGCTCTGAAATCTGCATATTTTTCTTCCTAAAGATAGAAATTAAATGTATCCCCCTAGAAATTGTAGAAAGGTATACTTAAAATTGAGACTGTACAAAGATCAGAGATTTCTCAGTTCTTGTTACCAGTGGACCTGACACGGAGCAGAAAATTCAGAAAATGCTGATATTTTACTACTTGTTTTTGCTTGACCTAAAGCAGTAACCACAGAAACTCCTGAAAGAAGTTTCCCCACACATTCCAGGGCAAACAGCAGCTACTGAACCAGAAGTCCTTAAAGTCAGATCCCCAAATCTCATGAGCTGGTATCAGGCTGTCATTTCTGCTCAACCAGATCCTTGCAAATGAGAAAGTTTCATAAGGCACATTGTAGGTAGTCAAGAGCTGAAACTATATGTATTTTCAGCAAAATATGCCAAAAGTCACAAGGATTATTTCATTTGTATACGGAGAACAATGAAATACAAAATATTCTATTCAGTTTTGTACTTTAAGAGTAACCAAAGGTGACTTTAGCCCACACTTATATGTGCCACAGTATGAATTGACCAGCAGCCCCCTCAAGAGTGAGCAGAACAAGCTAAAGCAACTGGAAACGTGGATTAATTTATACTTTCTCCTGTAGACACATTGAATAGTGTGTACATTGCCAGGCACTGGGTTGGGAGCCCTGTAGTGTGGCCTGTCTGAAAACAGACCATTTGATCTAAAGAAAAATCATCCCTGTTCTTTTCCACTGATTTGAGAAGAGCTTTTGTATTTTTTAGCACGATTTATATATTTACTCAAATTATAAAAAATAACAGCCATTTCATCCATTGCATGCAGCTGTTTGTGAAGAACAAAACACCCTGAAAAGATTGAATACTTTCACATTTAAATAAAAAAACCCTTTACCCAAAACAATTTCAAAATGTATCTTCATTATTCCTTTGGATTAGAAAAATAATTTGAAAATGGGACAACAAAATATGTGATTTTGTCAATAATTAGGATTTTAATTTCACTTAACAGAGCCAAATTTCCCATGTTTTTAAAACCATTTTAGAATTTCTATTAAATATAAGCTATTTGAACACCTCAGGTCATTTTTTGGCAGACCTTAACTGTAATGGAAAAATATGAGTTACTCTGGCAAATGAACAACTCATCAGAGTAGTTGACAGCACATGAATAACTGATGCATGTTTCAGTTTGTATTATTAATTGAAAAGTAGGACTTCCAAGAGTTTTCAATACTGCATTTGGTGAGGATAATTTTAAAGGAATCAATATATTAAAAAGTATCAAACATTTAAAAAATAGAAATACTTAGTACTTGTCTGTCATCAGCTAAGAGTAATTAAAAGTAATAAGATACTTTAGAATGAGAGCCAAATTGTAAATTAAAACTCCTTAAACACAGCCAAGTTGCAAAGAATCACCTTATTTGTCTTCTGCAAAATCCAAGTAAAACCTTACAAAGGCCAAATGTGTCTTTCCAGACATCCATGTGCACCCACATCTTGCATGCACACATTTTATTCATTAAAGACCTATTTAGAGTTCTCTTTCCACTGTAAGTCTGTTGCTTATTTCACTGCATAAGAAACAAACCAACACTGCAGATTATCACATGTCAGGAAAGCTGCAAGGAATCCAAAGTCAACAGAACTCATTTGCTGAGGTCTTAAGAACAGCCTAGTTTGTGGCCAGCTACTTTGTTACTGTATTATTTTGTTTTGGAGGAATTCTCTCCTGGTTTGTTGCAGGCTTTTACAATAAATAAGATATGCAAGGTAGAAGTTGGATATATTTACCCTCAAAACTAGGTCAAAAGATAATTCTTTTAAGAAATGTTTTTTTAAAAAGACACCCTACACAAACGCACAATGTGTTATCCAGGACAAGGGAAACACAGAGTACCTTATTTTGTGTTAAATAAACTAAGCTAGTAGAGCAGCAACACTCTGAAATTATTTATTAGGTGAAAATTATTGCCTGGTTGCAAAAAGAATGTATTTTAAATGTTCTGAGGGTTGTCAGAGAGAATGAAACAGCCAAACTTGGAGATATGATGTTTCTACTTGTGTGAACCTGATCACACTGCTCTTAAAAATTTATTTCAAGTGCAGGATAGATCACATATGAAGTAAAGTTTATGCCTTCCTATTAAATAGCATAGAAAGATCAGGCTATATTCCCCTAACAACATACTAAAAATTGCATGAAGGAATATGAGTTCGTTATGCTGGTCAGAAACTGAGAAAGGCTTATTTCAAAATTACTGGGAGATTCACAGCTATTTATATTAAAAGATGACTCCAAGGCATGAGCAAATAAGGCATCTCAGGCACATTTCTACCATACCAGCTGTAAGCAGATGGGAGAGAATTAATTATCAAAAAGAGTTAAGTGTAAGATAGATTTTTGTTCCTGCAAAGGAACATCACATAAATTACCAGGGCAACATATGAAGATTTCTAGGGTAAAATGAAGTTAAAATAGTGCACAGTGTGAATAAAACTAGGCTGTCTCAGAGTTTAAAATGGTATTTTTCCCAGGTTTGTGAGTAATCACTTGAAGAATGTCGGTGAGTTTGCTTGTCTCCAATTTCTTCTGACTGTCTACGGATCATTGCACCTGAGCCTGTGCCTCCCTTGGGAACTTATTATGCAGTAAATAAGGCTGTAAATTTGTAGGGGACTCTGCACTTGCTCCACTTGTGGACACTGTTAATGTGCCGTAAGAACCCTCTGTAAAGTTCACTCTCCCTCTTTCAAAAGAGAACAACACTGAGCACAGAGAATCTCCGTGTGGACTCAGTATGGATCACTGAATGAGGGGGAATTTCCCATCTACATTTACTTCCTTGCAAACACAAACATATCTGTGTAGGAAGAACAGTAGAATAGGACCTCTGAGTGTCAGAGCACTCGCTGCAGACACTCCTTACCTGTGCTCAGGTTTCCTACACCCAGGAGCCTCCACTAATCACTGCTGCAAGTGCCATGATTAGCTCTCACTTTACTGTAGACATCAGAACTCTCTCACCTTATTGAAGAACCAAACCAATATAAAAGTAAATATAACCCGAAATCCCAGGAACAGTTGCAAAACAGAAAATACTCCCCTCTGAGCTATATTAAACATTGTGCTCCTCAGAAAACAGTGTGTACAAACTGTGCCACTCCCAGTAACCAAATACATGATTTAAACTGAATATTAGTTTAGTAAGAATGTTAAATGCACTGATTGTTTAAGAGTTAGAGCATGGAATGGGAACTTAACTGTAAAGACTGACAGGACCAGAGGAAATGGCCTCCAGTTGTGCCAAGGGAGGTTCAGGTTGGACATCAGGAAGAATTTCTTCACTGAAAGGGTGGTCAGGCATTGGAATGGGTTGGCCAGAGAGGTGGTGGAGTCGCCATCTCTGGAGTCGTTCAAGGAATGATTGGACATGGCATTTAGTGACAAGGTGGGGATCACTCAAAGGTTGGACTCAATGATCCTGGAGGTCTTTTCCAACCTTTAAATTCTGTGATTCTACAATTCCACTGTCACAGAATAGTTTGGGTTTGAAAGGATCTTCAAAGGCCATGTAGTCCAATGCCCTGCCATGGGCAGGGACATTTTCAGCTAGACCAGGTTGTCAGAGCCCCATCCAACCCGACTTTGAACGCTTTTGAGGATGGGACATCCACCACTTCTCAGGGTAACCTGTGTCAGTGTTTCACCACCCTCACTGTAAAAAACATCTTCCTTATATCTAATCAAAATCCACCCTCTTTTAGCTTAAAATCATAGAACAGTCTGCTAAACTTTTCGAGTTTCAGTGGTTCTTAAAACCCTCAATGAAAGATTTTATTTCTTTCCAGTAGCATGTTGAATATTTGCAAATGTTACACCTTAGACAGACTTCTGTGGTCTTTTCTAACAGCAAATGCTCAAGCTACAAAAGAAAAGCTTATATTTAATAAAGCTAATGAAATTAAATTGATTAAAAAATAAAATCAATTAAAAAAGCCCTAATAGTTGCTTTTCTTGTGTTGCACTGAACAGAAAACCTTACTTAGTGTTCCTGTTAGAACTTCCTCTAGCATGGTAATTTATAGACAATAACATAGCCTGGATAAGCCTTTGAATTTTGCATTCCTTACTCTTCTACAATTAATTTCCTTTATTAAAGCATCAGCTTGCAAATGCATTGTGAAATTCCATTTTCTGTGGTGAGAAAAGCAAAAAACAAAGTGGTTGTAGGAGTTCCAGAAATACCAGTACTTCTATCATTTATGGCTACAGAGAAAAAAAAAAACAAAACCAGAAAATATAACAAGTTTCCCAAGAACAAATGGAAAGCTATCCAAAGATAGTCATCCTCAAAATACAATATTAATACAAAAATAAAAGAGCCTCATGATTCTTTCTAGAGTGCTCTTCACTAAATCTGAACACAGGAGAATGACAGTACCAAGAGCACATTCTTCCCTGTATCCACTGCAAGTGACCAAGTTGTGGAATCAGAGCCAGGAATCATTTTTACATTAATGCCGAGAAAAGTAGAATTTTCCAGGCTGTTAATGCTAAGGATTCAAGCTTATAGAGAAAAATAAAAGGCACAGAAATGGAAAAAAACAAAGCAGTACCATGTTAGCACTACTCAATCTATATGACTTCATGACTTTAAGAGTGATACTTGACCTTAAATTGAAGGACTTTTTTCAATATTTCAATGTGCTGTATCAGTCTGAAAACAGAAAATGATAAGCCTCTGCACACTGATACACACGCATCTACATGAGCTGAATTACTTGAAGATAATTTAACTCATCATATTATTATTTGTAGCATTTCTTAAAACAGGATATGAATATATTCAGCTGAAGGCTTTCCAATACAATTTGCAAGGAGTTATGAGAATTGGATGTATTTTTCCTTTTATAATATACAATCCATCACTCCTCCAAAGCTATTGCCATTCTGTAATGAATATTTCTGATTATTTATAACAGAGTAAGGGTCAGGGAGCATCAGAAATTGAACTCTTGCAGAACAGAGCTGCATCCCAAGATACAGCGCTAGCAGGCAAAGCCTGAGATTTCTTTCACTCTGTTGTTTGTGACCTCAGTCCTGACCCAGCTGTAAATGTGAGAGGTAAATATGTCTGCTTCCAGCACAGTCCAAGGGCTCTGCCAACCAAATATCAGGTAGCTGTACGTGACTGAATATGTCCATGTGCTGAGCCTGCTTTGAACCACCATCCATAGACCTGCCGTCTTGGATTAAAAGGATATTATTTTTCTCCCCCAGTTCTAGGACTAATAGAATTTATTTTATTTCTTTTATGTTAAGCATGTCTGTTACTTGGTAATGAATCATGGAAAATTCTTGAGATCTTCCTAATGAATATAAGTGTCAACATATATTTCTCATTCCTTGTTAAGGCTAACATTTTTCCCTTCTCTTTTCAGAAGTCTTTGACAAATTACAAACGACATAGTTAATAAAAGGAATTGATATAAAAATATTAAATATTTGTTTACTGATATCTGGATGGATACACTATGATATATAATACAGTACAAATACAATCTTTTCTAGTAAATTCCATTTGAAAGAAACCCAGTCTGGAAATGAAGCCAAATGCACTAATATAATGTATTGCTCTTTAAAAGTTGGTTTGGTGGAGGTAAGTCTCATAATTTCTTCAAATTCAGTGCATTCAGTTGCATTCTATTATTAAATGGATTACTGCAAAGCTACTGCTATAACCAAACCCCTAAAAAAAAAAAAAAAAAGGTTGGTTTGCTCTATAGTCTTTTTCCTTTACATTCTTGACTGTCTCTGTAAGTCCCAATGTACTATTTCTCCCCCTGCAATCCTTTTGCTATAGTCACAATATTTAAAATATCACCTATAGAGTGAGATAAAAGGTATCTAGGGGGCTCCACTCAATGGATATATGAAAAACTCAAACCAAACAACTACAGACTTAAATACAACATTTCTGTGGATTGTGTCTTTTGCTATTCAGAGAAAAAAGAAAAGCTACTTCCTTCCACTGTCAAACATTTTATAGATGAGCACAAAGTTGGCAAAAAGTTAAGTAAGATAAACCTCTAGTGGCAAAAAGGTCAAGCAAGAGCTACACAGTTTTATTTAAATCATTATGGAAAATAGTTTTCTTTGTAGAGATACACAACTACCAGATATCACACCGAGCCTTCCATATTCCAGATAATAGAATTTTAAAATGACTAGCTCTGAAATCACTCAGAATATGCTCCAAAAACACTGAGGAATAAAACTACAAGATGGAAATCAGCTCTATAAAGAAAAAACAAATAAAAATACTTTGTAATGGTAGACTTCATAAAGACTTTATGAGGACCCTGTAAAATAACCCACAGGACACTTTAGGTGGCTGCAAAAGCAGACAATACTGTATTTGCCCTTAGAGTCCACATTGGGACAGAGAGTCAAGTTTGATAGTTACAATCTCTCATCATACCTAACAATTTGAGAAATCAGGATTTGCAGTGGTCCCAAGATATTCCTGCCAGTCTAAACACTGAATGGAGAACTTATAAATGTTTTTTTAATAAAGTCTCTTGGCAAAAGCTGGAACTGATGCAAATTGCTCTCTGTCCTATTAATTTTGATACTTGTATAACCAGGAAGGATTCTTTGTGTTCAGAGGCTAAACAGTTTTCTTGAGCATTATGACTTGACATTATCTGGATATTTCAAAATCAGTGGATGCATTCTTAAGTATCTGTAAAAATCATAATTAATGCTACAAGCATAGTACACAAGGAAAAGATGAGGTTTGGATGATGAGAGTCTTTAGAGATTTATCACAGTTATCAGATCTTGTGAGTTACAAAGTATTAGGAACTAAATCCATAAAATACATGGGTTTTGCCCTGAGCATTTATTTTTAATGGGTTAAAAGACATTTCACAGACAAAAGCAATTAGTGACTAAATTCAGGAATTGGTAATACCATCTTGATATGGAGCTGAAGATGCCATGGGCTTCATTTTGAATCTTTTTGATGTTCTGAATTTTAGTTAATGATAAATCACTTTCTGCGGGAGTTCTGCATCCAGCTATATTCAGACAGCAAAATTGTGTCAGTGTCCTCCTCAAACACCCACCTCCCTTCCGTGCTAAGCATTAGGGATAGTTGCTAAGATTATGAAAGATAAGTTTTAAAATGTTAGTAATAAATATGACAGAAATTTATATTAATTCTGTGCTAAAGTCCAGAGAATAAACATCCATAGAGAAATTGTAAACTGTAAATATTTGTAAATAGACACATATTTAAGCTCCTGAGGAGAATTTCTGGAATGAAGCATTCAATTTTGTGCTGAAACCTTGTCTCATCATATGTTAAGCCTATCCGGGTAGCCTTTCTAGATTATAAAAAGCAATCAGTTTGAAAGAACAGAAGATAAACAGTGTAATATTTGTTCTTGTTCTTTCCTATATTCCCTGAAAATTGATGACATTCTTAATTGTGTTTTAAAAATAGAAATGTATATTTATATATGCATAAAATATGTATTTTTATATTCAAAAGTCTTAGAACATTAAATTAAGAAAAAGTGTTTTAAAGTCATTTTTCTAATTTGGGAGCCAGCTAAGGTAGTTCATTACAGCCAGCCTCCTGAAATCAGCAGGTCCAGCAAGATGGCAATTTAATATTAAAATATGGAGGTAATTTATTTATGAAGCTATAGTATAAAGGGGAGTAAAAACTAATAAATACATGTCACTAGAAAAAGCAGAAACCTCATCCATATTCCCTTGTAGCATGAAGTTCATGTGTGGGTTTGTGACCCCTGTCTCTCAAATTGCCGTGTAAATAATTATATAATTAGAATTTAAAGGATTTTATACCTTCCTATTAAGAAATAAAGTCAGAAGAGGAATCCATAAGGTCCAATCTCTTGCATTGCTTCGTTGAGTGAAGTTTCTCCAAAACTGCTGTCTGGCAGCAGCAAGCACAGATGTGGGAAGTGTGCCCAGGTAGAAAAACACACACAAGCCAAGCCTGATACTCTCTGTAGTCTTCATAACGATGTATTCTTACCTATATTTACCTTCCCAACTTGCTAAACTGGAAGTTTAGAATGCGGGGGATGGGGGGGGGGGGTGGTAAACAGGAAATATTTGTGAAGACTGTATGCCTGAAGTTTGTAGAGACTAAATTTTGCTACGGTCGATGACAATGCCAGCACTAACCTCAGCCAAGCTTTTAAAATAGTCACTTTCCTTCCAAAATTGCATACTGAAAGGTAAGCAGCCTTTTTGCTTCTGTCTCTAAAAGCCAAAATACAACACAGAAAAGGCAACTTCATACTTCAGGATGTTGTACCAAGCTCCAGAGACCATTATGAACAGTTTATTTGTATAAAGGTTAGTGCCTGCAGTGATTACATCCTCTAGTGCTGGGATAGGCACCTTTGAATATTAAATGATTTTTGTCTATTGGGCCATTCCTTGCAAACACATTATTAATGAGTTATGACTGCAAGTGGATTAGGAAATGACATGAAGGACCTTGCTTCTGCATGGATTATAAAGGTACATCCACCAATGCCTTTTCACAGTACTGTCTTTAGTTTAATGTTCAGATATACAAATATAATTCACCAAGCTATCATTTCTTTGTTAACTGCACTTTGCAGACAGTGCAGAGCAATTTGATGTCTCTCAAGGTGGATAATAGCATGAATAATTCATTAAGCTCTCTGGAGTTAATGTTGTTGTACTCAAGGTTAAGTATTCCCCCATCTCCATATAAGGAATTACTTGATTGCTTACCTTAGAAATGAACTTTCTTAAAAACACCGTTGTATAAATAATAGGATATGTCTGACTGCCATAATTTGTAAACTAGTCCATCAAGGTACCAGCAAATAACCATATACTGAACAAGCCTACTCTTTTTTCAGATGTGTTACAACTCTTTATAACAAACATACACCTGTTTAGCAAAAACATCCCAGCTAAGAGACAGTTTTTACTCCTTGCAACACCTTTGTGAATGGTGAAGGTGATTTTATTTATTAAGCACTATAATAAAAAAAATAAAAGAAAAATCAAGGGACTATGCCCAGATTGGCCATGAGCTTAATAAAGATTAATAAAACTACCAAGAGTAAAGTAACGTGGTATTAAGTCAACATCACAAATAAGCTGTAGTATTCAGATTATCCTTGGACAAATTGGGGGGGAAAAACCCTCTAAGAAACAAGGCCATGGAAACAAGCCAAGTTGTTTGGCTGGTGGTCGATTTAATTAAAAGCAGCAGCCAGCCAGCTCACTACTTTCAACTGCAGCTCAGCAAATGACTTCACTGTGTCCTCTACAGACAAGTCTTTCTGCATGGCAAGATCAAACACTGCAAAACAAAAAGTATTTTCTGACAAGTGCAGCCTTCACCTCTCGCTAATAACTTGCCGATCAAACTCCCATTGAATCCAGCCAGGAACAAGGACTGTGTTGAAGCACTCTGAAGGGACTCACACCCTGAAGAGAGACACTGTGGCCTCTCCAAGTGATAATATACTGCAGATTACTTGGACACTTCCACAGGACACTGGAAGAAATCACTTCAGTGTTCAATGGACATGAGTTACCTCACGCTTTCAGAGTCTTCAGAAACTCCCAGTCAGGAGCACCTATTAAAAGGTCATTTATGCACGTGTGCAACTACCTGACTGGCTATGGAGGCTTGTTCATAAACAGACCATGAAACTCCTGCTGCAAGATGAGGTTTAAAACATGTGCCCACACTACAGCATGCTCCATCCCAGAATATTGAGGCTGACAGAACACCTATAACTTGATAACAACACTCAGTGTTTATCTACTAATAAGGCACTGAAGGTGAGAAACAATTGATAGAGGCTCTTTCAGTTTTACTGCATTCTACCAGGATATGTTGAGGAAAGGCTCTAAGTGCTATTTTCTTGGTTTCTGCCATCACTGTGGTCCTGTCTATTTAGCTGACTTCCACCTCTCTTATTTCTTGCTTCAGCAAATGATAACAAATTATTAATTTGCCTGCATATGACATTTACTGCAGAAAGCAGAAAGCTACACCAAAGAAAATGGTAATACAATAGCTTAAACAAGTCTAAGTGCCAGGTACCAGGCACTGCCATCGATGAAACAAATTAGCGAGGTTTCTGTTCTGCTGATGAAATAACTGTATGTGCTATGAGAAGTCTGTTCATAAAGTGACACTGAACTCAAAAGGAAGCTTCTAACAAGTCCAGGGAGCTGAAAACATAACCAGTCACCAATTATCCTTTATTCACATCTAACAAAGAGTAAATTTCTTGTGGGGAACTGTAGAAAGAGAGTATGATTTCCTAACATTAGCAAAGGCACAGGACACACGTCTGACTGGGGATTTCACAGCATTCAGGTGAAAAAGAAAAGTTGTACAAAAATTTGTTATTATGGGAGAAAGACAATAACTTCTCTAAAAACTGTTAACCAGCAAAGTCAGGAAGTCTTCAATATGTGCATGCACAGACCCCTTTTCTTCTCACAAAACAGGCATACAGCCTGAATATTATAGGAAGTTTGAAAGACTAACTTGAAATTAACAATTCCAGCAGGCAGACTTAAAAAGAACAGGTTACATGTTTTTCATCTTGAACCCCAAATACAAAGTAATAACCACAGATTAATTTACATCCTTGTGTACGTACCTAACACATCAACCACTGCATAGAAACAAAACCCAGTAAAAGACACAAGAGGTTCGAATCTTGACTTCCATTCAGGGACCTTACCTAGAATTTCTTATAACAAACTAATTACCCACGCTGAATGAATGACAGTATTTTCTCAAATAACATGAATATATATCTGTGATGACTACGCAATTTCCGGATCATTTTAATGACAAGCATAAGGAGAGAGAGATGCAGCATCACATGCTTGTCTCTGTGAGCCTTCTGGAGAAAATTTCACAAGCAGGAAGTTATTCACCTGCCACAATAAAACTACACCAAAACCAAGCTGACCAAATTGAAACTTATAGGGCAAGAGTAACTGTGGGTCCCTGGGATACCAGAGAGCTCCAAACTCCAATTTCCATCATCACATCAATGCTCAGATTACACAGTAAATGATTTTATATTGCTGGCACTGATGTTGTGTCTAGCTAACATTTGCAGTTGGACACTAAGTTCAGTCAATCACTATTGTCTCTTGCCAAACCCCAGAAAAATGTTCTTTGTGGTTGTTTTTCCAGAAACTTGCCAAATAATTTCAGATGAATGGGTTTGGTTTTTTTGGCTAACTTTTTGTGAAATTCATCTTTTCTGCCTATAAATCTTACATATATAACTTTTTCTTAAAATTATTTTGATCTCAGACATCAGTGACAGCGAATAGCAATCACACCAGGAAGTTTATGAAGGCAGAGATACCACTGCTGGACTAATGTTTCAGAATAATGACAATAAGTGATGTCAAACAACAGATTGGCAAAATGAAAAATATCAGCATAACTTTGAAAAATACGTGTGAATAATTATTTCTTTATTCATTTCCATTTGTAGGACTACTCTCAGTTTTTTCTTATATACTAGTCTTGGAATTGCATGTTTAATCATGCATTACTTCAAATCTCCATCTCTTCCATAACTTCATTTGAAAATGTAGTTATTGAGTGCTCCCTGGCAAAAAGGGGGGGGAGGGGTGTTATTAATGAGTTAGTTAATATTTTCTTCTAAATATAATGCCCCTTAAAATATTCTCCTTTCAGGACTGCTAGGAAAATTTCATCTCTTAAATATGTCAACAACAAAAACTGAATAAAGCTCCTTAAAATTAAATAATTATTTTCTTACATTATCTAGACAT
The DNA here is from genome assembly GCF_003945725.1 of Corapipo altera. Classification (NCBI taxonomy): domain Eukaryota; kingdom Metazoa; phylum Chordata; class Aves; order Passeriformes; family Pipridae; genus Corapipo; species Corapipo altera. Next base: position 2,865,661 of record NW_020884891.1, on the reverse strand, counting down.
AAATGCACTAAAAGTTGGCCAGTTAGAAAATTATAATTATATAATAAACATTTATGATGAATATTTAAAAATATAGACATGAAGACAATATTTGAGAAAAGTATACTTATCGACCTCTCAAATTAATTTCTGAATATCCCTGTCATTTTCACAGCTTGACAACCCTTCTATAAATAACTACCTGACAATTTTCCCTTGATGCAACACCTTTTCCATACTTTCGTGACTCATTTATCAGCCTTCCACTTAACATTATCAGTTTTGATTATATTTTGTGATATTTTATTGGTGTCGCATGAAAACAAATTAAAAGCTATGAAACTATTTCTAATTTCCTGAACACTTCCTCAAACAGTACAAAAGATAAAGCAATTACACTATTTTTTCTTACCTGTCCCATCTTGAAAAAGAGATGTGGTTTAAAGTTATCACTCACATTGATGAATATCTCATGGCAGGCTCTGTATCCTACCTGCAGACTGAGAAGGCAGGAAAGTGCCTGCTCTATTTTCTAGTAAAAAAGTCAGCATATCTCTCTGTACTACAGGAAGATCCAGGACTAAATGGGTATTTATAATAAAGTAAAAACACAGTCCCAAAATTCATGTAATGGGAAAAACTTTAATGTTCCTTCCATAACAGCCTTATTTATGACCATGGATTAGATATGAGGACATGGGTTAAATAAACTCCTCAGAGATGCTGACAAGGTGTCATCCTGCTCTAGTTTATTCTGGGAAAAAATAAATAATTTTGCACTTCCTTGCCTAATCTGGCTGAAAACCATTTCATTGTCACATTACGCAGGATTTATGAATATTTCTAATATGACAGGACTATACATTCTTTCATTACCACTTTTTAGCTGTCTGGAAGGCCTGTCACAGTGTTGCCAGGTTTTCAGATACTGTTCTTCATTTAACACTCTTGGCTCATTTATCATATTTGTTAGCCCCAGTGTTATTATTTGTCTATTAGGTCAAACAACTATCAGACAATATACATTTACTTTTACTATTTTGAATGTGGAATAGAAATATCTCATTTTATCACTACATCTCATTTCTATCAATACCTACATATTTCCTTATTATAGATTATTCTCCATATCTAATAACTATCTTCCAGTTTGTGCAGAGACAAGTTTAAATTTCCAGTTCTCTCAAGATCAATAGTTATACAATCAGCTTCATTCTGAAATAGTTTTATCTCTTTGTTTTTTAATACCTTCCCTCATTTGGTTTATAAATATCTCCCTCAAAACACTCCAGTTATTTGTTTCCCAAAAACGTTTTATATTTTCAGAGATAACAAATGAAAATAAAAAGAAGCCCAAAAGAATAGAAAAAATCACTTTCACCTCCACGTATAAGACATACATATGGAATCTATAGCACTTGCTGCATAATCATACCTGCAGAATAAAGGAAATATCTGCAATGATTATGTGTTATTCATAGCACATACTTTATAATATTCTGCAGATACTGTGAAAGTTTTCCACATTGATGGTCTCTAATCTTAAGTCTCTCTTCCTTCTTTTCTAATTTCATGGATCTCAGAGAAGCAGAAGAGGTGGCTTGGGAAATCATCTTTCTTCATGGACATTTGTGCTGTTTTTTTTCAAAGTTAGACAACTCCAAGCCTGTATTTGCCAAAAGCACCAGAGACCTGAGATTGTCACTGTGCTGTGCTGGGGTGAGCCAGTCTAAGGAAAACAGTTGGTGTGATCTATCATCTGGAACAACTCTGACTACTTTTAAGTGCTCTTAAAATATATGTACTATGAAACATTTTTAAAGTCTTGAAACATAATTCAGTTCTGTAACACACGGATTTTTCTAGACAACTTAACCTCTATATGTTCCTTACAATACGTATATATATATGTATATACTTAAACTTAGGCCTGTATAGAGCAACAGATTTAAATTTAATCCATTAAGTTTAAACTTATGAAACATTTTGAAAAATTATTATACATTAATAATGCAAAAGAAAAAGTAACAGTGCCTGATCAGACTAGTAAAGGAATAGGATACATGCATGAACTATATATAATGGATATTTACAAAAAACTTATTTTCAGCTCTTCAGCCTTGAGAGCAGTACAGCCTCAAGAGAAACATGAGTCTTACAAGTGAAGCACTGAGATTACATTTATTACTAACCAAACTTTCCTGCAGGTTTTCAGTATTTTTATCAGCCAAATTCCATTGTTGTAATGCTTGTTATTTTGTAACTAGACTTAAAAATGGCACAATTCAAATTTTTGTCTTGTGATTTTAAATACAGCAGCAAGAGTGAGGTTCTTTCCACATTAAATTATTTATATGGTGGCAAAGGTGGTTTGACTGTATGATCAAAACCTATGGCTATGGATCATGCCCTGTCAGCCCCATACTGGAAAAATTATCTTCATCCCACATAATGAGGCGAGACTTGGGGTTTAGGCCTGGCAAGGGAGAATACCCAGAGAAGTGTTTTCTTCCCTGTTCAGAAAAGTCGTGCAAAAATATCTACTACTGAAGTGCATAAATTTCTCATCATTACAGTGTGTGGACAGGGATGCCAGTACCAGCACTGCATCTGGGACAGAGAGCCCAGTCACCCTGGATGAGCAGTCCTCATCCATTAGGGAGAGAAAAGGGATTCCAGTTCTTGGCATTTAATGAAAAAAACCCCACTGGGTCACTTTTAGCCTTCCTTGCTGAAAATGCTTGACAAGAAACTAAAGAATCCATTCACTGAATGATGGAGGCTATGAGTAAACTGTAAACACTAGAACCTTTGAAACAGAAATGGCACAAATGTTTTGCCATAAAAGAGTAACAGTTTGCTTAAAATTCTCTTCTGGGCTCTCTTTTCCCCTCAACAAAAAATGAATGGAAATTATGAAAGGAATAATCTGAAGAAAATTAACCCCTGAATCAGCAATCTGATTGATGAAAGTCAGTTGGAAATCTCTGCAGACCTAGAATACTTGTCACAGAATTACCAACATTTGGGGTTCTTAACAGCATCTGGTATAATAAAAGAAGGAAAAACTTTAAACAGTGTTTCTTCTCTGGTTTCTTCTCTGATAATAATTAAGCCAAAGACAATATAATGAATATATTCTACCTAGTCTGACAAGATTTACTGCAAATCAGTGTCCTATTCTATTAATAGAAATGAGATGTAGTCAGCTTTTGAGCTACAATGTCAACTCCAAGTTTAGCAGAATTTTTGACAGAAAATATTTTAATGATTCCTTCACTAAGGGAGAGAATTATAGAATTGTAATGGTTTGGGCTGGAAGGGACCTTAAAGATCATCTGCTTCCACCCCTCTGAAATTAGCAGGAACACCTTCCTCTAGCCCAGGTTACCCCAAGCCCTGTCCAACCTGCTCTTGGACCCTTCCAGGGCAGCCACAGCTTCTCTAGGCAACCTGTGTCAGGGCCTCATCACCTCAACAGTTAAAAAGGTACAGGGCAACTTGGTTTTATAAAAGGGATTTCTACTATTCAGAGCAGGTTATGAAACTATGTCGCTACATATTAAATATTTCAGTAAGTTTTGGCTACAAATGAAGAATAAAAAACATATCAGTTTTCAGGAAATACACAGGTCAAAATGCAATAATTACTGGGGAGAGGACTTTGTTGGGCAGTTGGTTCTGAGGATCACCAAAAAGCAGATGCTGCAAGTTGACATTGTAGCTCCTGCAGCCTCTGCAGACACGGAGCTCTGCAACTGCTGTTAGAAAGCCAATCCATGGAGTAAACTCCATGTAACCTCTACATATGTATCAGGCTGACATTACTTTTCTGAATAGTCACTGTATGCATTATGCAGAGTATTATAATTATATTTTTATAGCTACTGGATAGGCATGGGCAAGAGTTTCTACAAGATTGCTTTCCCATTTGTATACAGAAAAATATTGTCACAACGGGACTGTTAAAAATAGTTCAATTAAAAAGATCTAGCAAAGAAAAATTCTTGTTTATGTGTATAAGCAGGCATTACAATTCAGTATAATAGAGGTTGTTTACAGAATTTATTTTAAAATATGTTAGTGAATTAGGATTTCAGGTCAGTAAAAAAGCAAAATGTGTTACTATACTGAAACATTTTCACTTTTCTAAACTTTTTCTGACTGGACTTCAATTATCATTTCAAAGAAATTCAGTGACTAATACTCATGCAACCACCACCTGTTTGTATTTACCCCTTTTATGACTGTTTATACTGGGAAAATTAAATCTCACAAAAGAAGCTTGAAAACGTGACTTCGGTGTTTGTTCTGTTAGATATTATCTGTGGACCAAGCTTTGCTTATCACCAGGTCTCCTCTGCTCTTCTGATTGTAATCTCATTTCACTTGTCCTTGGGATCTCATGTCTGCTACGACCTTCAGCTTGTTAAATATTCAGCAGAAAGTTTATGGACTTTCCCATAACCTTGATTAAAAGCCTATGGGGAACCTGAATGCTTAAAATCAGCTTCTTATTTGAAATGAAACTTGAGTACATTGTGCTGATTTCTGTTTCACTAATAGTACTTATAATCAGCAGTCACTGGCCTAGAGTTGAGGCCAGGGGAAAAAGTGATGAATCAAACTTACCTGTTTAATAATTATTATATTATCATTACTTAATTTCACTAAGTGGAATTTTTGGGAGCAATGCTGAGCGGGAGTGGAAAGTACATACTAAGAAAAAAAAGGTCACTCAAAGAAAACAGAGAAATATTATTCATAGAACTACAGATTTTTTTTATCTTTGACCCCTTTGAGAAGGGGGTCACTATTGTGAAGATGTGAGTTTCTGTGGTTTTGTGCATCCCCATCCCTTATCCCAAAGGATTGCTGCACTCCTGCTCTCAGGCTCTCCAGGGCAGAGTCCGGCCTGGAGCCTTGCCAGTGGCTTGGGTATGTTTCCACCCCTCAAACCCAGCAGGTACTCTAGATCCACCACTTATTTCTTCCAGGGAAACAAGAAGACAAGCAAATTGTCCAGGTGCTTTTCAGTATTTTCTGTCTGTTAGAACAATTGAAACACAAATCCAGATAAAAAGCTGCTCAACGCACTCAAGGAAATGTCTGAGTTACTGCTGAACATCTTTAGGTATTGGTAAGAGAGTTTTTAGGTAATACAGGAGACTCCTACCCCCTCAGTCATTTAGTTTGTCATTGTCTCTTTTTCTGTTCTTGGTCTTTTGTTCCTCTTTCAATAATGGACAGAGATATTTTCTTTCATAATTCTTGGGTGATTAAAGACCCATCAGGCAATTTTGTGCTTAACTATTGTATCCTTCGTGCTTTAGGCTTCAAAATAATTTGTTCTGAGTGATAGATTGTTTCTGATCAAAACACACCCACTAAATGGGAGATGTCAAAAGTTATTGTGCCTTTACAACTACATCAGTACAAGATGCAGTAATTTTCTACATCAGCATTTGGAAATTATCTCGATATGGGAGGAAAAGAGCATAAAAGGTAAGTAGTGTCAAAAATTAAAACTGTGTTTAAGCCCTAAGTAGAGCTGCTGCAGGAGATTCTATATTGTCAAACACAGTCCTCAATCACACATCAAAAGATTTGCCACATGATACTCAGACAGTTTTGTGAAAACAGATTACTGTATCATATAGCATGTGCAGTGGGACAAAAAAATTCAAACCTGCCTTTACACAATAAATCAGATATAATATGCTTAACATTTCAATAAATCTTTTTTTTAAAATAAAAGTTATTAATCAGTGCTTTATTTTTACTTCTTCCTCAATTGTGCAATAACAGGAGGATGAGTGAGATATAAATTCTAACTCCACCCCAAGGCTAAACAAGAAAATAAAAGAAATAAGGAAAACTTCATCATATTTGATTACCACAGATCACAATACTTGCAAGAAACAATAATAAAATAGAAAACATATGTTTTGTTCATGATTACTGCCTTTTATTTAATTATCCTTGAACTGAAGTGACTTCATATAAAGTTCTGTTTGCTATATACAATTGCAGAGATGTATAAAGATGATATTAAACTATAATCATACATCTTTTTCTGAGTGGATTACCCATGTGTTGCATCAACTGGGATCCTTGAATAAGATGCAAACCACTAGAGAGGTTTAAACAGCTATATTCTTTCTAAAGTACTCTTTAATTAATGTTGTCTAGAGCACTAATTATGAAAGCTTGTAAAGCCTAAAGCCTGAAAACACTTATGCACCTACTTAACTGTGCTCAGTCAGAGTAGACCCACTGAATTCATTGGAACTGCTCAGAGTAGGTAATTTAACTAAAGAATGCACAGGGGCTGCTGTAGGTTAAAAGCTGAGCAGTGAACACACTTTGCACAGGTATATCCGTGGTGGGCTTTGAAGCATTTTGCTCTCTGGTGTTTCCAATTACAAGGCTGTCAACCACAGGCAGATCTGTCTTTCCCCAACAAAGCGTGGAGCTGCTCCCTGATAGTCTCTTTGAGAACATGTTGAATTAAGCAAGACTGAGCCATCAGCCAGTGGGATATGGGATGTATGCAACTGTATATACGTATGTTTAGATGCACAGATAATTTGTTCACATTATGAAGACACATAAATATGCACATATGTGCATATATACAAGTAGATCTCCTACACAGTGGAGAGTACTGCCATTAGAAGAAAAAAAAACTGCTACTGTTCAAATCTAAACTCCTAAACTCTTAAATCTATTTTAAAATAGAATACTCACATTTCTAATTATTTTCTTTTAACATTATAAACCATTTTTATTATGCTAAACAGATTCCTACTTGTTTAATTAACAGTTGCAAAGAGAGAACAGTTTTAAAAGGATTACCAAGCTTCTCTTTTCCAAGTAGCCATTCAAGTTTTTATTTACCCCTCCACTTTAGCCATAACCATTAAAATGTCACTGGAAAGCTTTGGCATATATATGTTTTGAAACTGTGACTAAGAGTTGTTAAAAAATTCTCACTAATATTGCTGTTCTTTTTACAATTTTTTTTTCCTGAATTTCCACACCTCATTTAAAAGTAGAGAACCTGACTCAAGGAAGAAGTGGGACACAACATGCCTTAATTATGTTTCAGTTATATATTTCAGTCTGTTCATATTCTCATCAATGCTTTCTGATTTTTGGCCTGGTTGTGCCATCCCTGGTGCACACGTGTTGGTTGCTCAGCCATGTGGCAAAGTTCAGGGATATTTTCTTGACTCAGCTGTTGGCAGGTCCAAGAGTGTCTTTGAAGGCAATGTTTGGCCAAGTGGGGCATAAAGGTCCCCTTTGTTGACTTGTTAAAAATATGTAGCTAAATTCATAGAATCATAGAATCGTCTAGGTTGGAAAAAACCTTAAATATCATCAAGTCCAATCATTAGCTCAGCAGTGCCAAGCCAACCCTACACTATGTCCTCAAGAGCCACATCTATATGTCTTTTAATTTGCTGACTCCACCACTTCCCTGGGCAGTGCTTTCCATCATCATATTCCAGCTCCATTCCTCTGCTGAGCAAAACTAGACTGACTGTGTGCTACCCCAAATATCACAAATATAACTTTGCCAGTGCCAATGGATCATTTATCTCTAGAAGTGTGCTCCCCAGTTCTGCTCGACCCAAGGAAGTGTTGAGGAGCAAAAGGAACACTAGTTTTTATTCGGATTAGTCTTAAATAAAGTTCAATAATTTCATTATCTATTAAAGATTTTCAGAAATAAATAAATCAGGAGGTTTCTTATTCAAGAACGTACTGTCCATACCGTAGCTAAATAAGCAAAATGGTTTGACTCAAAGATCATGCAACATATGCAAAAGACACAAAATTAAGAGCGTGTAGGAAGTTTTTGATCCTCATTTTACTCTCTTCTGCATGTTTGGCTTTGGAATCATAACAGACTCTAAATGTACATATTGATAATAATCATGTCATTCAGGCTTAATATGGAATCCCTACAAACCCTTCAGTGAGCAACTACACAATGAAAAGCCAGAAATAACAACTTTAATATGTCCAAAAGTAATATTTTTCATATTTAAAAGCAACTTAAAGAAGAGCAAATGACTCAGCTGAGAATTTATCTACAATCCACTCAACCCACTGTGTCATTTGTTGGCCTGTGCCATTACTTCCTGTAACAGCAGGTAGTGCAAAGCATCATTGGTTCAGACTGATCCAGGGGACAAAGCATCATTGGTTCAGACTGATCCAGTTCCCTCCCTTGCATCACAGTACTTGTCCCAACAGCATTAATGCACAACATCATGGAAATTTTGTGTATGCTCATAGATCTAAGCCAGCGTAAGATACTTTGGTGTGATAAGTTATACAGAGATTTGAACAGTTCCCACACTAAGGAACCCTCCTGCTTCAACTTTGGCTTTAATCATAGAGGGTTCTCACTGACAGAAGACCCTGAAAACCACACAACAGCAGTACAAAGTCCAGGAAGTAACACAGTTAAATACACTTTATATTATACATGCCATCTAATTTTTAGATCATCTAAGATTTTCCAAGTAACTTTTGGGGAATACTAGGGAATAAAGCTACTCTGTCACCAGCTAGTGTCAGATATCACAGTGATGGATCCATAATATGAACCTACAGATGGAGATAAACACTCTTCACTCTCAGTGGAGAGACATCAAAAAGCAGTTGCTGCAAGATAAAAGAGCTGACTTTGAACTTCAATACCCAATTGCACTAAATATGTGCAACTCTTGGAACAACGGAGTATAATATTATGAAAGAAGTTTATCCTGCTACCACGAACTGCCTTTTCCACATGATCCACAAGGAGCAGTATTTGCATGTTTTAAAGTTTTGACATGCACCTGTCTTAGGCATTGTGTTTCTCAATGTATAAATTACTAAAAGATACTTTAAAAAATAATATTCCATTGTATATAGGCAGAATATTTAGTTGCTCACAGTGATGTTCCATCTGTACAGCGTATTCATTAATCCTCCTCATGCATTCTGGTTTTCTATGGAGTCATTAATAAACATATGGTAACATAAGAACTTATCCACCTGTTATGTCTCAAATGCTTTTAGCAGTCAGACCTTGAAAAACCAACTGGTGTAGATTTGCTAACAAGATAATCCATAAAATCTTATCTTGATTTTGCAGTTCTAGTCTAAAGCCTATATTGCTTTCTCAGTGTTACTGGTCAAATGATGCTCTTTCACTAACATACACTGGTAAAATACAGAGAAAATTCGTTTATGAGATCATCTGAATTTTAAGAAAAGTAAAAACCTGTATATGTATATATACATATGACATACATATATATGTATATATGACAGCCTGCATAGAGTGGTGCAACAGGTGGAATGATGTACCTAAAGGTTAAACTATACCACAGTTAATCTGTGAAGATGTGTCCAAGTGACACTATAGAGAGAGCCCAGAAGAACCTGTAATTTAAATATTTTTTTTCTTGAGCAATAAGGGTGATTTAGTAAGTTGAGATGCCTGGAGTTCGCAAGACCAGCTCAGCTCTGCAGATCCTAACAAACCCAAATCTTCTTCCTTCTGACATAACACAACCAACTAGACTCAATTTCATATCTGGATTCAGTTGATGACTGGAAATACACACAAATTGACATCCTCCAGTGAGGTAGGATGGAAGCTTGTGACACTAACAACAAGAAAAAGTTATCCAGCACACTGCTGCTAGAACAAAGGTATCAACATGTCCTTCAACTAAAGAGATGGATGATAAAAATTACACCACATAATCACAAGGAGCTAATGCTGCCTTCAGTTATACATTTATCCCTATAGACAGGATTGAAAACATATTTCATACAATGTGTGATTTGCTTGGAACAGTATCATCTAATACTGTAAGGTGTGTGAAAGGGATTATTTACAGTATTTCAGGATCATTGAGCCTTTTCTCATCTCACACAAAAATGGTGCATATTTGCAATCCATTTCTGTAGTTGCTTTACGAAGTGCAGTAGTGACTAGGAAACTGAGAGAATATAAATGAGACATTATCATTTGATCTACAGCATTTCCTTAAAATTCCAAATCTTGCTACAGGAGCTCTCATGCATGCTGAACACCATCATCATTAGATAATTACTCATTATAAATGAGCACAGGCTAAAGCCAGACATACTGTTCAGCTTTCTAAGCACATACAAGTTGCAATGTTAAAATGAAAATATAATATCATTCAAAACAATTTTTACTGAGCAAAGGTGGTGGATTTACATGCAGGTAGTTTGTTTTCCTGGTGAATGGAAAAAATGTGTCTCTGTAGAGCTCAGTCGCTTGCAGAATCTCAATGTAAAAGATTACTTCAAACTTAGATTAATACTGTTTAATACTTTTTTTTTCTGAGTTCCAGACTACAGACCTTTGGAGAAACTGGTCCATAGAATTCTATATGTTAACTAGACCTTGGGTTTATATCATGCCTGCACATTGAGGACAATTACCAGCAAACTGGAGATGCCCATCTTTCAAGAGCCCACAACAGTAAGTTTTTTGTGCATTCAGAGTGCCTATTACAGCAATGCTCAGAGTTTTCTAATTCACAATGTGGCACTTATAACTGCAAATAGTAATTGTGATGATTTATAGATTGATGGTTCTTGCTATTAACCACTTCACAGTTTCGTTATATTTGGTGAAAAATCTTTTTGGGGAAAGATCCCCCTCTTTGGTGGGGGGGACTAACCAAAATCACAGTAATACCAGAGACTCATTCAGTGGTAGATGCATTTTTAAATTCCAACCTCGGTGCAAACAAGGCCCTGCTAAAAGGCAGCACTAAGTTCAATATGTTTGGGCTAAAGAACATCACAACCTTATCATTCTGCAGCTGAATAGGTGACCAAGCTGAAGGACATGAAAGGAAAATGAAGAGAAAATCTGTATTGCCTGAGTGAACTGCTCTGTCCATAGTTTTGAGTTCTTTTTCTTTTTGGTCATTCTTCTGTCTGCTCTATTTAATCAAGGCAACAAATTGACTCGTTCAGTCAGGGTTGACTGTATTTTTTTCCAAACAAACCTGTACAATCAATTCAACATTTTTGATGCAGTTGATATATCTTACACATGAAACTAGAATAATTTTTACATCAAACAGACCAGGTCTTTTAGTTCAAGATTCTCAAACAGTAATTTTACAAATACATTTTCTAGCTGAAACTTCTTCTACCATGAGCAGAAGTTACATAAATTACTGAAACAAGGGGAAGAGAAAGGCAGGTCCCACCAAGAACTCCAGAGAAAAATCTCTTTTTCCTACAAACCATGAAAGAAAAAAGGCATCCCAATTTTCAGCTGAACTTCTTTTCTGAAAAATAGATTTTTTTTTTTTTAAATAGAGCTAAACTGGGAGTTTTATCTTCCTGATTTAGAGTAAATTCTGGTAAAGCACAGTGCTGTGCTTTCTTACCAAGGGCTTCACACACCTATCCTCTCAGTCTGAGCTTATTGTTATTTTTCTCTCTGCAGTAAATGAAATTATGCCTTGTACCTTACTAAGAATCAGAGAGACTGTGGAAAACCCAAAGGTAACCTCTGAGCAGATGGATGTCTTGCAGAGTCCTTTGTGAGTGTTATAGAGATATTAGAAGAGTTTAAATTTTGCCAGATTTTTTCCAATTTTATAGCAAACAGACCAAATTATATTATTTCTCTTTACAAAATGAAATCAAAAGTCATCAAGAGAATCCAACGGAATTATTAAAAACATTTTTTATATATATGCAAATCTATGACTTTTTTTGGAGCCCATCTCATGACCTTGATTAACAATATTTTAATTTCCCCCCAGGAAGGATTTGTGCAGATACCTCTTAGGAAAGAGGTGCATTAATGAAAAAAAAAAAAAAGAGATTTTTTCAGGGCAGAATCTTGACAAAATCTCAGATAAAGTACTTAACATTTAAATATGTTCCAGAACATTTAAATAAGTTCCAGAAATACCACCAATATTTGAGTAAAAAACCCACTTGTCTTCATAGGGATTTCTGTTGAGAAAAAAAGCTGGCTTATTTTCCTCTATTTGTTACCATGGACATCTGAATAAAGATAGTATATTTTTACTGGAACCATCTTCTACTGCTGTGGGAAAATAACTTGCCATCTGCCTTAAAGTACGTGACTCTGCAAGTAGTTACACATGCCACAAAGATAATGATAATTTGAATTGAGTGCATATGGAGCAAACACCTGAGGAAGATCTTACCTCAACAGTAATATTTTAGCAATGGAAAATAAATATGTTTTAGTTAGATGGATATACTGACATCAGATTTTAAAAGCCTTTTTATGCTATATTTTGATGTAGTCACACCTTCTGTTTTTAATTCTCCAATGTCTTTCTTCCTTTCCAGAACCTTAGATTGAAGGAGGAATGCCATCTTTAACCTTGAGATCCCTGTTCTCATTGGTTTGTGTCATAATCTTATTATTTAAAAACAATCCTTGGTATTTAACGTCTCACCTCAGCATGCAAAATGGTTATGGATTAGAGTACATTTCCTGGGGGGCAAAGGATAGAGTGACTATGAATTAGAAATGCAGCTGCCTGACTGTGCCACACTCTCATTCCCAGCTTCTGGACCAGAAAAATCTGTCTGTGACCCCCCTATCTGCTCTGCTTCTGTGCTTATCTCCAAACTGAGCATTACTAGTCAAAAACTGCAGGACATGAGGGTCAGTTTTTCCTAGCCACTGTAAATAGTAGGGTAAGTTACAGTATATGCTTGGAGCGTAATCAATTTTTAAAGCATAAATGCAACATATTTGTGTACTATATATTCTAGAGCTTCATCAATGTTAGAGGTAAGGAATCACCTTTGTGCCTTGCAGTGCAGGCAGCTGTCTCAATCTGGTTTCTAAGATTGGGCCATCTGTAATTCAGCTGCTAATCATTTGGCTAAAGAGCCAAGATCTTTTCTGACGTACAGTCTATCCTAACCAAATAACCCAGAGAACTACTTAGGCAATGCCAGCTCCAGTTGAGTAATGTGGTGAGTGCCCCATTTCCCCGTGTCAGAGGCAATCAGGGGCGCTGTCTGCCCAGGGCACAGGCACTGGACTGAGGCACAGACACCAGGGGCTGCACTCCCAGCCAATCCCCTGGGAAATGGGGCAATGACCTCGGGGAAAATAAGCCTCAAACTAGCTGATAGCAAGAGCATTAAAACAGAAGTATTGTTTTGTGTCAGTATTTAGGTCGGACTCAATGATTGCAGAGGTCTCTTCCAACCTGCGTGATCATGTGATTTCTTTGGAAGATTCCCAGGGAACACGAAGGTGATGATGGTGTGGTTGGCAGCATTAAAAACACACTGAAATTACAGTATGATTCTACAGAGAACTCTACAGAACTCCTCTGCTATGAGGAAAATCGTCTATCAGAGTTAAACATTTCTTTTTTCATGGCCATGAAACAGGACTGAACCAGCTCCCCATTTCACAGACTTGTTAACCTTCTGTCTTGATGAAAATTAACAGCTACAGTTTCTTCTAAATAAATTCTATAATTTTTACTGGATAAAGCATTCCTCTATTCCTGTCAAAGAGTTGTGCAGCACAGCTGTTTTTAACAAATTCCTATTTTTACTCTCCGACATTTGACTATCATTATGTATATGAGTTTCTTCAGCCTGCAAAGCATATTTTAACAAGAAATATTAATGTCCCTCCACATTTACCATCTTTTATCCCTATTCAGCAAGAATAGGTGTTATACAAAACAGAAAACATCTGCTTACTTGTATTATAATTTCTTTTGAACTCTTTAGATTGGAGACACAAAGTTGATAGCAGAGGTTAATGATGAATGAACAAAGCAGAACCATGTTTCTTTGTAAGTATGTTTCAAAAGGGGAAAAAACCTCACTAAAATTCTGTATTTAAAAAAAAAAACAACAAAAAACAAAAAACAAAAAAAGGAATCATGAGGGAGCTTTTTGTTAAGATATGTTGAGTGGCTAAATTAATATCTTTAGTTTTGCAATCCTTATAATGGTTTGCTCCTAACACAGGGGTTACAATAAGTCAGGGCATTTTCTTCTTTCCTTGCTTCTAAATATCGTACCTCTCTTGGACTTTGAGGTTGCATTGTCCATCTTTAATTTTTATGTCAAAGCATTGCATTATCAAGATGTTATCAGTGTTCTCCTTGGCAATTTTAATCATGGAATGTGGAAGCTTTGTTTCCTCTCTTTGCTTTTAAAGGCCGGGGTTGTGTGTGAAGTGCAGCGATTGCAGGATTCCTGTCACAGCACGGACTCTGCTGGAAACAAACACTCCAAGGAAATGCTCCTTAAAGGCCTCACTAAATGCCCTTTGCTTAGCTCAAAGACACAGAATCTGCATTAAAATATAGTTAGTGAGATTTCTTGTTAGAGACACAGGCAGTTTCAAATAAAACAAGTGGACTCATCAGGTTTATTGAGCAGTTAAGTGTTAATGTTGGAGCCCTGCTATGATCAGCTGCCATCAGCAGCAAAGCAAGTTCTACAAACATCATGGTTCTTTCCTTGGTGTTTTCTTCTACTGTGCCAGTTATAGGATGACAGAGAGAACAACATTTTTGAAGCTGTGACACAGATTTGGCAATCTGCTGCATTCTGACACAAATTAAGAGTCAGGAGTCATACAGTGATCCCAACGCAAATCCCTTCCACAAAAATAGCCCCACTGTATCAAAAATCATAAGATTTCAGAGGGAAGAAAGCAAACAAAACAAGAATTGTCCTTTTCCAACTTCACAATAATTCACAGTAGATGTGAACAAAAACATAAAATAAAATTGAGGAAGAAGTTCCTTATATTTTTCCCAAAAGCTAGACATATTTTAATTATGAATCCTTTCATGGAAAGCTGAATAGTTCAATATCCAAGCAGATTATTTAACTGTTTATATTCTTTAAAGCATACAAATCATACTTTAGTAGTCTAGTCTCCTAATTACTCAGACCCCACATATAGACACAACAAATGTTATTCCGTTCACAGGACAGAGCAACACAAGGTAAAGAACCTGCTTTATTTATAGAACTTCTGACATACATTTTTTTCACACTGCTGTGGATATATTCGAGTAGTGGAGTAGGTCAGGGCAGTGCTGACTGGTAATGGGGCTGATGGTGAAATATTCTTGTGATCTTCACTAAAAAAGAGAAATAAGGAGCTAATTTTAGAGACAGATGACAAGAGCTCCACCCCAGCAGAATCTGTGATCTGTGATATTTGACCCTTCGTAAAAAAAATGAGAATGCGTATAAAGAAAATCTTTAATATTGGTTCTAAGGAGATAAAATTTTTTGCCTTTATAGTTTTTAAAGAGCTTTCTATCACAACTCCTATTTCCCTTTATTGCCACTGTGTTTCTTTACATGAGCTACTACTGAGGAGGAGAGGTAAAGGTTCTCTTTCTATTTCTAAATAGTTCTTTGGTGTATGATTAGTATGTGACATGAATAAAGTCTTTCTTATTAGAGAAAGGCCTGCTTTCTTTTAAAGTATTAGGTGAGGGCCAGACTTTATAACATCTCCCCTTATAGAGGATACATCTTCTGGGACACTGGGTTTGGAACATCAGTCAAGATAACCAGATAAAAGAACAACTATTGAAAAAGTGTGATTGTTCTTCCTGGTGTTTCACAGGAACAAAGTTATTTTGAATGAGAGGATTTGAAGTCCAGTGGACCATACAGAATCAGCTAACCATGCCCTTTGCCTGGAAACAGCATTTTAGCTGGATCAGTTGTTGCTTCTTACTATTATTTAGAGAGAATTTCAATTTGATGCACTAAGGTTTTATGTAGAACTTTAAGTACTGTGAGGACAAGTATTGAAACAGTGCTGCTTGGCAGCAAGGCAGGGCAGCAAGAAGTGCTGCCTTCAAAGCAGCAGAAAACAGGGAAGATGCTGCTAAGTCCTGTTCCATCTCACTATCCCATCCTATTATCCCATCTAAGCCAAAGCTCTTCAGGATGCATCAGTGTTGCTTACCTTGACAGAAGTAACAAATCTGAGGGACATAAAAGCATTTCAGAAACAGAACCCTCATGTTAGTGTTGCCGACATGCACAGATGCAGGTGAATATTTGCCAGGCACCTTATACAGTGAGGTTAAATTAACTTCTTATCATAAGAACCTCCATGAAACAGTTGATCTGGGAGTCAGGTGACTGTGAATTAAAGTAGCATGATACTGGCCCACCACAGCACTGCCCATCAGCTGCACCTCTCCTTGGTCACACACAGCTCCTGTCTGCTGACATCAGGATGAATTATCCAATTAACATCTTCATTAACAGTGGAATTGAAGTTAGAGAATCAAAAAGCCCCAAGCTAACTATTTTTACAGGATGAAATGAAAACAACAAGACCTGACATGCAGTTAGAAGTATTGCTAGTAGAGATGTGTTTTCTGTACAGATCTGCACCACTTTTATTGTAAGTATTTGTGGTGATTTTTAGTGCAATTGCAGAAAATCAACCCCATTGTGCTCAGAGTCCCACAAATACACAGTAAAATTTCTCTCTCTAATCCAGGGCATTTACCATCTAATTCCAACTGAAATGTGGGAATGAATATGCTCAAACAACCAAGACAGTGTGAGACCAGGTTGAGAATTATGAAAGGGATATGTGAGAAAGGAGCTTCTGGAATTGCTGACATTAGTAACACAAAGAGTTAACTCTGAAAACATTTAAGAACAATTAGAATGTCATTTGGATTAATAAAAAAAATACTGAATCACACAGCATTATGAATAAAGTACAACCCACACAAAATCCTACCACTGACTAGAAAACAGGAGCATTATTTATTGACATTAAACACAAAGGTGAGAATCTCAACCTCTGGCGTAATATAAATCCAAAAGTATCATCATAAATACTCTGCCTTGGTCTCTTCATCTCAAACCAGACAAATATATTTTATGTTTCAGAATGTGTACATAATATCAGCAACCAGTAGGTTTCAAGAAAAACTGGTGTTACACTTGCTGGGTCAAGAGCAAGCACAAGGACACCAGTCCCGTGTTCCCCTGCACAAGGGTTTTGGAGCCTTCCCTTGACCTTAATGCAGCAGAGGCCAGGTTTGAACAGTAACCAGAAAATAAAAGGATCACAATACCAATTATACAACCTCAAAAAAATTACAGAACAGCAGCTTATTAACAACATGCTGCTTTTCCAGAAGGCTAAAAGATATTTGAAGAGTAAAGCCAAAAATATCTCCTCTATTCAGGAATATACAGATACACAACAGTTCTAGTTGTTCTTAATGCATACTTCAAGATTGGATCCTATTTCCCCTACCAAAAGTCCAGTAAAAAGGAAAATATAAAATTAAAGGATGACCACATCTCTACCCAAGCAAGGACTACAATTACTAGATTTATTGACTCAGCAAATGCTGTGACTTTAAGTGCACTGTCAGTCAGGAATCTGCTTTGTTCAATAAATACAATTTTACCATTTAATTTCTAAGGAAGGTTGGTAGCTGCAGACAGTCATTAAATATATTTTTCATTAATCACAGTGGAAATCAAGTAATAAATTATTATACTTTAAATCAAATTATAATCATGCAATTTTTCACATGGCTTAAATGGTATGAAAGAGACAATTTTTTTTCTATATTTCCGTTTTTAAAACAGGAACTCAGTACTAACAAACACCTTAATATTTCATATTGCTAAAAGCTCCTCCTGGAGCCACTGATTAGCTTGATTTAGGAAAAAAAAAAAAAAAAAGAAGAAGAAGAAGATGAATTACATCACCTGTGTTTTCCTACTCTAAAAAGAAGGAAGAAGAGAAAGTTTGAGACAAAGCAACAGCGACAGAAGGACATGGAAAGACCTGTTTTGTGGCTCATAAGTAACAAAGACAAATGTCTTATGAACTTTATCTTGCTGTGTGGGTGGTCAAATAAAAATGAGAAGCAAAGAAAGGCATATTCTCAAGAGATGGCCACTGCTTCCCTCTGACGGGAACCTGGCCGGAGCGGGGTGACTTTGCCACCCCAGATTCCTGCTGCCTCCTGACATTTGTGCCCCGTCTTCACCCTTGTCATCTGCAAAGCCGGTGGCCAAGATAAGGGATTGCTTTGCTGGCAGAGGTCTGCTTCCCCGTGATAAACTCCTATCTCATCCATAACTAGATTTAAGATACACAGGATACACTCGTCTTCAAAGCTGTCACCAGAAGGGAGCTCTATCAATGACTTCAGCTTTCATATGCTCCAGATAAACGGCCCGTTTTAATCTGTGCCCTTTGTGACTTTCTGAGCTATCGTAACCATCAAAGCCCTAATACACTCCCAGATACAGAGTGCTCCAAATTAGATTCCACTTACCCAGCCAAACTTCAGGGCCCCTATTTACTGCAAATATGACAGCTAGTCAGATCTAAAAGGAGTTTGAAAAACTAGATGGAAGAAATTTGCTCACTATCCACCTCTACCCCACCAGCCTGCTCGCTAGAGCAATATATTTTAAAACTTTCATAAACCTCAAACAGAAAAAAAATAGGATTATCCATTACCATGTCAGCTTAAGTGATAACATAAATATATATCACAGAACATCTGCCACTAAATCACTGTTTATAGATGTCAGATCTCATTTATTATTAAAAGAAGCCCCAAAACAAACACTTTAAAGCTTTCCTTATTATTTCACAAGAATTGACTGATTTCTCAACTGTAAGGTGGAGTTATTCTTTGTAATCATTTTAGACAGAGTAACTTCTATTATAAACCTTAGTCAAGAATTACATTAAGTAGTATTCACAAACACGTGAATTACTTCATCCCAGTGTGTAGTCTAGAAAACCCAGTATATTTTCCCCATTGATTTTCCTCATCAATCCCCATTGATTTTGCATGAAAGAATATGGTGCATCTCAGAAAACTTGCTTTTATCTTACTTTTCTTCAAACAGTAGAAAACTGTAGATCAAGGTTTTATGTTCTGATACCAGCAATAAAATATCTAAAATTTACTTTGAGAAGAATTTATAGACAGTGTTCATTATACAGAGATTTTAAAACTCAGAGTCTGTGTTTACAGTACTGTGTCTGACTGAGAGGGGCCAACCAGGATTATTCTTTGCTTTTGCATTTTTTTATTTAATTAGCTTTGTCCATTTTTCACCCTTTGTGTCAGCTGATTTAATAACTCTTAAGTTAGGCACTTAGGGAAAAAATTACTAAATCACAGAATTATTTCTGAATATGCAATCTGTATCCTCTCAGGTACAAGTGAAAATCTGCTTGCAAAAGCCACTCGTCTGTATCATTGTAAATTGACCTCTCCAGTCTGACCTCTTCCCCTCTCTCCACTCATGAACAAATCCAGAATACCATAATGTTTTGTTTTATAGGAGTTTCTGCTGGTTTGCTTCACTATATGTGCCTATGACTAGACAGTTATTTTAGAAACAGAGAGCAAAAACCTCTGGAAAATCCACACAGTTCTCAGCCCTGTGACATTCAATGCCCTCAAACATGTGCCACGCAGACATAAAGCTGCACCTGTGAAGGAAATATTCTGTAAAATGTGAGGGTTGAGCACATCCTGATTTTGATCTCTGCCAGTTCCCCCATCTTTTAAATCACACAGCAACTTAATGATTGCTGTGGTGGTTTACAGAGACGTGATTCATGGGCACACACGCAGGAGGTCACTGCAAAGGTTGGCACTTCACAAAGTGGTACAGTACCGTGCTCAGCCATTACATTCTCCCACCTACGTACAAGCTAATTTGATTAAAGGTAGAAGATCAATCAAACTCTATTGCCTCAGAAAGATTAATTACCTCAGCACTTTCTGACTTAATTATTAGTGTTCAGCCATGGGGTTAGAAAAACCCAATACAGCAGAAGTAAAGGGGCCCAATGGGCAGATTTGGTAGACTGGGATGTGTTTTAGTCAAGATTTGTTATCTTTAACTAATGACAGAATCTTTCTTTTTTATTCAAATTACACCTAAGTGCTATAGTGTGTTTATAACTCGGCAACAACTGGCTTAAAATATTACTGTTACATTTCAACCTTACTGTGGAACTAAAAGTGCACAAGATGAGAACAAAAAAATGAAAACGTCATTAAAAAAAAATTCCATCTGTTGGCAATCCAATTTTTGGACAGGGAACTAGAAACTTAAAACTTTGTAGTTTTATTTTTTCTTGTGTCCCAGTATGAGGTCTGAAGTCCAGCTGCCAGAGCATCCTATTGATGATGTTTAAAGAGTATATTTCAGCGACTGCAGAGTTTCTGATTATCAGATAAGTCAGTGTGGTAGAAAATGCAGGCGTTTTCCCCAGGGAGAGCAAACTTCCTCTCTGTAGCTGTCTGTCAGTGTGCAGCAGTGACCTTGTCCACTCCATGGCAGCATCAGTAACATTTATGGGACCCCCCAAGTTGTCACCAAGGTTAGCTGCTGACGGTGCTGGGCATGGTGGGGCCAGCACTGCTTCCCATCACGGCACTGTCCGGCAGTCTCTGGGCCAAGCTCCCCAAACAGATGAGGCACCAGGGCACCAACCCTGTGTCCAGATGGGGGCTGTAGCTGGAGTCACAGGCTAACACAGAACTGAGACTTAACAAATGTGTTCACCCCCATATTTCATATTCCCAATGTAGAAAAGTGACCTGTTGCATCACACACTGGATTTGCTGTTTTACAAAGAGCAATTTATTTGCCCTCTCATAAATTTATCAAGCTTCTTTTAATAACCAGTTTGCATTATCATGCCCTGTTTCTATACTTCCTCACATTGATGTTGTTTGCAACCCCCAAATTTCCAGGCTTGGCTGGTCTACAGACAGCACCTGCTCATTTCCCTGTGAACCAACCCAGGGTTTCATTTTGGCCCCCACTCTCTGCTATTATGTGAGAGCCCTAATCCCCAACCAGCCTTTACCTTGCAGTTTAAACAAGCCAATATTAATTCCTTTTTCTGTATATAGGCATTCCATTCCCCTGTTATTAATAATATTTCTTTACACCTGTTTCTCATGTGAGTTCACCTTTCTTTAGTGTGGGAAGCCAACATTACTCATAACAGGTCCATTACGGTATCAGCAATGTCTTGGGTTTATTTCTTTTCTTCTTTTTTTTTCCCTGTATTAGGAGCAACCCAAGATTTTTTTCACAATCACATTAGGTATTGGTGATTTATAGTTTATCTTTTCAATACTCGGTTTATTTTTTTTTATTTATGTCATTTTCAGCTGGTGATTTATATAGTAGTTCCATACACCAGGTCCTATGAGAATGACTCTCAACTATTAGATTTCATCCCACTGCTATTACTTCAAATCCTTAGCAAAATCCAATTCTTTTGTCATGTACACCTCCTCCTCTATTTTCAGCAATGCCTGGCTTTGAGCTACTAGAATATTTCATTGACATACTCCTGCTTTTTTAATGGAAAACTCATTAATGAATATAATGATGGAGATTTTTCCATTCTTGTATTCTGTGTCTTTTCATTCTTGATTACTACTGTTCCACCCTAATGTGGTGTAATAATAGTTATTAGTTCTTAAATAGATATAGGTTAACCATACATGTAGTCCCCAATACTAAAAATACATGTCATGGACGTGAAATAATAGAGCTAAACTAGTTCTCCTCTTGGGAAACCTATGATACCATTTACTGCACTATGTTTATATATATCCTAGTTTCTTTCTCATAAATGTTTTCCAGTACTGAAGCTTGACTGGCCCTCTACTTTTTCTTGACACCTTGTGTCTTAGAATTACAGAGAATAAAGAAAACACTATCAGTTTTGATATCCTGGGAGGAAGATTATCTCCTCCGCATGAGAGAGCTGAACTTGCTTTGACTTTTAGTGCCATTATCATCATTCTTCATCAGCCCATCTTTGCGCTCATCAACATCCTCCTTATCAAAAATTAAGGCAAGGTGAAACTGTTCCTTTAATTTTGGGGAAGAAATATATGCTATCTTTAATCATGAACAGATGTCATACTTACTGCAAACCTCCTTCTTATGTGGTTAAATACCATAGATTGCAGTCTTAATTCTTCTTAAGACTAATTCTCTGGCAATCTGATGATCACTTAAAGCCAGCATAAGCTTTGCCCCAGCTACTCCTTCACTCATTTGCTGTCCATAAGTAGTGCCTCATGTAACAAACAGAACTGGGGAATCCATGTATTTAAAAATCACTTTTACCCCTCCCTAGGGGTTGAACCCAGATGAATTCTTCTACCCAGTTCACCCAAACAGCTCTTCAAATGCATGTGCTGCTGCAAAAGAAGGTGTGATTGGGAGATAAAAACAAGCAGTCGTACACATTTAGCAACCCCAACTTGATTTGACCACAAAATTACAGCGTCTACTGACTCTCCTTTTGGCCATACTCAGCTCCACGCCTTCAGATTTTCGATGAAACTTTCTTGGCTCGTTAGTCACTAATTAATCTTAAATATTCTTTATGAAAACACCCTTTTCCTTAAGACACCAGTTTCCTCCAATTTGAAACCCTGAAATCTCAGTGTGATTTGCCTCATTAACTAGTCCTTTAATTTTCAGCTAGCTTCGTTTATACTTCCATTGTCTTTATACAGAATGATTACTATTATTTAATTTCAGATTACTTTCAGGTTTTCTGGCTTCCCCACCCCCACCATCCCCAAGCTGCAATCATTCCTCTAGCTCTGACCAATTTCTTGGCTGAACTGGGCATATTCTACCTTCTCCAAATAAAAGAGAAACAATTTTATTCTCTAAAGGAGAGAATATAGTTTTTATAACGCAACAAAAACAGGGGAAGCATGAAAATCTGCCATTAATATGTTACACGTGTATTAAATAACCCAGCATAACTGGGGTCTACATATACCTTTTAGCCTCTTTGATCAGCATCACTGCTTACAGCCACTAAGAGGGTACCACTGAGAGAGAGTTTGCCAGGGAAGAGCAAATTTGTTACTCTTTGTCTATGTTTATAGTTGTTTTCTATTTAAATGTAACACGGGAGAAAAAAAAGGTAAAAAAAAAAGGTGGTTTGGTAAAAATCCTTTACATAGGGAGTTATTGAAGCATCATTATTAGTTTGAGCAATTTATGAGCAGAAAATAAATGAATACCACGTACAAGAGTGCTGTTACTTAACGGTAAGGTTCTCTACAAACCTGCACGCATTTTTATATTCCTATTTACTTAAGTGTGACAATTTATTGGCATCTCTTCCTTATGATGCATCTACCACACTGCACATTATGCTTTTCTGAGGAGGCAACTACAGTAAGAGAAGACAAATCATTTTAAATAGACTATTGCTAATTTTAATTAGCACAGTGAATTAATTTTAAAGGTTTACATATAAATTGCTCATAGCTTTCTAACCACTATAACCTTACAGTTATTCTTTCCCCCTTGCTTCAATCCTGTATTGGATGTGAATTTGTAAAGCTTCCTCTCATCAATATTTCTCAGGTTTTGTTATTATGTTGTGCTCATCTTTTTCAGTGTTTTGCAATAAATGCTTTGCTATTGCCAGTAAATGGAAAGTTTCCAAAGGACAATAATTTCCAATATTAGAGAAACGAACAGCACCAAAGAACTGTAGTCAGGAAAAACAAGAGGGAGAAAACACTTTTGAATATATCTCTGTGTGATGTCGCATCTGTCATCAGCTTTCATAAGGTACTGAATGTCTCACTTGGCTCTACATGTTATTGATGTCATTTCATCCCAAATCTGTCTCCTTGTTAAGCAAAGTTGAACCAAATCACCATCAGGTGACTAACTAGGCTCAATGTTCTAGACAATGTTTCAGATTAAGACAGGTCAGATATTAAAGATCTTGAGAGAGAATGAAGGCCATGCTTATTCCATTTCAGGAACCCTACTCAGATTATCTGACTGTATATTCCTTTCTTTTTTCACATTAACAACACTTTGGTCCATGAAAGAAGATTAGAAAGGCTTCAAATGTATCATGGCACTCCAAATGAAATGAAAAAAACCCATAACAATCGAAAATCTAGCAGTATGTTTGTAGAGGAAACTGTCAATTCAGGACTATTTTCACTATTTCACTATTGATTAAATTTGTCATGCATGCAAAGGTGAACAGAATGAACCTCAGATTGAGCACTTGCATAGATCAGCACAAAGATATTTTGGTTGCTTTTACCTAGACCAAGGCACTTTGCATGTTGAACACAAATATGCTGTGGGTCTTCCCCTTCTTTTTTACTTAGAGCAGACAACAGACATCTATTTACATCTCCTTTTTTTCCCTGCCACTAGATGCTGCCATTAATATGAGCATAAAAGGGCCACAAATGGCATTTTCTGAGCTGTAACCATCACACTGCATCACATCAATTAAAGTGTTTCAATAAGATACGAGTTAAAAGGAAGAAAAAAATCCCTCCTTTACATGACATAAATGCTAATTAAACTGTGATTTCAAGTTTAAAACTGAACTGTCAGGTAATTAGACAGGTGATTAAACTTTCTTCAACTTCACACCTGGAAAGACTGAGATGTGTGCTCAGTCTCCACGCAGTGATGTGTGTCAATGACGTTCAGATGCCAGAGCTGTGCTTTTAGGGCAACATTCTAGAAGAGTCATGATCCATACTTCTGAAACTGCAGAAACTGGGCTCAAAAAGCACTGGCAAATCCCAAACCTGAGCCTCTTTGTAAATGGCAAGACAGAATCCACACACCTGTTCTAACAACTCCTCATACACCAAGTCCTGTCACACATTCTCTGCAGGAAAGGATCCAGATACTGGTTTCATGTACATTGTGCTCACTTCAGTAAAGAATAAATATCAGAGTTACAAACAACAAGAGAGAGCTGGAAAGCAAGTTCAGATCATGAGTATGCATAGCACAAGCAGAAAACACACTACATAACTTGATATTTTCTTTCTTTGGGGGTATATTTGTAGCCCTTTAAAGATTCATTCTGTGAAGAATCCAGTTTGACTGTCTAGAATACTTAAGGGTATATTTCAGCCTCAAATACATAAACACAAACAAAAGCAAGTGATGAATAATGTTTTCAACACAACATCCAGAACCTCTGATGGTTCTTGTCAGCTGTCTATCAGCTTGGAAAAAAAATAATACTCAGGAAAACATCTCACTTTGCAAATTTTAAAAAGTCTGAAACTGAGGATCCCCAAGTAGTTTTATGAACTAAAAGAAAAAGAGAATGGATCTTCTCCATGCAAAAAGCCCCTCAGACTCCAGTCCTGGGCAGAGTAAGGCAAAGGCAGGGGGTGATTTCTGGGAGCCAGGCTGGATATGTCAGAGCCAGCTCCGAGTCAGAGGGAATGCTCTCTGCTGGATGCTGTCTTGGCCACTGCAGAGTGTAACTACCTTCTCACACAGCTAATTCAAGTGCATAGCACTTACTAATTCATTCCTCATGATACACTAAAGCAGCTGAAATACACCTTTTGGGCCAAGTTCTGCCCAGAACAGATGTATTTCCAAATCGCTTATTAAGCCGTTAACAAGGCCTTAGAGGCTTAGAGACATTCAGGTGTCTCTTTATCAATGGCATAGTTCAATTTAATCCAGATAAGGAGCCTCTGGACAATTAACAGTTGACTAAAGTTCAGTGCAATCTCCAACTGGCTATCACATCACAGGAATCAATGCCAGTATCCACAGCTCTAGTGTAGTCTGGAGCTCACACTGATTTTGCTCAACTTTCTGACATCACAAGAAGGCAGTCACGATGGCAGAAGTAAGATGACAAACTCTTTTGAGATTATTACTATGCACCATCACTTCTTTCAAAGGACAAATCAAGAAATCTTTACTTCTGGAGACTGCAGTCTCTTCACAGACCTACTCACCATTCATGAGTTCTCTCTATTTAACTACAGCAAGTAGTAATGTTGGAGAGGGAAACAGGATAAAAAAAGTGAACTCCCTCAGCACAGTATTTATGACTGGAAGAGCAACAGCATTAACCTCATCAGAAAGCTCCTCTGTGTATAGCACAGCAGATCTATAAAAACATCAGGTCATCCATAAGCCCTTAACATTTCAAAGTGTTTTATTTCCAACGGTCAGATTCATGTTTTTAGAAATATAGGGTTCCTTCAGCCACATTAAAACCAATATTTGTTTTTAATAATTACCTGGAAAAAAAAAAAAAAAAGTGCCCCTTTTCCGACACTCGAATGATTTATCAACTGAGATGACCAGAGTTCATCACTTACTGGACTCAGGGTCCGAGTTGCCGTCTCCCTCCGTCCGGCTGTTGGGGGAAGCCTGCTCATAGTACTCCTCCTGGGGGAAGCCGAGGGGCAGAGGGTGGGATGTGCTGGCCCCACTCGTGGGTTCGTGGTCTCCAAGGCCACTGTCACTGCAGCTTTCCTGGGAGCCATCTGGGAGGTGAAACGTGACACGGCGCTGAGGCTACAAGGAAGGAACAAAATTATATGGTTTCCACTACAGTATCAGTAATTGCTTAATGCAGCCAATTTAGGAAATGTATTATTTCACTTATCTGCTGGGGATGCATTACCGAGAGTTGTGCACAATTTCAGGCTTCCATGAGCAGGCAGCCTGCTTTCAAACCTGCTTCACCTGACAGCACTGCTTGCTGCTGTTTTTTAAAAATGTAAGCCCTGATGCAAAATGAAAGACACCTCAAACTAAAGAGATTCTGTCAGACTTCACAAGTCTTTGGATGCCTTTTGTATACTGACTTGGAGATTTCAATCATTTTTTGAGGCTCAATTTATTTCCCTGCTCAGTTTTCTAGTTTTCAAAAAACACGTTCTTTCCCATTAAAAGCTGTTCCGCACTTTTGGGCCTAAAAAATGTGACACATTTATAATGCTTTTGGATTCTTCTACAGCAGAGAAAGAACAAACAATAACAAGTAATATGAATTGAAAAAATTTTAATAGATTTCACACATCTGTTAAGCTAATGATTGAAAGGTAGATTCCATTACTCTCCTTCAGACATTTTATTACAACTCTTTTGAATTTTGTTATACTGCAGACCTGTACCTTAAATGTAAAAGGCTGGAAGTTGGGAAACAGTGAGCTGAGGAAGGAAAGCATCACAGCCCAGCTGCAGAAGGAAGGGCCAGGTGAAACGAGGCATCTAATGCACCAGGTACAGGACAGTGTTTTCATTACCTAAGTGACTCTGTAAGATTTAGGAACTGAATAATCTAAATGTAAATCTGACCCAGTATTAAAAGAAAACATGAAAAATTAAATAAGCAGCTTTCCTTATTTTGATGCATCTGTTTTCCATGTTTTGGAAACATGAAACATTAAGATTGAAAAAAAATTACAAACAAAACAAAAACCCAGTTTAAAATATTATTAGCATCTTGTTACTCAAAATTCCATTTGAAAGGCAATGTAAATCTTTTCAGATCCAGAACTTCTGGGATTAGTAAAGCTGGAGATCAGATTTTTGATGCAATTATGCAAAAAAGTATGTAGTGTTCATAACAGAGCAGATGTTTTCAGAGGTCTCCAGATATTTGGTTCCTATAGGGTGATGGTGTTGAAAGCATTCAATTATATTAAGTTTTTGCTAAAAAGTTCAGTTCCTCTACTTTTCAAAATCTCTTTTTGTCACTGTGACATTATTCCACATGCCCACAGACAGCTGCTGTACAGTGTGTACAGCCAAGAACACGGCAGCATGAGCTCTACCTATGCAATTCCTGACAGATGTGAGTGACAACTCTTCTTAAAAGCTACCAGTAAGACATTCGGGGCTTTCCCAGAAAACCTGTTTTAGTGTTTCACCACTGCTAATGGAGAGGTTTTCTTCTAACGTCAAACCTGCCTCTTTCTTGTTACAAAATAAATCACTTCTTCAGTCCCATCCATCATGGTCTGCTTATTCCCACTCATCTTTCTGGCATTTGGCACTTTAGTCTGCTTCAGAATAAACAGGACTTATTATTTCAATCTGTCCTGTGCTTCTGATATGTGGTCCTGCCCCCCTGCACACACACAGAGAGCTCTGTGCACTGCTCAGAACTTGTTATGCAGTTTCAGTCAAGATCCTTAAAGCACAGAGTATTGCAGAAGGATCATTTCACACCTCCTGCAGACTCCACCACTGCTTTGCCTTCTCCAAGTCAGTGGAACACATTTTCCTTGCCAACCACCATAATACCCAGGTCCTTTTTATTGACCATTTTCCTCATTGTTCCCTTTTTGGTTATTGCCATTGATTGCTGGAGCCTAAGAGTGGCACTTTGCATTTATTCTTCCTGCCATTCTGTTTTTCCAGATGATTTCATCTGCTTTCATCAAGTACACTTTGCCTTCCAGTCCTGCTTTCCTGTTTATCAAATTTGCAGATTTTACACTCTCCCTCATTTGGCAGATCTTTAACAAAAATTGGAACAGATCAAGCCAAGACATCAGTTGAGCTCTGAAAACCTGAATACAGAATGACTTCCCATTCCATAAGATCAAAAGGGGAGAAGACACTCCTTCTGTGAGTGCTGGGGTAGCCTGACAGCACACAGGAAAAAAAAAAATCAGATGGTGAAAGGTTCCCAGCTAACATGCCCACAGACCCCAAGCATTTTTGGTGTCATCAGAAGAATCTTCTCATTGAACTCTCTAGTGAGCTGCCTACAGCTGCCCCAGGGCTCTGGAAGGCTGGCTGGGACAGTGGTCCTACTCCTCCTGCTGGCTTTTCCCACTACAGATGGGTGGAGATACATGAAGTGTCTCTGCACAGTCAAAAAAACAGATGGATCCACAGAAATTACTGATATGTAATTCTACTATTCCACTCATCAGCTGCCTCTCAGAGCCCTATTCACACCAGCAGTGTCAATCAACTCTTTTCTGAAAGTCCAAATAAGTAAAGTTTTGTCAAATTGATCCAGTGAAAACATTCCAGCAATGCTTCTGATGTACACCCTGCATTCAAAACCGCACCGAGCTTGCACAGCCAAGACATGTGGAAATGGAATACACTACTTCTTTGATGTGAAGTGAGTTTGGTATTCACAGTATCTATGAAAAAATCCACTTTCATTGCATGAGCTGTTTGTAAAAACTGTATTTTGTGAAGTTTGCATTGCCTTTGTGCTGTTTTGTGTTGGGCCTGTGATATTTGATACCCACACTACCTTTTATCTTCTCCTCTCCAAGCTACCAGTGAATCTTAAGAATAAAGTATTTTTAAAGCCTTTTGTAGCCCAAGTTTTAGCATTACATACCAGTATTAGCTTTTGCACATGACTGGAAATACAATGGTTAATACTATGTGCAACTGGGATTCACTATATGTAAAAAAAGAATATTTATTTTCATGGTTTGTTTTCAAAATACAGAAGTTTTTAACCAGATGACAGCAAAGAAGATCAGAAAGTCACCAACCCTTTTTTTTTAACTGACTAGCCCAGTGAGAAAAAAACAATACCTCAAACAAAATTGAAAATGTCACTAACTAACACTCATGTTCAGCAAAAAATTGTAAATATTTGGTTGCATGAACTGAGATTATATTAGTTGAAAGGATAAAACCCATATGATTTAAAATCAACTGGCATCAGCTAAAGGCTCCTGATTTTTAATTTGATAGTGTCCCTGAGAATGTCACACCTGATAACGCTGATGACAGAGCACTTTCAGGAGAATTTATCAAGATGAAAAAAACGCAGCTATTTCTCTACATGGCAGTGCTGCCATTTTCTTAATTCATGCAGGCATCAGACAGTGATCTGGAACAAGTAATTCTAATAAAATTTTGCCAAAAGCTGGGACTTATCTTCTGTCACAATTATTTTGGAAATTTCTTCCTTGAGGCATTTAAATTTCAATTTATAAGATTACAAAATATCCTCAGTCTCCAGCTGCTTTTCTATTTATCTCCGAAGGGAGTTAGCACCGATAGTAATAGAATAACAAGGATTATGGTTTGTTTTATTTATTTGAATGACAGTTAGTATACTTTTTCAAAAGGAGAGAAATGCAAGTAAACCTATTATGTATTCTTAGTGGATTCTGGTGTAGGAACTTGTAATACAGACAATTAAACTGATAGGGGACAATGAAGTGAAAACTTAAGGAAAAATGTACAGTAATCTATAGTTTCTCTGACACATTTAACAATATTAAATTACTCTTTATTCGTATGAAAAAAGAATTTTGTTTCCAGAGATGTCACGAACCCAGACACAAATGCTGTCAGAGGTCTCATATGGCATTCACTGCATTTGGTAGAAGCAGAGTGTGTCTGGAGGGATCAAATTATCTCAGAAAACCGCAAACCTTTTACTCTCATTATTGAAATTTATATGAAGACTGATCAAAGCCCCAAACTATTCTGTGTTCAATCTTTCACTGCAATAATTAGACTGTGGCAGTGGGAATAATAAAAGATGAGTCTAAGTAAATAGCTTTGGATACACTGAAGGGATGATTTCTGGAATTATACACCAGGGGTTAGCCAATTTATAATCAAAAAGGAAGAAAAAGGTAATAGAAAAAGCAGCATATATCAACTGAGGAACATTAAACTATTAACCTTATTATCTTCATTCATTGAAGCAAATTAATATCCTTTTAAAGGGAGATCATAAAGAAAAAAACATTACTTTTTTAATTTATGCTGAATTAATTATATTATTTAGATGATAATTCTGATTTAAAACAGAACTTATTCAGGAGATGCTCTAAGCATAAAAGAACAGGATTACTTCAACATTTTCCTCTACTATTAGCAGTTGGTAAATAAAGAAGTAGTAAGAAAAATTTTTAATTTCCTCAGTTTCTGGGAGGAAATGTGGGAGGATGTGAAGTACCATAAATAACCAGACAACAACTATCTTCAAGTATGACCAGTAATTCTCAGTTGTTAAAGAAAATCTCTAATCAAACTACAATTTCCAACTCAAATCTCTTTACACTCAACTATCACCTTTTGTTCCAAAACAACAATCCAGTGTCTTTTGCCATAGGCTTACACTGAGACAAACAGGACCCAGCAACTATCGTGGAAAAATTCTTAGAACAACATGAAAACAAACAGCCTGAAAAGAGTCAACCACAAACCCGATGGGAAATAGGTCTTTGTGTTGAAACTCAACAAAGACAAGATAGTGTTTTCATTTTTTCTCTCCATAAACTTAGTAGTGAACAGCACAACTATTATGGCCCAAGGAGTGTCTATCAACTGTTTTCTAAGTCTGTATTTCACATAATTTTTGGCTTGGAGCACTAAATTAAAGTAACTTCTATGTTTTTACCAACAAGGATCTGTATTTCTCTTGGATCGTCTACAAAGATGCTGAACATTCTTGGTCACCGTTATTACACACAACAAGAAACACTTTACCAATAGCTAATCATCTTTCCTAATTTAGCAGTGGCTTTTTTATAATTTTTTTAATATGCCCTGTGGTGATCCTGCAAAGAACTGTTAGGTTTTTTTATTTTATTTTATTTTTGTGTGAGGTTTTTTTTTATTTGTTTGGGTTTTTTTGTTTGTTTGTTTTCAAAAAAGAAAATGAGGGGCTCATCCCCTGGGGGAAGGAGAGAGGTAGTGTGCAAAGTGACAATACCCAGCTAATTTCACAAGTCCAAGCTAAATGGACATTAAAATCAGTTTTCCCCTATCTCATATGAAAAAGTAACACCCTCAACTATTGCCAATACTGAGAACCTTAACTGTCATCTCATACAGATCAAACTTGTTGAACAAGCCTTTCTTTTCTTCAAAAGAGTTCAGCTGTTCCAGCTCCTGCCCTATCTTTATTGACTGCATCCCTTTCAGCTTCTGATTGTCCATTTGTTTGTCAAATCAAACAGACCTGCTCTTTTCCCAATTTACCATATTTACCCTTTTAAATATTGCCAAGACTTTACATTTTCAGCTCTTTAAAACTTCAGAAACCCAATATAATCCTTTTGACATTCTTGTTATAAATTTATCTAGTCCTCCTAATTTAATATCATAAACATTAATAACTAGTATCTTATATTCTCACTAATTACTAATGAAAAATAGAGCGTCTGGTTTCCTTCTAAAGAAGAGAAAGCTTCGAATAAATACTATTACTTTTCCTCACTGTGATTAACAATCTTACTGTTCCATAGTAGTATGAGAGATGTAAATAGTTATAGGTTTTTACTTATTATTGATTTAAATAACTCCTCCCTCTTTATTAATGTATTTAGATGCAGGAAGCATAGCCTATTTATTAAAAAAGGGCAAATAAAAGCTTGGTTGACTGCCCAGACAAATACACATCCAATATGGATGATTATCTAAGACAGATTTGTACATTTTCAATGAAAGAACTACTACCTCCACAGTAGATCAGCGGAACAGATGGTGCCCCTACACCTGCTCAAATGGAAATGACTTAAAATTGTCAGATCTTGTAGTTTGATTCGCTCACAAAAAGAGTTGGCTCAAGTGATGAGAAATAATCTTGCAAGACTATCTTGTAACTCTACCACACACTTACTCAGGGTGCCTTTTGAAAATCACACGTTCATCTCCCTGCAGGCATTTCTTACAGGCATGAAAAACTGCACTGAACTGATAAGTGAAAATGTCAGATACTTCAGCTACTGGCTATTGCAAAAGAAGTATTCTCTGAAACCCTTTCCCATGTAGGTAAGCACAAGAAGGGTTTTTGTAACACCACCTGCTTTAAGAAGCAAATTTTCACTGTTTCCGTTTTTCACTGACGTGAGTAGAGGCTAAGCCGATACCCTCATCTGCCTCTCACACCACAGAGGTCACGGAACAAACTCATTAGCCAAATCATCACTGAACAAACCCATTATGAACCTGGAACTTCACAAATTTCTGATTAACAACTTCAAAGGGTATTTATTTTCAGGCGCTAATCCTCGTTGCACCAAAGAGTATCTCTCATGTGACATTTCCCAGCAACATTTAGCAATTAAGTTTTATTTTCTGAGCTTCTTGAAATAACAACAAAGAACTGAAATAAAAAGCAAATAAAATTGAAAATAACATTTAAAGCACGTCAAACATTTTATTTAGCTTTTGAAAGGCAGTTATAGTATGCTAGATGTCAAAATGATAGCTGAAAGCATGCTTTTTAAAGTTTAATTCATGTAAGTCTTCAATCTGACATGTGATTAAATAAAAATTACACATGAAAGTTGCACTATGGATGTGCTGTTGCTAAGTCTGAAAAATAAAAAAGTCTCAATTCTGATTTTTTTCTTGAACACATTTTTCATTTTCCATCATCTTTGATGTTATCATCTTGAATGTTTGATTTCTGATAGGCAAAGATATTTTAGTTAAAGAACATCATAAACAATAATACAGAACCGTTTTGATAATATTTGACAACCATTCTGACTGCTGGTCCAACAAAAGGGATATTTTTTGGCAGAAATATTGATTGGGTGTTATTACACCTGTATTTCTTTTAAAAGTAACACTGTGGCTTATGTAGCATAGTACTCTAGCTCTAATTTCATTTTGTTAATTTATACCTTTCACTTGTGGCTCAGATAAACAGATTTCATGTTTCTTCATGAGCAATGTATGGATTCATGGAATAATAAATATTCCAGTGAATTACTCACTATCTTCCAGCCCCTACTTTTACATTGCAGCAGTCAAGGATAAACCTTTAAATGCAACCTTTATGAGGTTATTAGTGCTATAGAGACCTGTTAGAAATTCAGAGAACCTGATTCCATTTCCATTTGTGGGGTTTTATTTCTGTTCAGTTTTTCCTATAAAGGTCAAATCTTTCTGAAGCAACACTCGTGTGTAACTCCAAAAGCCTCACAGGTATTTACTTGAAGAGGCTTGAAAACGTGCCTTCATTTCTAACCAAGAAAGGCATTATTGTTAGTGTTTCCCAGAAAAAGGGACTTTTATTTAACTTTGTTTCTTTAGGTTGCAAGTGTGCTGAACTTAGAAGCAAGACACAGATACTTTTAGTAAGATATGCACAAGCAGTATTTCTAAGTACTCCAGCCCAAGTAGTTGTGCAACACTCCAGTTGCATTTCATCCTATAAAATAAAATGTTTTGTTGCAGGTGTGGATGATTATAAAGCTGTTCATGCCTAATACAGACACAGAAAAACTTTATGTTTGATATTTACATGTGTGCATGTTGAAGTGAACTCATTTTGTTATGGTTAAAAAAAAAAAAAAAAAGTATGTAACTTAGGGCAGGAGAGCAAATCCACGGTATCAACTTAGAACCTCAAGAGATTGAGGTACCTCTTGAATAAAGAGAAAGAAAGAAACAAACCTCTTCAATTTCTTCCAGGAAAAAAAAAATCATATATTTGGGTCCAAAGGTTTCTACACTGCATTTCCACCAATTCACAGCAGCTCTCAAATACCTCAGGGACCATTTGTTGCTCTTGGCCCCCAGGGAGCAGTCACCTCTTGCTACACCCTGGCACAGTAAAGAAACAGGTTTTCTACAAGTCTTCCTAAGAAGAGTCAACACAAAAATAATAAAAAAAATAAAATTTAAAAGTGAAATATCTTTTACAATGAGTAGCAAAGCAGCTCTCTGACGTGTCACTATCTCACTCATTTGTTATAACAGAACATCTTTACTATAACAACATTTTATTTGTTATAGCAGCAAATCTATAATGTTTGATAACAAATGTTTGATTAGCTAGAATGGGAATTGATGACAGCTAAAATGCAAGGATAAAACTTACGTATTTTATGCAACTGTAAGAAAAAAAGCATCTGTCTCTTTTTGGAGAAGAGAAAGAACAGACAAAAATTTCTCCTTTTACCCAAAATGGGCCCTCAGGAAACTCAAGATCTGCTTAGAGTGCAGTGAAAGGATTCTCTTTTCTGCTCTCTGTATCAGTATTGGCCTGCAACAGTTATCTTTTTTTGCCTTTAGCAAATATCACTTAACCACCTAGATTACCCATTCTTAATTTTAAATGTACAGTGTGTTTACTGTCCAAGGTCACCTATCTGAAGTACATTCCCATAACAATTATACTTGGTCCACCTTTAGGTGAACTGGTTAAGAAAGAAGCAAGAGAGTACAAAGAAAACCTGCTGGCCTGTGTAAAATGAAGCTGTAGGTCAAAATTTGCAAGCAGTGATGCAGTTCATGCTGCATTTGATTTGTACAAAAACAAAATTCAGCATTCCAGTACAGAGACTTTTGTCAGCAGTACACTCTTCAATGGACTCCAGTGGTCCAGGATGATCTTCCTGGATCAAGAAAATTGTCACCAGAACATGTATCCTGAAACTCCCTTTCCAATTGTCTGATAAATGTTTTTTATCTGAAATGCACTGAAATAAAGAAATTTTTGACTGCTACACTTCGCTTTGTCTCAATCCTCTGTTATTGTAAACAGGAAAGATTCTATGTGATAAATGCCATGGTGAAAAATAGTTTGGTTTTGTTTCAAATATTTGACAGATCCATTTTTATCTCCAAGCTTTTTTAAGAAAAAAGATTAGGTTTTATCAGAATAAAGTCAGAAATCTCCCATTTGCATCACCATTTTCACAGCTTATACTATCAGGGTGATAATGAATAAGATTTAGCTGTTATTTACAGTGGAATACGTGAAATATTCAAAGTTCCTAGAGTCTAACTACATGCTAATAATGTATTCTTAAATGGATGCCTGAAATACCTATTTGTAAATGGGAAAAATTTTGCAAATTGAAGTGCTGCATTGTATCATTGATATCATCCTTCGCTCCTCCAGAACGATGTCTCTGCAATTGCCCTTTCAAATAATCAGAATATATAACTGTCTTTCAGAATCCACCACTTGTGTAATTTCAGTAAAGCAAAATATAAAGCCATTAGCCTTCCTTTGTTCAGCTTATTTCCATATTCAGTGCAGCCATTCTTTAGGACTATTAAGATTACTTCCTCATCTTTCTTCACGGAGCAAAACATACAATACAAATTACTGAAGTAATGCAGCATATGTTAGTTTGCATAAAGAAATAATGCATTTCTGGGCAAGGGGAACCAAGAGGCTCCAGCTGAAGGCTGAGGAATGTCACTTCCCTAGAGCTGCTGTGTGACAGCTGAACAGGTGACTTGCCAGAATCATTCCCTGTCCTGCAGCTAGCCCAGTGCCAACCCAGCCGTGACCCAGAGCTGTGGGATTCGTGCTCTACAATCACACTGAGGGCACAGTTGTAACTCAAGGTCCAGCTCCATGAGGTTCAGATGTCTGTCACTGGGGACCTGGCTTTATAAAGCACAGACCTGTGACCTTGGGCAGCTTTCCTGACAAACAGCTACTGAGGCAAACGAGGAAACAAGTGAGCTCCAGACATTCACGGTACCGAGAAACCCAGATAGTAGTGACGTTGTTCACTTAGCAACTCAAGTAGTCTAGAGAAAGGTGCTAATGCAAAAATATACAAAGCACCAAGGGGAGGGGGAAGAGAAGTCAGCAAAAGGGAGGGCTGGGCACCTCTCATGGGCCAGGAGGGCAGCTCCTCCTCATGGGGTTGCCAGCGATGCAGCCCACACAGACCCCCAGTGCCTCTGTCACAGCGCTGAGCAGAGTCATGGTTTGCTTAAAAACAACTTAGTCCCAAGTCTTTTACTGTATAGGCCAAAACCTGCACTATTGTGTACTCATAAATAGCATAATCCTGAGTCCGTCCCTGCATCTTTAGAAAGATGCCCAAGTGTCCCCCAGAGCCGAGAAACCAAAGGGGCTGGGGAGAAAAGGCCAAGGGCACAGCAAATGCTGCTCCTGCAACTCCCCAGGTGCACTCAGGGACTACTCTTTCCTCACCTGCCACACAGAGGATTAATACTGCTACTATTATTACTTCAGGATTATTCAGATTTCATGTGAAGCTCAGTGAAATCAGAGATCAACATTATTCTCCACACAAGCCACCCTGAAATTCCAACCTATAAGTCTGAACCACTTTTTCAACACCGATAACGAGGTCATGATCAGGAAAGGCAACTGCTTGCTCTAGTTGATCCAGAGAAGCGTGACAGTGCAGAAATCCCTTGTAGCACGCAGCCGTGCGAGACCAAATGCAGGGGTTTAGGTTTACTCTGTATTCTTAATGCTCAGGTAAAAAAAAAAAAAAAAAATTAAAAACTGTGTGTGGGGAAGGGTAAAAACATTAATATCAGCAGAGTTGGCGTAAGTCATGTGGGCAGCAGGGAGACACTAGGGGCACAGGTATCTTCCGCACACAGTTACAGACCTGCATTCCTGCATCACTGACACTATTGAACACCCGAGGTA
This sequence comes from Corapipo altera, assembly GCF_003945725.1. Lineage (NCBI taxonomy): Eukaryota > Metazoa > Chordata > Aves > Passeriformes > Pipridae > Corapipo > Corapipo altera. The sequence goes on along the minus strand of NW_020884891.1, from coordinate 2,828,400 downwards.
AGTGCCCTGGTTGCTCACCCTGAAGAATTGTTATGCATAAATTTTCCTGACTAAAGAATTGAATTTAATTCTACTCTCTAAGACATTTCTTAGTATTTTCTTATTTTCATTGGCATACAGAGCCTGTGCTTGGTACAAAACAAAATGCACCTCACACATTTTTTAGGAAAAACGTGTAAGTAAAATCTTGCAGCATTAATTGTGTTCCTTCTCCTACTGTTTTTAATTAATTTGACCTTTGGTCCTGGTTTTGTCAATTCAGGAGGCATATTGCAATCAGAAGAAAGCTATGGTGTAAATATTCTGTTCTACAAGTCACCAACTACACAAGTAAGCAATGGAGGAAAATCTATAGCATGCAATTAGCATTATCCCTTCCCCTTATTTTTTTTTTAATTCACAGAACTCATTAATAACTTTTAGTAGCTAAAATTGCAGGTAGGAACCCTCCTACACCTTAAGCATATTATATTCTACCTTTGCCCAATAGAAATTCTTTTGATGTACTGGAAATCTTATTAATAGATTCACCAGAAAACAAGCATGTAAGCTGGCAGAGGCAATTGCGAGAGGTAAAAGGAATGTAAATGACAGATGAAAGAAAATTTCCATGCCGTTCAGATCAATATAAACAAAAGTGCTGCAGCAGCCACAGCACAGAGATGAAGGGAATTCATCAAACTTGTATTTCATATTATTTGTCCTGCTCCAAATGCACCCTCTGTGTTTCGGAGCTATGTTCTTCCTTTTCCCAATTAATACTACATTAAGATTCACTCCTGCAGGGTTTTTTTTCCTTCTGGTGTCGAACAGAAGTTTTTCAGTGCAGTCAGATATGGGGGGGGGATGTAGAGTATAGCTTCTTGCTTCTAAATACTGCCATTTGAAAAGCCTGTAATTGCAGCACTCAATAATTTCCTAAATACTTAAGCCAGAATTAATTATGCCTGCTATTATTGCAGGAGTATGGATCTTATATGGGGTGTGATGAAGAGAATGTGCGATAGAACATTTTATTGTACTCAGAGCATGCAGTGGGTGTGCAAGGCACTTAAACCATCAGAAGCAACAAGCTTCTCTACTTCAATTATTTCTCAGTATGATCTCCAGATATCTACAGAATCAACTTTGCTCATTTCGTGCTTGTTGTTGCTTCCTAATTGAACACTTTCAGGACTCTTCTTTACACCAGGGACTAATCAGAATTTTAAACAGAATCCTATTTTATTTAAAGTGATATTGGTTCTTGGTGAAAAATTAGAAGGTAAGTGCTTATTGTGAAAGAGCTTCCATTTCAACAGTTGCTGAAATGTATTTTCATGAACAGTCAGAAATCAAGGCACATCATGAACTTCAGCAACTGCCTTTAATGGAGTGAACTCTACAGTTTTCTGGCAGTTTTATGTGGCGTTGAGGAATCAAAAATATTAGTAGCTACTGTTTTAGCTAATTGCCCACACTTCTTAAAAATCCCTTTATTCAGAAATCAGAATGCAGGAGGGGTGATGGGAAGGAGAGGAATGGCTGCACAATTGGTTGTATTTGATTCAGCAGCAGAAATACTAACTGTAATGTCTAAGACATCTAATCATTTTGAAATACATAACAAAGAAAACACATAAATATGAGATTTGCAAGGGGGTAATCAAAGCCACAAGAAGATGAAGCTTCACTTCCACAACACTGGATTCAGACCTTGGCACAGAACACAAACTAAAGGGACTTTGATCTTGTTCTCTTGTATTGAAAAGAAAAAAAAAATTTTTATTTTTTTTTTTTGAGGCCCCCCTCTCCAAAAAACCAATGCTTGCCTGAGAGTCAGTGGAATAATATTAAACTGTTGGGGCAGGTTCACTGTTTGAAAGGAGGTTGGCAGCAGTGCTTTGGTTTCAAAGTAGTTTTTGGGGAAACCAGAAGTGAAAGTGCAGCCTGAAGCACACCAGCTGCCTCTTCCCAGAAGTTCAAAAGACTTGGGCTGTGTTGCCGTAGGTACCTGAAGCACAGACAGGGATATATCTGCTAGAGAAATGTACTGTCATATCTCAAATGAACACAATCCAAATCAGCACAGATTTCAGTCAATGCTTGTGTAGCAAAGCACTGAGATATTAAATGGCCTCACAAGCAGTGAAACAAGGGGATCCAGAGCAACACTTTATTCCTCTCACCTGCATCTCTAGAATTTTCCCTGAGACTCAGGATCATGATATGTTCATTTGTTTCATAACAGAATTAGTGATTACTGCTGAGAGTCCTTGGTGGAAGAGATAGGGCAACTGTGGCAGTAATTTCCCTAGCTGGGAGGAAATCATTTCCTCTTGTGTTACGTGCCCTTGTGCTGGCTTACTGTAACCCAGCCAACGTATTCAATTTCTGGGATTGTTTACATCCCTACCTCAAAAGATATACCCCATTTGTTTTCCCACAGTTAAAGACTAGAAATCCACTCTTGGTACAGAATACAGTCTAATTCCCGACTGACTCCTCTGAGATTCAGAGAAGAAAGAGAAGACAAACAACAGTTACACGAAGATGACTCTCCAACTCCAATCAATAATTTGCCTGTCACTCCAAAAGCCCATCGCCCCATCAGCATAACTGTGCAAAGTTCCTTATCAGTAATGTACTCTCACACTTGCTAGGTAGATATTAAGCATTTTTGCATCCCATGGGCTTTGCATTTCTGTAAATTTCCTTCTCCCAGCAATACAAATGTACAACCACCACAGACTGACAATAGATGATAGAAATTCAAAAAACAGACTATAGTATAATAGTACTTAGCACATTTATATCATTCTTTACTTGAAGGAGCTTTAGAAAGATGAATACCATTTCAGAATAAGAGAATAGAAAAGCCAGTTGTTAAAACAATTCACAAATCGACCAATCAAAGCACAAATAGCTATGTCCTCTTGATTCTTGTGAATTAAGGTTAGGTTAATGTCAGAATCCAAAACACAAAATCAGGAATTCTGGACAGAAGGGGTACTCTTAGGCAAGTTGTAATTACATTCCATGTTCTCTATCTAGCATGCCTCTCCGGAGAAAAAGCTATTCTCTCTCAAAATATACCAAAATAAATTATTTATATTTCAATAAACTATCACAGACTGCCCTAAACTGAGTATTATGCATGTGCATTTTATAAGAATAACGTACATAAATGCAAGCACATACAGCATCACTTAAAACCATATCAATCCTGAAAGAAAGTGACTCAATAAACAGTTTTCTGACTAATTTGGCCAATACTAGTGGGTATTCACTGAAGTGAGTGCTAACACAGCCTGTTTCAATGAAGCCATATGGATTAAAAAATTCTATTAGCAACATCATCTAACACTAAACCTCTGTGAGCGAGAGAACAATAATGATCTTATCTGTTCTAACCAGACTGAAAAACTGGTGCCTGCAGAAGATGCATTCTGCCAGATATTCCATCTGTGAGTAACAGACAAGTTCATTAATGGAAGTCTTCAAATTTGAGCTGAGAAACCCATGGTAAGAAAGGGTTGGCTTGACAAGCAAAGTTCCTGCTGAAAAGCTCTACAGGTTCATGAGGTTTAAGATTAAGCCATTACAATTATCTGCTATCACCTTTAAATATGTCTTTTTCCTGTTCTGCAGCTGCACTGAAAGCAGTGCTCCTGCCAGAGTTTGTCCCTTGTTCCATAAGAACAGTCTGAGCTTTGGGAGAAGGTCTGAGCACAGAGCCCAAAATCTGTCATGTCCAACAACTTATCAGAAATATAATTCAGAGCTTAGATTAGAAGCATGGGTGTTCCTTTTAGCATTTAAATCAGTCTTACAATCTGCTTAGGTTTTTAAAATATTTCAAGGTAGCACCGCCAAACCCTGACAGGTGCATTACCTACATAGGGTAGGCTTGATCCACAGCTTCCTGAAGTACCTCTCTCCCAGCCCTACCTCCTCCAAGTAACTGCTGGGTGAAAAGAATGATAAAAGCCCCAGTAAAATCCAGATTCATAATCTAAATATGGTAATGGTCATCAGTTTGAAGGCACACAAAACAAGGCTGAAGCTTGAGTTCCAACAGGCGGCCACTGGCAAAACCACATTGGAAAAACAGAGGTCATTATTTAAAATTTTGAGTTTCCCTTCACAAAGGTAATGTAAGTAGAGAAGTATTCTGTGATTTTCCTACAGCAGTTTTGAAATTCAACATTGACACAATTTATATCAAAATGTCAGAATAAATAACACTCTACAGAAAATGACCAAAGTATTTTCCAGAAGGCTCTCTAACCAAAGCCCTGTTATAAAGCAGCATTAAAGCTTCCTCAGAAATGCTGGCACAGAAGTTTCATGATATTAAATGAATGTTGAAATATTTTATTGCTATTCATTTTAGAAAAACAGACAGAACACCAGAACTCTGCCCAGGCCCGCTCCAAATTTTTTTTCCAATTAATTTTTCCAGTTGCAAAGGCAGGCAGGAAGGGAGCTGCACTCAGCAGGAGGCCAGAGGAGAAGCCTGTGGTACGTATCAATAGGACATGTAGGTAAGAGCCTAATGGGGGATCAAACAGAAAAGCCTGCATTTCTAATACCAGCCTGGAGGTAATCAAACAACAACACAGGCAAATCGATGCAAATCAAAATCAGCCAAAAGGCATTGTATCCCAAACTAACACATCTGCCCGGAAAGGTTTGATTTGGTCCAAGGTTGCATCTCTGACAAACACACTGCTACAGCTCCAGACACAAATACTCTCACAGAAGCAACTAAAATATTAAAAGTAGAAACGCTGAAAGTGGCAACATCAAATTTACCTTAACAGATTATATGTTTAGATTGAATTACTGCACAGGTATCCAAACATTCTGCCTAATTTTTAACACCGACCTGCACAAAACCTTCTAACAATCCTCGCACTTCCTCTTCTCATAGCAACAGGCCAGCCAAGAGTCCTCACTGCCCCATGGATAAGAGGACTGTGGCAAAGAACTCATTAACCCCCCAGTGCCTGTGTGAAGCTGCTGTGGAGTCACACTGCTGGGGATGATTTTCTCAATAGGCTCCTGAAAACCACATTGGCTCTCACACCAGCATTTCTTCAATTATGCCCTTTTCTATCTCACCAGAAGCAGCACACAGATTAACCAAGTTCTTCAGCCATTTTAAAGTCTTTAAAAAAAAACCCACCTAAATAAATTCCCCCAAAAGAGAGAACTGAACAACAACAACAACTAAAAAACACCCTACCAAACTCCTTTTAACTTTGATTATAATATGCTTGTTCTGGGCAATTTCTGGAAATATTTAGTGATATTATGGTAAGTCTAAAACAGGAACCAGAATGGATCCAGCTATTTCCCAGACAGCTGAAGACATCATGCTCTCAGATTTTTACTGTTCTCTTCATTGAAAATAATTATATTATGGTATGTAATTTGACTTCCAAACTATTTTAAGAAGACTCTTGATAATTTCTTTGAAAAAAAAAAAAAAACAATTAATTTAGTTTTCTCATGTTTTTATTGAATGAAAAATATTGAAAACCAATTTGAGTTTAGACATATTCAGTCAGAGTTGGTAGAGATTTTGCACCTTAACGCAAACATACAAATAGATTTTTATTGTTTTTATTTTAAAATGAAAATTGCAAAATGCTACACTATTCAAAATAACACACCAAAAATGAAAAAGTCAAGTTCTGCTGTTAGTGACAGCTGATCATCACCTCCAGACTGTTCTTCTCTCATGGTCAGAATTTGCCTCCCTTCGGTTTTCTTCAAACCAAGGGTGCAACGGAATTAGAAGACACTAACTAAAATACTTGTGATATTTGTTGCTTGATAAGGAAGTGCAAGAGATATTTTTTTCTCTAATGAGTCTGTTTTGCAGCTCAGAAATCCAGCACAGCCTTTACAATGTGCTGCCCAACTTTGCACCAGCTCCAAGTGTGTGTGTTTGCAGAAAAAGCTGCAATCCAGATCGATTTACAGGGGAATGAGAGGACCAGACAATCAACTTCAGCAATGGAAAGTTGAGACGGTCAATGTCTCCTCAGTGCATGCTAACATCTGACAAAAGGCTCCCACTGAGATGCCCCCCCCAAAAGGCACAAGGTTCAATTATTGCAACTGATATTTTAAAGTGTAATGATCTGTGTTATCTCAGCCAGCTTAAAACTTGAGTTAAAAGATCAATGACAGTTTTGCCACCCATGAAAATAAAGCATCGGGTATCTAGGGGGGATTTGGGTGGTTACTTCTTTCTTTCTTTCTTTTGTTTGGTTGGTTGGTTTGTAAGTTAACCAGAATGGAAATTGAGGCAAAATCCAATTTTCCAACCCTAGGAAGATCCTAAACAAAGGATCCAAAGTGACTGAACAGTAGAACTGAGCTTCTGCATGAAACTGAACCAAAACTCGGGAACAGAAGAAATCCTGAAAATCTGAGATTCAAAACATAATTTACCTTGGCTTTCTATCACTCCAGTCAAATTATTCTAAAAATACACAAAAAAACCCCCCAAAAAAAACCTACTTGTTCCCTACACATTTAATCCAAATTATCGTATTTGTACAGCACTATTCTGTCACCCAAATAAATCTAAAATCTGTCGTTCCTCAGGTCCCCTCCCTCTGAAGTGGGATTCCAGCTGTTGACAGCCAGAGACCCACTGCTTTTAGACACTACTTTGCCAGGAGCACTGTGGTCATGTATGAACCCAGTAAATCCCCCCAGACTACACAAAATCTCTCAGTACTTGAATTGTGGCCAGTATCTGGCACATACAGCACTGTTGGCCACACAAGCACACTCCTCTCACACCCTCGGGTGTTTTGTAAGAAGCTTGATTCTTCATGAACACCAAAAATGCTACGGTGTGGAGGCATTGCCACCGCAGAACAGAAGCCATGAGGCTTCAGCAGAGCACCAGGAGCTCTCAGGTTCCTGAGCTTGCAACACCTTGGTTACCCCTTTGACATACTTTGTTTTTCCATCAAAACCAAGCATACTCCCCAGACTCTCCTAGGAACAGAAAGAGTGAGAAAGAAGGTGACTGCATACCAAGGATGACTGTATCACAAAGAAAATATTTCATTTCTAAACCATGTGTTCATATTGATCTCTGAGAAATTAGGCAATTTTTGGTGAGAAAACAAATGAGATAGGGGTGGCACAACATAACCTTAATTTATACCCATAAATTATTTAAGTTCAAAGAGACATTTATCCCTCTGATTGGGTGACACAATGGTCCTTGTCTATGAATAAAATATATGTTAGGAATTCTGTTTCTCAACTGTGTTCATGTTGTGTTTACGCTTCTATATAATTTACACGTCAGAACCACAAAGCAGGAGCAGACTATACATGCCTGTGGGGATGGAATTGCAGAAGGTTTCACAATAGGTAATGAAAATTTGCTCTTAACTGTGGAATAGTATCCTGCATTATTATACAAAATCCTACTTTAAAAATGATCATATAGCAAAATATCTTTCCTTTAAAGAAGAAATGAAAGTTTTTAAAGAAGACTGACAGGAAGAATGAGCTACTTCTTAATACAAAGAGTAGAAAAATAAAAAAAAATAATGACTTCAAAAATCGCCCAAAGTAGTTCAGCTGCTTTTCATTCCTCAGTTACTCAAAGGTTGCTCACACTCTGATCCAATCCTAAAATCAATGTAATGATCAGTATATTGGTCAGCCACACATCTTAATAGATGAATCTTCATTAAGCAAACTCCTAAATCCTTCAAGAGCTGGTCTGGCACTTTTAAGTCCTAACAGGAAGTCAGTAGTAATTTCACAAATAATAATTTGTGACTGAACTGCAACCTCTCTTTTGCATTCAGTATTTATTACAGATTGTGACTCAAATCCTGTAAGCAAAAGAAACTTATTTCGAATCATGCTGAAATGGACAATTTACCTTAGTACAGCATCAGACATTAGACTCCAAAGTTAAGCAGAAATCTTCACAGCCTGACCTTTGGCAAAGCACACAAGACACAAACAGGGGGAAAAGCCAACAGGTGTCACTTCTCCACTCACACAGCAGGAGCATAAAAATAGCACCTGGTGATTCTCAAGAGCTACAGCTAACTCAATAAGAAAAACAGGAATATTTTAGGGACAGGCTGACAGTTTAAGTTGCTCCAAAAAGGCTTATTATTCATTGGGGTCTATTACTGCGATCACAAGCATTACTGTCAGTGCACAGGCACAGCGATGCAGTAACAACTTGATTTTGTCCCCTACTCTGCTCGAATGTGCTTCTCATTATTCCCTCTAATCTTTTACAGAATCACTGACCCGTTCTAATCTATCATACAGACTTCTCGAGAGCTTAGACAAACACATGGAAGCCTACAACACATGGAAAAAGGAAATTGCTTCGGAAGTATAGTAAGAATTATTTTCTTTTCCCTTTTTCTCCTTTTCATTTTATTTTTTCCCCAGTAAAAGCAAATAAGTAAAATTAAATAAAAAATCAGAGAATGGCTGGGGTTGGAAGGGACCTCTGGAGATAATCTAGTCCAGACCCACTGTCAAGGCAGGGTGACCTAGAGTAGGTTGCACAGGATCCCACACAGGCAGGTTTTGAATATCTCCAGAGAAGGAGACTCCACAACATCTTTGTGCAGCAGGTTCCAGAGCTCTGTTAGTCTAAAGTAAAGAAGTTTTTCCTCATATTCAGATAGACCTTATTGTGTTTCAGTTTGTGCTCATTACTCCTTGTCCTGTTGCTGGGCAGCACTGAAAAGAGTCCATCCCCATCCGCCTGGCACCCACCCTGAAGATATTTGTGTACGTTGATAAGGTCCCCTCTCAGCTGTCTCTCCCCAGGCTGAAAAGGACCAGTTCCCTCAGCCTTCCCTCATATGTCAGGTGCTCCAGCCTCCTCTCCATCTCCCTCTGGACCATCTCCACTGGATTCTCATTCTTTCAAACTGGAAACCCAAGAACTGGACCCAGTGCTCAAGATGTGGACTCACCAGGACAGAGTAGAAAGGGAGAATCACCTCCTGTGACCTGCTGGCCACACTCTTTCTGATGCAACTCAGGAAACCATCCTCCTCCTTGGCCACAAGGACTCAAAACTCACCATAATATTTCCAAAGATGAAAATCAATGCAGAGAAGCCTCAGGCAGCACACAGTTTATGAAATAGGATACTGTGGTTATTTAAATTGTGCTCCAAACTATCAAATTAGCATTCAATTTATTTCCTTAGACTTGAGGAACAAGACCCCTTAACAGACTCCAAATATTTAGCCTTTGACACAGAGGGAGATGCTTTTAAGCTTCTGAAAAGATGACTTCTGTTATATAGGCATACAGTGATCAAATTACATGTTTTGGTACTGAAGTACATGTGAGAGACTGCCCATAGACTGAGATTCATCAGACAAGCGTCTTTAGATGGGATTTGATTAGCAATCAAGGAAAAGAAAGAAAAAATGGGTGCGGAAAATCACACAGGGACTGAGCACTTTTACACTTAATACCTGGAATTACTTGCAAATGCTCATTGCAAATTACTCAGAGTCCAGACTTTTCTCTTTGTGTGCTCTGTGCTCAACATCTTCAGCAGACACAGGTCTGTTGCCTCTACCCAAAACTGAAAAGTTAAGCACGCAGGGAAAGTACAGAAATATACATTTCATCCCCATTATTCATTATTTAGAGGGATCAGCTGTAAGCATTCACACATCTCATTGTTCAGTACCGTTTGGGAGTCATCCACAGGCAAAGAAAAGAAGCACAGGCAAAGGGATGAATTAAACAAGTGTCTCAGCTGTAGGTACCAGCCTGGGGATGAGGGATTGTTGCTGTAACAAGGTTAAGTTTGCAAAAAGTTAAGGGTGAAAAAAGCAGTTAAGGATTTCAGCTTACTGCAGTGAAAGACAAAAGAGAAAGGTTTAGTCTGTGATGTGCTTGAAGAGAATAAACTGTAACTAGCTCATATTTTCCTTTGTTATGCAGCCTTGTAAATAAATACGATGCTGCCACTGCTCAGAACAGGGCAGAAGTTTTGTGCTAAGCTGCAGCAGAGCTCAGGTGCTCTCAGGCCTTTGCCTGGATGTGCCTTGGTTGGTCTGAGGTGTGCTTGCTTTGCTCTTCTTGACTTGTTTGTTTGTTGTAACAGCCATTCTCAGAAAGGTACAATTGTTTCCATGCCTCTGGTTCAGGGAAATAGCTGTTGTTTTATAGACACACATACAAGGGTATGAACTAATAGATAGCAAGACATGCAGCAATTCTAGGGAAATTGAACTGTGACTGCAGAAAAAATGCAGCATAGAGGAGTACAGGCATGGGATGGCAGCAGAGGCCCTAAAAGCGCAGGCACGGGGTGATAATGGAGAGACAACAGCTATAAACCCCACACCTAGGAGCTGGACATTAGTTTTGAACTCAATAAGGAGGGAAAAAAACCCCAAAACTAGTATCCAGCATATGTAAAAGAACCTGTAAATTGTAAATTTAGATCTAAGCAGTCCTATGTAGAAAGAGCAAGGTGCGAGATATTCAGCAAGCATATAAAGATGAAGGACAAGGAAGAAGGAACCATCAACATCAGCATCCCATTTCTATCAAAGGGCTTGAATGCTCATGAATGAGGTGTTCTCACCTGCCTCCAGAAGGAAGCTACTGAGCAGTGAGAGAGTGGAAAAATAACAGAAGAACTGGGAGAGGGGCAGATAACAGGAAGTTGGCATATATTTTTTTTTAACTGCATCTAATTTGTATTATAAGTGTAAGTATCATTATAACTGGGTTAATATTAATTCTTTAGACTCCTAAGACTTCAATTAAACTAACAAAAATTCTGTGTTTGCACAGAAACTGTCTTTTCTTTTGCCTGCAACAGGATTTTTACTGCAAAATGCCTGAGAATTCAAGCAACCACCTCTGTAATTTGAATGCAACAAACCGGTAACAGTGGCAGTGTACAAGACCATGTTTGTGGAAGCAATTGGGAAAGATGCTTACTCACTTGAGTGACTATGAAAACTGTCACATTAAACCTCTGCCCATACCCTACATCAGTTCTGTTTTCAGAAAATAGATTGGAGAAATTGAAATGAGAAACTGGAAAAGAATAATATTGATCTCACTTTTACAAAGTTAATTAGTGTTGTTCCTTCTTTCTAAATATCTGGGTTTAGCATGCTTCCCAGATTAACTAAATTATGTAATTTGAGACGATATAATGCAACTAGAAATACCTGTTTATTTTCAGAAAGAAAAAATAAGCATGAAAGAACAAGAAAACCTTCGCACCTTATTACAACGAACACTCTATAACCATGTAAACACTATTAAAAAAAATCAAAAAGCACAATTTGTTGTGCTGACGCTTGTATAACTGTAATTATATTTAATTAGTACATCAGGACCTTTGCCACTGGTTAATTCTTCATCTCTCATTCTCAAAGGTGTGGTCTTACAATCTCTCTCAGAAACACAATGGCTCCCTCAGAGCCAGTTCTGCAGCAAATTTTTTTTGCTTTACTGTCCAGAACCCCCCCTGAATTTTGACAAGCAACAGTGCGAGTAAGGAAAGGTGAAAAGCAGCATGTACTCACAACGAAGATAAGATCCAAATTCTAAACAGGTATCTCAGAAGACTGGAAATTTTTCTTTTTCAAACTCTTTATGAATACTAATTTTGAGAGCTGACAGTCAGAACATGCAGCGAACAGTTCACTGAAGTTATAACCATCCCTCCATTTGCTAGAGGTTGCTCCAAGGCTCATGTCTTGAAATGCATCACCCGGCCAAAAAAATATAATCAGCTCTGATAAAAAGGAAGTAAAGCCCTTAATCAATACCCTTTCAAGCTGTCCTGACAGACTACAGCAAAAGAGGTGGTAAAACTAATGAGATGGAACTCCAGCACCAAAGGAGTTCCACCACCAAAGCATTGTGCAGCAATCAAGGGGGAATCATTTCAACCTTGGAGCTCTGGGTGGGACCACAGCAGAGCAATCCCGAGTTCATTCCTTTCTTTCTGCAATAAGTACATAGGTACTGATGTCTGGGGTTTTCATTACTTCACCTTCTATACTGCTTCAACCCAGTACAGAAAAAAAAAAAAAGTTTAAAATCTTCTTCAAAACTTAATTTACTTTGTGAACAATAGTAATGTTTGTGGAAAAACAGAGGAGGGTGTAGAGATAATGACAGGGGTATTGGATATGGAAAGAACAAAAGGCTGCTTCTTTCCCAGTCAATACCCAAATACCACGTTTGCCACTCCAGCTCAGCATGGGTCACACCTTCCTTGTAATACCCAAAAATGGATTGGGTTGTGATGGGCGTCTGTGCATGACACAACTCTCAAATTTCAGCATGTGTTGATACCTAATACAAGACAGTTATCTTTCCAAATCCACCAATGTTCTTACAGTGACTATTTAGAAACAGCAAGGAATTATTATTTTTGAGCTAAAATAAAAAGAAAATGCATGTTACCAGACCTGTCATAAACTATAATGAAAGGCTGATAGAAAGCTGAAAACCAGAAATATAATTAGATACCCATTCTTGACCTATTATTTCCTTTAATAGCAACACAAACAATGAAACATCATCAGAGACACAACTTTTCTGACATTGTGGCTGCCTTCCCAAGACAGCTGTCTTCACATGTATCCATTCTCTTTTTTTAACTTTTTACAAATGACCTTCATAAGAGGAGGTGAATAGAAACTGAATCCCTGTAAACTTTCCCATAAATACCAGGACTGAAATATAACATCCCATCATGCCAGGACAGCACCCTAATACTAATCATATGCCTGGGGGGAAATTCAGTAATAATTTGAATGAAACATCTGCACATCATCAGTAGCATTATATGAACATGAGTTACTGTAACATCAAATCAGGATCAACCTGATAGGGGAACCATCACTATGCTATCACTTCCTTACTTCTTTTACTCAGTGCCAGCATTTTGGACAAGGAATTTTATTTCTCTATGCAAACAGAAGGATTCTGGATACAAATTTAATTCTGGTATGCTGTCTTTGCTTCTTTGCAGGTATGTTTTGCCTGGGGCTATGAACTTGGAGCGTTTAACTAAGTGGGCAATCAGGCAATGAGGAAACCTGAACATCTGGGCCAGCTGACATTTATCTGCAGGAAATACTGAACGGATAGCTCAGGATAGAAAATTTATAAGCTTGCAGAGGAGCAGAGAGGGAGGTGAAATTTGTCACGTCGATTTGTTCATTAAGCCCAGCCCTGCCAGGCGTACTCTGGAATGTTCTTTCTCTCAATGTATTCCAAAGCACAACCGGCCGCCCTCGCAGGTGCTCAGTGTGGTTTGCTGTTCTTTTTAGCTGTTTGTTGTCTGACTAATTTCACGTTATTTATTATTTGTGTGAGGGTGGTGGCAAAGTAATAAACTGCCTTTTGGGAAATGGCCTGACACGTGTTGAAAGGTGCTGCACGATCCAGCAGGTTCTGTCCTGGAGCAATGCTCACTTCCATATTTCCTCTCTCATCTCCCTCTGAGTGCATTGGTTCCACTGTGTGTAGAGGAATCAGACAGAAAATCAGCACATATAGTGCTGGTAAAACACACTGAACTCAAAGGGGACATATGTTGGGAGGAGAAAGCATTATGAAAATACTTATGCCAAAATGAAAACACACATATGCTCTGTTTCTGTAAGACCTGATCCAAAGGTTTTATGACCTCATCCAGTTCTGATCACGGGGATTGAAATCAGCAAAAAACACAGTCCTAAGGATTGATCCTTACAAGTCAGGGATCTTACTTTCTTTCTAGAACAGTAGTCTAAGTCCTTTTTTTTAAATTATGGCAGCAAATACTCTGTTAAACTATTCTACAGTAGGAAATCTATATTTTTTTGCAGCTACTTGGTACACAGTATAACAAAGGAAAAAAATCAACCTGGAACATTCAGTTCAGCCTCAAAATAATTGCCAGAACCTCTGGAATGCTATTTTGAAAAAGGTTTAGGTAATAGAAAATTTTTATTAAAAATTAAATGCCTGAGATATAGAAATTTATTACTATTATTTTCTTTATTATATGTTACAGCGGGGTTTTTTTAATGCCTAAATTTAATGTTCTCTTAAAATCAATTTGCTTTCAGGATTAATTTTCAAAGACTTCATCAGTTCTTAAGAATGAATCCTCAGAATGTTCCTTCATGAAGAGAAATGAGTGTTATCCTCATTCAACCTGAACCATAGCAAGAACAGACGACTAAAATGCAAGAATCTGAACCAAGACAGAAAGATTCCAGAGACTTCTACAGCGCCAGTTCCTTAACCCAGTAACTGGTGTATATTAAAACCTTTCTGAAGAATAATATTATTTATGGATTCTGAACTCTGATGTGATAATGAAGAAGAATATCTTTCTTCTTCTGATCAGTATTGGGGTGGGTATTCACCTAAGAGAAAATAGTGTTCTTGGAACTGTTCTCATTAGACAAGATGCTCAGAATGGTGGGCACGTATGTCAGGTCAAAAGGTCCTGCAGTTCTTTCAGAGCTGCTCATTATCATACATGACAGAGAGCACTATAGCCACCAGGTAAGTCCTAAAATTTAGGAGCAGATCCAAGTAGTCTTCTTTTTTTTTTTTAATTGAGATGCATCAACTATGTCTTTCACAAAATATGGACAGCAGAAGACATAATACAATCCATGCTAAATGTCATTCAAGAAAATACACCTGTGCTATGACATAAAAGGTAAATTATTTTTAAAAAAAGGGAGAATAATAGAACCTTTCCTATAAGAAAGGCAATCATAGCACTGAGAACTCAAAAGACCACCAATTTACTGTTCAGTTTTCAACTGAGTAGATTCCAACTGCAGTTACAACTCACTGGAGCTCGTTAGTGTCCCTGTTAAACAGGAAATTAATTTGAACTATGACAACGGCACCTATAATGGCAATTTCAGTCAAAGGGAAGTGTAGAGTCCTGAGCAGACAATGCTCAGAATGAGGGGCACCAAATATATTCAGTGCATAGCCTCACATGAATAGTCAGATAATTTTACTTGAATGAGAAATGAACACTGAAAAACAATACTAGATCTACACAGTTGTTGAATTAAAAAGCACAATCAAAGCACTGGAAGCATCCATTTCTTCAATGATTCAGGTCCCTTACGGTCATAGGCAATTAGATCATACATGGGCATTATAGACAGATCTGTAGAGCAGCTATTCCACAAGCCACTGCACAAAGAGGCCACTGAATGTACCCTCATGCCCAATAACCAACCCTGCTGCTACAATTTAAACAAAAAAAAATTAAAAAAAAAGAGGAGAAAAACAGTAACATAGTGTAAAAAAGAGAAAACCTATGGTGTGTTGGAGGGAGATGGGGAAGGGATCCTCAGTCCAAAAAAATGAGTCTTGCCTCATGTTATGCAGAAGTGACACACTGAGCCAACACCTGATCAAACACAAGCTTTTACTTTGGAGTGATATTGATATGGCCATGGATGAGTGGAACTGGGCTTTCCAAAACCACAAGCTTTTGACAAGTCAGACTCGTATGTGATCAGGAAAAGAGTTCTTTGTGCTTAATTCATTACTACTTCTTCGTTAATTAATGATTTATTAGACATTACATCACATCTAAGAGTTTGGCACTGCCAGAGGCCAGCACAACAATTACACAAATAAATCTGGACATGTAAAAGCCTCAAGGATATTGTGAAATGAAGGCAGGAGGACAAACAGCATCAACATTGGCTACATAAAGGAAACCTTTTCCTAGTAAAATAAAGCAACAAGAAAGGGAGATACAAACTGCAGGAAGTAAGATAGATGGGTTACTATCTTGGATATAGAACCAATTTTCTTAGAAGACTGGCCATTCTGGTCAGTGCTCTGCCCAGATAAATGTTGACTTTACTTATTAGCTGAATCTCAGAAAACCAGCAAATACTATGCCCAACATGATCCAAATTATTCCTGTGTCCAGTATCAGATGAAGGGTGTACTCAAGTACGGTATTTTAACATTACCTAAAATTTACTGAAAGCTTAGAAACCTGAGTTAACAGCACTTATAGAAAAAGTAAATGTAAAGAAAATAATGTAAAGAAATCCTAATAAATTACATTCAAGGTCAATGATGCTTGAACTGCCTGAAATCCGAAATTTTCACAATCACTATGGAAAACTACTGATGGTTTGTTTTAATACTTTGAATGTCAGCATTTCCTAGACTATCAGAATGACAGCTGTAGAGGAAGCAATGGATTTATGTCTGTAGTCTCAGGGGAGTAACAATGATAAGGGCACAGACACATAGCAGTAAATTTTGTGTGTACCTTAAGTATTCAGCTGACTCATCACAGTCTATTTTCTCTTATTACAGGGGAAAAAAACACCATGAAGCAAACAAAGCAGTTGAAATACACAACATCCTGGAATATGTTTAATAAAACCGAGAGCACTCTTAAGGCAGAAGGATGTCTCCAGGCTTACACTACACGGAAACACTAGAGAGGGGACATTTTTAAGAGAGTTAACCTAAGAATTTCAGCCTGGAAATGAAGATACAGCTTTACACACTACATTGATATTAGTTAAAAAGGTGACTGCTTTGTTTGTGTGTCTTTGTTTATATTTATATATATACAGTAGATTTGAATGCAAATAAAAACTGATATCCAATTTGCTGAGATATTCCTGCCTTTGGACACACTTTGGCAAAAATAAGTGACTTTATAGTGGAGTCCAAGTGAAAAATACACAGTTTTAGGGTGGTTCTTTATTGTACTTTTTGCTTCTCTGCAAATCTACAATCAAATCTGGTGGATATAGTTTGGAAAAGGTAAGCTGTTATAAAAGAGCAAATGAAATTAAGAGAAAAATAGCATGTCTTGCCCTAGGCATGAAACAGTGCCCTTGAATTATGTGTTACAATCAATTTCTAAGCTTACACTATAGATAACATCTTTCAGTGATGTCTCATCAAGCAAATTAGATCTGACCAGTGAAATACTGTAAGTTAGCTGGAATTGATGAAAATATTAATGCACTTGCTTTCCTGAGCCCCCACTGCCTAAAGTATTAACTCCCTTAGAAGATCAATCGCTACTCTAAGCTCTGACCCACAGACAACAGAATTCAACAAAATCTATGGGGATTTACAGTTAAGAAAGAATAGAATTCTGCATTAATCAAATGCTCTAATTAAGATCTGGAGTGGTCAAATGAGGCTTCCACTTGTTAGACAACAGTGTTTTGGGAAAACAAAAGAATCTCAGCACAGACACGAACCAGCTTTAGGCAGAGTGAAAACTTAATGGGTAGCTGCTGTTGGGCATCCCATAAGTCTGTCAGGTAGCACAGACAGAAAATTTATATAAACCTATAGCAGTCAACTGAAAATGTTTGAACTGAATGCAGCTTACAGGTGGAAATACACTTCGTTTCAGAATTAAACCCTCACTATTGATGTCACTACATCAGACTTTAAATAAGTTTTAATAAAAGAACATTCAATATATGGCAAATCAGAACAGAGAACCACAGAATGGTCTGGACTGGAAGAGGTCTTAAAAACCATCTAGTCCCAACTCTCCTTCCACGATCCACTATCCCAGGTTGCTCCAAGCCCCACCCAAACTGGCCTTGAACACTTCCAGGGATGGGGCAGCCACAACCTCTCTGGGCAACCTGTGCCAGTCCCTCACAGTAAAGAATTTCTTCCTAAAATCTAATCTAAACAACAGAGATTCAAGCTCAATTCCAGGATACAAAAAGTTTATATCACTTCGTTTACAGAATGAGGTGTTTAAAGCCACATTCCCACGTATATTTTTAGCAAACCCACCTGTCCTGGTGAGGCAGATGGGAATAGCAAATGACTGACATTAAGAAAAATTAGGTAAGAACTTACTTAGGAACCTAAATCTTGTGATTTAATTTGTACATCTAATTTGTTGTAGCTTCTTTTACATCCCCTGGTTTTCATTTAGTTGGAAGTCAGAGTTCCCACTGATAAATCACAGATATATCACTGCTGATCAATTTGGGATGCCTTAATGGAGTAACAAGATGGGCTTTTGAACTAAGCTGTGCCTTTCTTGGGACATGCCTATTGTGTCTCTACCATGCAAAGACATGAGAACATTAACACCTACCTGCAGAATAGGAAAAACCGTATTTACATTAGCAAAGTATTCGAAAGAATAATGTAACCAACAAAGTGTTTGCAATTAATTAATTTTTAATTTCAGTGAATCTAAACTAAACAAACCATAGAAGCCCCTGCTTCAGACTGATTGGAAAAAAAATAGAAGAGATAACGATTAATCTACAGCCTGTTTTTATAGGTATGAAACACTTTTAACACTGATAATGGGATTTCTTAAAAAAAAAAAAAAAAAAGGGCAATCCAAATTACACTTCACCTCCAGGTAAAGTTAAATCAGTTCTATGCATAAAGTAAATTAAGTTCTAGTGTATCAAAATGCACGGAAAGAGCAGTTTGATTTTTGCTTTGCTTTGCTATTCAGATTATCTCCCAGGGACTATTCCCCCCATAGATCAAAGGGTGACTGCTTACCAAGAGCACTGACATGGAAAAGTATCTCAGGATATGTTTACACCATAGAGAGCCCATGTGCAGGCCTGTGCTCTCCTGAGTCTGTGCTAGTGACTGGGAGCACAGACACTCTGCCTGTGCTCAGAGCACAACGTGCAGATGCACCATTTATACCTTCAACCACAGACTGGCAGAACTTTCCAAGATGCTTTGCCAGAATACTGGAAAAGGGCAACAAAGCCAGTGGTACTTTGGTTATAGTTTCAAGAGGGTGTGAGATTTAGGCTGTCCTGAGGACTAAGAAGAGAGTA
Organism: Corapipo altera; assembly: GCF_003945725.1. NCBI lineage: Eukaryota > Metazoa > Chordata > Aves > Passeriformes > Pipridae > Corapipo > Corapipo altera. Next base: position 2,809,540 of record NW_020884891.1, on the reverse strand, counting down.
ACAGTGACGGGTTGGGTTTGCACAGAGGTTGAGTTTCAGATCACGGCACTGGAGGTCCTGGTCAGAAACCCACAGGTCCTCCAGGTAAAGGCTCCCATCACATTGTACAGTCACAATCTGATTTAATTTCCTTCTGCAAACAATAAATAGGACCCCCTATGTACTACTACATGTGTACACCACTGAGCAGCAGCAGTAATTGTTTATGTTACAATGCTGATTACAAACCACAATCCCTTCCCTGCAAAACTCCATCTGATGGAGGTTTTAATGCAGAACAGCACAATTCCTTTGGATGGAATGAATTGGCAGTGCCCCAGAATTAGTCAAGCACAGAGCAAACAAGCAGCCTGTAATTTGCTGATGCAGTGATGAAGGCGACCAGAAAGATCCTTACAGATTAGCAGCAATCAGGGAGAGCTTCTCTGTGTGCTAAATGCCTCTCCTCTGGCAAATACGGAATGTGCTCAGGAGCACCTAACAAACATGGTGGTTCATGCTTCCCTTACTAAAGTAAGCTTTTCAATCAACATTGGAGAAACATGTTGTGTACAATGCTAAAACACGGGATGACATTTTAAAAGGCCTCAATCCCAACTAGCAAATTGAGCGCTGCATCTGTTAACAAGTGCAGAGCAGACATTCAGGCACGCACCTAAATGCAGATTAATAGCACATACAGCTGCTGAAAAATATGAACACAAAGGGCAGAGATAGTGAAGAGAGAAAAGAATGATTTGTGACGCTTGTGCTTTATTTATGAGGTTGGATTGGCTATGAGACAGGCTTGTTTTTCTGTCAGTGATCACATAAAATTCACTCCCACTCCTGCATTTTCACATCCAAACTTTCTTTATTTCATCTCCCTGGATATATATTTTCAGGGATAATTTTGAAGAAAATTTTGGATTACCTGCATTTGAAGAAAATTATTCAAATGTTAAATGAGAAAGTGGTACCAAGTAAATAAGGTTGGAGAAATTACTACAACACACTTTGAACTTTCAGTAACCAGGTTTGTGATGCTGATCTTTACATTATTAGCCCCAACATCAGTCAGACTTCTCTTTTCATTGCTCTCTCTAAAAATGAAAAATCAAATACTAACTCAGAGAAGCTAAACATTCGTTGTTATTCCATTTGACCTCAAGAAGTCAAAAAAGTTTATATAAGGGATTTTTCTGAGATCAACATAAACAGATTTCAAAGACCAAAACATTGGATGGACTCAAAGTGAGAGACATTTGTGACCTGACCTGTACAAACATGTCAAGGAGTGGCACTTTGTCTGCAGTTACCTTGAACAAATCACAGAAAAAGTTTCCCAAGATCAGTAGTTAGTGGAGAATCAGAAAACAGGGGTTTTTTTTCACCAAACCAAATAATTATTTCTGTAAATCAAGTTTTTTAAAGCATTTTACACCAAGAGGGGAAAAATGAAGGCATAGGTCAATTAAATGAAAAAATCAGTTCAGTTTTCAAAATTAAGAAAAAAGTTACTTAATCCAATACATCCTAAACACATTTCCACAACAAAAAGAGGAAACTTCCACCTCTTCTATTTCAGAGTTCTCAAAAGTTTGAAAGCAAACATTTTTTAAAACATTTATTCAGTCTTGATATATTCCTCTGGGAACACACGATGCAAAGATACCAAATTTATTCCCTGAAATTTCCACATGATAGAACTTGATCATATACAATATATGCACTGTAGGTCCAGCATTCCCAAACCATCAAATCTCCAAACTTCCAAGGCACAGCCAGGAGATGCTCAGCAATTTGTGCAACCTCGGGGCCTCTTGCATTTCCTATGACAGCACAGATTCCTGCCCAGCACACACAGAGCTGTTCCACTCATTTATATTGGTCAAGGCTAAAAGAACCATTTTTTCCTGAGTGTGTCTGAACCAGTATCAGAGGCTGCCATATGTCAGATAATTATTCAGGGAGAAATCAATCTGACCCACCCACGGAAAAAGGGGAGCACACAGTGATTGAAGACTGTTTGTAAAAACATGATTACATGACATGACCTGAAAACACAAAACACAGTTGTTAGCATCAGCTGATTATTACTTGCATGACTGCATAATTTTCTTCTTATACAAAAGATCCATTCCTGATGCCAACTTTTAGTTATGCAAAAATTTAAACAAAGCCAAGACAAACAGTCTTTCCATATCTTTGGCTAAATTGTTGACTGGGATCATCAGTATTGGCCAGAAAGGAGATGTGGTCTAATAATTTATAACTATCAGATGAATTTTAAGACAGCAGAAGTTATTTTAATGGGTTTAAAAATAAAAATTAATTATTTAACAGCATTAAGAATTCATTAAAAACAAATATTTGTGGAATCTTCAGTAGAGGCCAAATCTGATCTCACTCTTATTCTTCTTTGACCAATCACCTCAAGATGGGGCATTACATCAAAATATCAAACTGCTGGGCTCCTGAAAATATTGATCCAGACCCCAGTGCAGACAATATCTGTTATTTAATGGGTGTGAGGATATGCTCTGCAAAACTCACAACTAGATGCTAAAAAAGTTCATGGGAATATATCACAAAATCACTGAATGGGTTGGGTTGGAAGGGACCTTAAAGATCATCTCATTTCACCCCTGCCATGGGCAGAGACACCTTCCACTAGCCCAGGTTGCTCCAAGCCCCTTCCAACCCGGCCTTGGACACTCCCAGGGATGGGGCAGCCACAGCTTCTCTGGGCAACTTGAGGGTGGAGCAAAGTGATCTTTGAGGTCTCTCCCAACACAAACCATTCTATGATTCTGTGATAAATTGTCTTTACTCAAAACCACTGAGGATGCTACACAGCTAAGAGACACTAAGACACATTCCAGCTCCATATCATGCTATTCCACATCAGATACTGTCACAAAGGCCACTTCTTCTAGTGAATCCCCCAGAGCTGCTGAATTCAGGGAAGTATAGCAGATGGTTCAAGAAGAATGTTAGTTTCATGTGAAAAATGAACCTTTGATAAATATTGCTAATATTTAGCATAGGGTTGATATATATTCTCATTAACTTGAGTCAGACAGATTGGCAATAAAACCTTCCATGCTGAAGTCAGAAAAAGGCAAAAGTGTCTTCCTTTTACCCTGCCATTAAAAATCTGAGGAAAACAGGAGAAAGAAAATCTGCAAGATAAAGGTTAAAGCCAATCTTGTACAAGTCAAGATAATTTTAGGTTCTGAATTGCAGGAGTATCTGATTAGGCATTGTTTCCTACAGTCTGGAGAACAATAGAACTGTGATCACTGCAAACAAATATTTTGCTTTGTATGTTGGTTAAAAGCTGGAAATCAACTGCCAGGCTCACTTTTCCCCTCTGAATTGTGAAATGTTGTGTATGGGTTCAAAGCTCCTCACAATCAAAGGCAGAAACACGGAGGTGACTGCCAAGTTCCTGTGCCTGTTACCAAGCAAATATTTTATGACAAAACAGAAAATAATCAAGGCTGCTGTGGGGAAGAATGAAACATGTTTAATAACATGGTAAAAGGATGGAATATAAAGCGTATCAGAAAAGTCACATGCCTACACACATTTGGAGTATCCCAGTGGAAGTCTCTACAAGATTATCTTGCATTAAGCCAAAGCCAGTCACATTTGGTTTCTTTGCATGGAGTGACACTGAAGCTGATGGGATAAAAAGGTACAGTCTCAGGGTGTTGAGATGCTTGACCCATGACTCAGTCGGGCTCTACATGATTACTGATGTCAAGAAGGAAGCAGTTTTGTCAGTCAAAACATAACAAAATTCCCATTTCCACTGGAAATTCTTAATATTTCAATATTCATCCCAAAGTGTTGAGTAATGACAGCCCTTCCTCTATTCTGCTTCCCAGCACAGAGAAGATGATGTGCTGTTTTCACTTTTCCATTCCCAGTTGAAATAAAGGATGAAGGAAATTAGAAAGAATGTTTGGACATGAACTTTGGGGACCAAATGGAAGTACACAGATTCCTGTCAGAAGTGAAACAAAATAGGGATTTTTCCAGTGTGTCTTAAGCTTTAAGAGGAACAAATGAACAAATAATTAAAAATTAGGTGGATTTCAAACACTAACTCAGAAGATCAATTATATAGAAGAGTTTAAAGCTCTCAGTTTCCAAACACTACGCTAACAATAGTGCAAGAGCAACAATAGTGCAAGAGTATTGATCCAGGAGAATTAAAAAATAAAAAAGGAAAACAAACCACCACAATCCAAAGTTTTCCCTTTCTTTTTATTTTTAAACAAAAATCTTGGACATGAGATGGATATAATCTCATTCAAGAACAGTTTTTCCTATCCATCTAATCCTTGCCTGGCACAGGTAAACTGTTAGGTAAGTTAAATTATATTTAACTATAATACTAGAACTATTTTTTCTCATGAACTAACTGTTTAAAATAGCAATAAAGGAAAAGAAACAGAACAGACCTGGTATTATGAGAAGAGCACAAAATTCCAAACCAAAATTCACTCAAGAGACAAGGAGAGGGTCCAATGTTTCCAGTATTTCCCAGCTTGGGACACCGGGATGTAAAATAATTTGGGAGTTCAAAAATACTTGATTAATTGTGTTAAGAGTAAGAAATGTCTTTTTTGTTGTTGTTTAAATGCTATTTGAGCTTATAATAGATATGCATTACAGAATGTTGTTATTGTTTGCTTTTCCCTTATTTCAGTTTTCTGAAGCATTTCTGAAGGAAATCTCCATGCTGCAAGCAAACCTTTAATGGACACGCTAATACAAATTATACAGATGGGCAAGTTAAGGATTTATTAGGAACTCCAACTGTTAAATTTCCTTTGAAGTCTTCAGATTCAGCACATCCACACTATAAACCCAGAGGTGAAGTGATAAATTTTGTAAATTGGAAACAGAGACACACTAAGCTCCCAGCTATTTAAATAGTTGCTCAAGGGATTTAGGGCAGAAATTGATTAGTTTATGAAAGAAAGTTCTGGTCACTGGGGATAACAGGGAATCCAACCAAGCTCCAGTCACAGATTCCTCACCTGCTACAGCTGAAACACACCTTGTGTGACTGTCACGGTGTGAGAGTGAAACCTCAGAGAGTTGTCTAAAACCATTCTTCCTCTTAAAACTCAATTGGTGCTTTCCAACACAAACTGTATTTGCTTTCAATTGCTGTTATAGCTTTGACTCTACTATTATTTTGATTTCTTCTTGAGGTTCAGAATCAGGTGCTTTGTTGATTGTAAATAGCAAACATGAAAGAATAATTATTAATGTAATTATCAAACTTATCACGAATGTCAAAAAACAGCAAGTCTTCAGTAAAACCTACTTTACAAGATTAAAGCTTCCCAAGAGACCCAGTGACATTTACATATTTTGATCTAGAAGGGAATGTAAAATCATACTAATGACAGCAAAGCACACCAGATATGAACAGCTCACTGCTCCTAACGAGAAGGTATTGAAAGGAAACAAAATCCCAGAATGACAGGGAGAAGAAGGTGGGCAAAGCTCTGCTCATCACAGGTAACTCCTGGAATCTAGGACAAAATGTTGTAAAGGTACCTGTCCATACAAAATTGACTTTGCTGCTGTAACTTGTGCTCCACAGACATGACCATGTTGCTTTGTGGCTTACAGGGACTGTGAGTTCATGCATGTCCTCCCTTTCTATAAAAACCCTCCAGGGGCTTATGAAAATGCATGAAAAATCAGGAAAAATATTGTTTTGAGTATGAAAAATGAAACCCAACTTCAGAAGGGACAGAGAAAGGACTAAGAGGAGAATCAGTCCTGGAAAGTAAAGGAAAAAAGTTACCATGGGCGAAGGGGTGAGTAAACAGTGACGTGGAGGTACCACAGAAATGCAGGAGAAATAGGAAAAAGTTAAAGCAAAGGTACAGGTGAAGAAAAATTGAAGAGAGTAACATAACATAAACTAATTATTTATGTTTATTTTCCCTAGAAGCTTAGCTGCCAAAACATTGGCCTCACTTGATCTATGCTATCAGACTCCAGAAGATATGTAATTAAATCCCCTGCTTGACTAAATAACCCAAACTGCCTCATTTTCAAATGGTTACTGCTTTGCCAACATACCTAATATTAACAAAGACATTGACTGATTGAAGTGTATGGCCAGGTCATTATTTCTGATATTACAGGATTTTAAAAATTGCATCTAGTGTATAAGAAAGCATTTATAAGTAATTAATTTCATATTTCATATTAAATATTGTATTAAATTAAACTGCATGAATATGCAATCCAGTATAATTTGCCATTACTTCTGAAATTCCTTAATAGGTAATTTCTGGGAAAGAGTTATTTCAATCATTATTTATTAAATAATATTCACCAATTATTGCCAGAAATAACATGAAAGTGTTAGCTTTTAAAGAGTGTATCTTCCTTTGAAGGATACTTCTTATGTAGAAGGGCACAGTAAGAAAAAGACATGCAGTTAATTAAAAAGTGCTGCACGTGCACACACAAAGACACACAAAATACACTCATCTGCTAAAATGATTTTAGTTGCTGGTAATATTGAAACTTCCTTCAAGCACATTAACTTGCAGGTAGTTCAGTTTTGCCCAGGTTTATGCCAAGCCCCCATGTACACAGGCCATTCAAATGCATGTTCACAAGTGTAACCTCAAGGTAGACTGCACTTAAATCCTTTTTAATTTAAGGTGGAGAAAAGTAATAGTTCAGAACCATAACTCCACAGAGTAATGAAATAAAAGTTATTGCTCTTATTATTATCATTAAACTATCATGACTGCCCACAATAATTTCTTTCCATTTTTATATATCCTGTAAAGTTGAAAAAAGAAGAGTAGAATCTTAATTATCATTAAAGGAAACCTTTCAAACAATGATTTTTTGAAATAAATCATTTAGGTAAATAAAAACATGTTAGAAATAGATTCATAAGACAGAGGAGAGAGATGGAACAAAACAAAAGGTAGTGCAGAAATGAAGTTGCTCCTTATACAGAGCTCAAAGGAATTATGAAGCCTTACTTGCTGTGGGTAATATGCTTTTATTTACCCTCCCTTCCTTTGTGCCTGATAACACCACTGTGGCACTGCTCCTACTGATCACTTTGGTCAATGATTCTCTTGGCTCATCTGTCTGTACATCAGCCAGGAAGGAAAAAGGACTTGCAAAATCTACCCTGAGCAAAACCCATAAAATATTTTTAATGTAGTAACATGAGTCTGAGCTCACCGAGTCCTTCACGATTGTAGATAGATGATACAAGGATTAGTTTGTCAGGAATGGAGAGAGGTTGATTTTGGAGGAGAAAACGAAAAAAGTGGACAGCGTGGGGAGAATCATGGTGTAATGGTAGAAGGATCCCATCAGAAAATGACTTAGGATTCTGTTATCACAAGGTTTAAGTAGTGTAAACTTTGAGGTATAAGATAAAGTATAGATGCTTTGCTCCAACATGAATCTCCATCTGGGCTGTTCACTGACATTAAACAGACATTTCTATTTTACAGGAGACTATGACTGCCTGATAAGAGAGACATGACCTTTCCTTTTCCTCTCTCTTTCCCTCAACAAAAATGGTCTACTTCAAAATGTCATGGAAGTATAAGAACTTAATCTCAAATCTGTCACAGGACCAATAGATTCATTGCCAGTGAAGTATCTTTTTTTTCCCCCTCTATCCTTAACGTGTGCTAAGTAGTAACTCAGTCTTTGCTTTCCTAACCAATAATCAAAATAAAATCAACTATCCATGAAAATCCCTCATATGCATGCAATAAACTATTTTCTTTGAACAAGTATGTGAGATCATGTTTTGGATGAGATGATTTAATCCATAAGATACCAATTTTTTACTTTAGAACAGGTCAAAAGGTAGTAAATGTTTCTTGAGAGTGGTCCTACAACAAATTAAGCAGCACGGTAGAGACTCATACTGACACTGAGCAGTTCAGAAACCAGGCAATTTTGTGAAGGCAGGGATTTGCTGCTGGCCTGGAACAGGATGGTTATACACCTGAGCACAGACTGGGAAAGGGAGGAAAAAAAAAAAAGGGTGAGTTCAATCCCAGTTCTGGATAGGAGAGTTTCTTTCTTCCATATCCTACTTCATAGAGAAATGCATTCCCTCTAGTTTAAGTCGTGTAAGTAGATGGGGCTGGAAGATGTTAAATGCAGTTGTCCACTTGCCAGTTCTCAATGACAGACAGTATTTTGCTGAGTTCTTATTTACAGAGAAAATTTTGATGAATTGTACTTGAATTCTGCACTGTCTGGAAAGATGCATCTACTTTTTCTCATGATTTTTAAATACCTTTTTTCTTAGGATAGCGATAATTTAAATTCATTTGACAAAAAGTGAACATATAAAGGGTGTATAAAGAACAGATAATTAATTTGATCTTCCAGTCAGCTTTTCTTTTCGCAAATGGTACTATTAAGGAAAGCAGAATTCTTTACTTCCATTTCCCAGTAAGTCTTGATTAAAATATAACTATAATAAACGTCTTTTAATTGACTTCAGATGAGGTAGAAATGTGGCATTATTACAGATATTATCTGTTCAAAAGAGATCAATGGATTATATAAAATGTTAAGGGCATAAGTTACAGTGAAGGCTCTATCTTACAATGAGCTTGATGTCCTCTACTTCAACCCAGGTGGCCTTGGTTTCCACTGACTTTAAAAAAGGTTGTGAGAACTCAGTACTTCGTAAAATTGTATCTCAAATGCACATAATCGAACCCTGATCTGGGAGGTAGGACTGAGTTCAAGGACATCACTGTTTAATTTGATGCCATTAAGGCAACTTTTTAACAGCATATTACTCAGTACCTTGCAAAATCTTCTGCTTAATTACTTAATGCCAGTATTCCAATAAAGTCAGAAAAAGGTATAATGAATAGCATGTATTTTGTGACATAACATTACTGGTAATCTTGTTGGAATTTCTTTTCAGGAAAACTCTTCAAAGCTCAGGCTTGGAATCAAACCTTTTAAGAATTGCTCTGACTCACAAGAGCACGCAGAGACAGGACAAGGGGGAATTGCTTTAAACTGAAAGAGAGTAGGTTTAAATTAGATATTAGGAAGAAATTCTTTACTGTGAGGGTGGTGAGGTCCTGGCACAGGTTGCCCAGAGAAGCTGGGGATACCCCATCCCTGGAGTGTTCAAGGCCAGGTTGGATGGAGTTCTGAGCAACCTGGGGTAGTGGAAGGTGTCCCTGCCCATGGCAGGGGGTGGAATGAGATGATCTTTAAGGTCCCTTCCAACCCAAACCATTCTGTGATTCTTTAATTTTAGTGGGAGCAAAACACGAACATCAAAATGCCTCTAAGGGAGGAGCTTTGCACCTTAGTTTAGGACATGATCCAGAAGGGATCACACCCTGAGGGTTGAGCAAATTACAAATTAACGACCTGTATCTTGCAGGCTGTGAATTATTTGCATGTATTTCTGAAGCCTCCTGACACAACCCTGCATAGGCTGCAGCACGGGTGAAGTTTCAGACATGCAGCACTGCAATGGAACCCCACAGTGTGAGGGAAAAACATGGGAAAGCATTACGAGGCAATAAAACATTATTATGCAGTGCAAAGCATCCAACTTTCAAAAAAACCTGGCTTTATTTATGTGCTATCCTGCAAATTCAATTACAGGATTGAAAATTAGCTACAGGTTTTCTGCTTAAAAGTGCTTGTACTCATTTTAGTGTAGACTTCTTTCTGTCTCTGTGCCTAAATTATTCCATTAAACACAGGAACACAGTGACAGTCTTCTGCAGCTGCAAATTCTGCTCAGTGCTCTCCTAATGTGGGTTGGTCAGATTAATACAGCACGTAACTCATCCCCTCTGAAACATCAGTATTTCATTTACCATTAACTATGAGAAAATGTCAAAGCAAGAAGAGGCAGCTCTATAGAAACATGCCTGAAAGGGTTAGGCAGGCAGAGTTCAGTTACAATTGTACCATGTAAGAGGGAAGAGTATCTACATTGCCTGGAAAGTGTCTAAAGAAACACCTATAGGTATTATCTCTGAGTAGTGTTATATATTTCCATTTAAAAGTTCAAAATCAACATTTGCAGGTGGAATGATTAACCTATTTCTTCTTTCTCGTTCCTGGTATGCTTTGAAACCTTTAGGGCTATAGAACTGTTATAATTTCACCTCTACAGTAATTTAAAAGTAGCAAGAGAGGAATTTTACAATTGCATTACTTTAAAGCTCCAGTTTGGAAAAGAGAATAAGGTAAATACCAAGATGGATAAAATGCATATTTTCTGTAACTGGCAAGTGAATATTCACAGCTAAGAATCATCATATATTGGGGAACCTATGGTGTCACATTTTTATGAGCTCAGATAAGAACTGAACCTCTGCAGCCAGTTTCCTCAACCAGATTTCTCCCCTTTCCCTGGTCTGACTGCCCTATACTACCCTGGAATAGATTTGGCTGTAAAGACTTATTAGACCAAAAAAAAAAAAAAAAAAAAAAAAAAGAATAAGCATGCTAACGAAGCTATCATTGCATGTATTATAAACTAAGCTTGTAATGGGATTATTCCTTGGAAAATTTGTTAAAGAAATGAAGTTTGTGATGCAGGAAGCTTAGAGAAAAAATAATGAATTCACAGATGTTCACCTTAATGAACAACAGATTGAGAATATATTATTAAATTCAAAAGGAAAAGTTTGCATATGTTGTCAAAATTAGGTTTTGATCTCTACAAGCATTGTGCTCATGTGAATAATCAATTAATAATTGATTAAAGGCTTCCTCCAACTTTATCATGTTGGAACATTTTATTTTTTATTTCATTTCTCCTGAGAACTCAATAGATCAACTCGTGAATAGGTTCCTTCTGGGTACCTTAACATATAGTATCTATCTCTGATAGAAGAAGTCCCATTACCCTGACTAAGAAGTTGTCATATTGTTACAGCTGAGCAATAAGAACCCTCTTAGCACAAACATTCTTTTTCTGAAAGATTTTCTCACCTTCCCAGTGTTTGTGCTAAGTAGCAGTTCCATCAGGAATCTGATTTCTCAACGTGGGAGAAAGGATGTGTTTGGTCTGCATTAGCCTTGTATCTGTTGCACAAGTCCTACAGAACAAGAGGTGGGAAGGCAGGAAGGGAAATGTGGCCAGATCCCAACTCTTACACAAAAACCAGGCATCACAGTCCCTTGCTCCTGGGAAAAGGCCATCCAATTCAAAAGGCATTCAGAAAATGTGAAAGTAGTGTCACACAGAACTGCAATTTATGGCATTCTAATTCAAGAGATGAAAGCTAACTACAAATCTCTTCCTATAGAGTTGTATTGCATTTAACCCTGATAGAACTTGAAACCAGAGCTGGAAGAAAACTTCTATGAGATAAGAATTTTATAATTTCCATGCATTTCACTCGAGTCTGGACTTTGAGCCAGTCCTTTATGCAATGCCATAGTAAATTAACAGCAACAAACCTCATGGAGCTCAATGAGCTCTCTGTGGATGGTAGGGAAGCACCTCCTGGATCCTGCCTGCTGATGAAGAAAAATGCCTTGGACAGTAGAAACTGCTGTAATTTCAGTGGATTACAAAGCAAACGGCACATTCAGAGCTACGAAAAGTCACAAGAAAACCTGCTTTGAAATATTCTTCCACTATCTACTCCTGTTGGCAGTCACAATAGGGAGTGCTCCTCATTTGCTCTCGAGAGTTCTAGTCCTGAACTTTATCAGGGAGCACCAAGCAAAGTGCAAAGGGAGGAGCAGTGGAGTCAGGACGATGCTCGGGGTCCCACTCGCTTTCTGAGGAGATGGTCACCCTCTGCAATATAGTAGAGGATAAAATTCCCAGACCAACACCACCTGCAGCACACTCCAGCACGTTTAAATCACTATTAGAGGTTTAAATCAAGTTGGCAGCAAATTGAGCTGGGACAACCAAGAACACAACTGAACCAACACCACCTAAACCCTCCCCTGGAGGATGATCCTCTGCAATCTGACTGCAGGGTCGTACAACAGCCTCTCTACCAGTGGGGTACAGGAAGCAGTTTTTTTTTTTTTCTTTCCCCGTTAAAGTCTGTAGAGAGATGTTTTAGGAGTGGCTGAAACCCACTGCAGCCAGGTCACCCTCTGTGGGGCAGGTAAACAGCTCTGTGCAGAGCTCCTCATAAACCAGTACCCAAAGGGTTTAGTACCCTTTAGTACTCCTGTTGGACTCAGGGTTTCTTAATACCTTTCTAAATATTTTTTTTTTTAATTTTTGGCCAAAAAAAACCCCAGAAAATAAAATCAGTTTCATATACACACTTGCAAATACATGGAATATACAAGTAATAGTATATATTGTGTGGGAACTGAATGTCTCTTGAATGCAAACACAACCTGTCCCTGCAGGAATCTTAACAGAATGTAAATAGTATTTTGGGATATGTTACATCATCGCTGTTACCTCAATAGCTCTCAAAAGTTGTGAAAGAATGTTTGCAATTTATAGCAAGCTATAACATAAAGTGAATTTATGACACCATAAAACCAGCCAAAATCTCCACACAAACTCAACCCATCTTGCCAGGACTTATTTAACTAGCAGAGTTTATTTTTCCAAGAAATATGGGAGATACAAATTCATTTTTATACCAGTTCTCTTTCACTGAAATTCCTAATTTTTCAAATGATAATAAAATCTTAAAATAATTTCCAGGTTTACATTAGATGAGCTGGTTTTTTTAATACCAATAATTTAACTTGGAGCTGTAAAGACTCATCCAAAACTTTCCACAAAAACCATTCCTCACATATCAATTCATTTTAAACAATTCCAGATAAGGGTATAATTTAACAAACCTTTCATCTCTAAAATAATAATTTCAAACTTACCAAAAAAGAAAAAGAAAAAAAAGCTGTCCTGTTCAGTTGCAGAATATTCTGAAACCAAGACAAAAAGAAAATGAAATACCGTACTTTGAGAGGCTGATAACAGAGCTGGTAACAAAACACTATTTTCCACCTGGCTTTTGTAGACCCCAGAAAATACATTCAGCAAATTCAAATGCATATTAGCTCAGAATGGAAAATACCCAGCTACTCCTTAAGATTCAGCCAATACACTGGCAGATAAGCTCTTCTCATCTGTCTGCTTTTGGAAATGGTCCTGAATAGTTGCAATACACATGGAAACTGGTCATCAGAGACGTTTGTTTAATAGCTTTATTAATTCTGTTTGTTTATTGAAAGTCCTTAACCAAATTGAATATTAATGTTATTTTCTGCAAGACGTCCCAACAAACCTAATCCTCATATGTGCAGCAACTAATTAAAAAGTTGTGTGGATGAGAATTGGGTTACCCTTCACTTTGTCAGCAGACTTGCACACTGAGGCATAGATTGCCTGAACTTACTTAGATTGAAAGAGATTTAATTATGAAACAGAAAGTAACTGCAATGTGAACACAATTTATTGAAATCAAAGGTTCAATTGTAACTACATAAAAGGGTAAATTTACAGATTACATAAATATAACATCTTACAGGGAAAGTAAATGGTTTTTTTTTTTGAAACACCATAAAACCAGCAGTGAAATGCTGAAGACCTGCAGTAAAACTAAGCAAAAGAAAATGAAAGCTTTATAACAAGAAGAGTTTCTTTTCTACAGAATTGGTCATATTTGCCAGAGATACTGCTCGCATACAACTATTCCTATTATCTTTCCTCATTTTAAAATTACTTTGAGGCATAAGAATAAGAAGAATAAAGCAGATGAGTATTGAACAGTTGAGTCTAGACAATAGGCACGAGCTGGCCTTTATCTTCTCTTGAGGGACTTCTGAGATTATGTGATGCAGTACCTTTTTCTTTTTCTTTCTGAGAAATGGATGACTGAAGTCAGCAAATAATTTAGACAAAGCCTAACTTTCACAAGTCTAGTCAGAAGAATATTTCTCTGATGTTTTGTTTTCTTTATAAGAAGGGTTCTATTCATTTAATATATTTAGATACATTAAAAAAAAGAAAAAAGAAAAAAGAGCTAAAATTAAGGAGTTCTTCCCTTATGCTCCCAAGAATTTCAAAAGAAAAAAGCTATTGTATAAAATCAAATCAGACAATATTCTCTGGTTTACAATACTAAGTCTTTTCTTAAATCTGAAGAACAGATGAATTATACCTGTTCATACCACCATTTATATGAATTAGTACTTCTTTGCCACCCAGAGTATTTTTACTTGAGGTCAGAGATTAATGTAGAGACATACAGAGACATGAAAGTGCTTGATGTGTTTCCCAAGACTATAATTTCTTGTACACTTAATATCCAAGACCAGAAATGCAATGTGCTTGGAAATACTGCTTTTCTTTGAAAAAATTAAAACTGATATTAGTGTCCCTAGGAGACAGCTTTCACCTGCTTACAAATAATCTATTTGTAAAACAAAAGGCAGTGCAGAGCAGGGATGGAAGACAAATGGACTGTTAATAACAAAAACAAACAAACACAAATCCCCCAAAACCCCAGAAAAAAAACCAAATAAACAAAAAACTTCAGTTTATTTCTATTTTTCCTCCATTTTCCGTTGTCAAGATTAAACCTTTATGAAACGTAAACAACACACAGTTTTGAATTTGTGAGGAAATGTAAATTATGTACTTAAGAAGGAGTTCACAGACTTAACAGACTCTGAGCAAGGCAGAGTCTGACCTTGACCTTGTCCTGTTGAATCTCAGATTTAATAACATAGAACTGAATCATTGCTGGAGCAGTGGCTTGTGTGGTGCTTAAGGAGGAATTCCCCCGCTACAGTAACTGAGAAATGAACCATTGCTCCAGCAAGATGTTAGTACAAGGATGCAATTAAAGTTCCTACTAACTGGAAGAAAAATCAGGATTTTTTTACATGATTAAGTATCTCCTGCCCTGATTTTTAAGACAAAGTGTCCAACTTTTCTAAAACACAGGCAGGATTTTGTCTGTAAGTTTACAAGCATAAAGTTGCAAGGTGAAGCAAACCAACATTCCTTTTACATTTGTTGTTTTGGACTCTACAACATGCTTTCTGCCACACCTAATTTGAATGTAAAGTTCTCATTTTCCTAGATGCAACTTCCTTGTCCAATACTTCTATCAGTTCAACCAGGCTTCTATATTATCAGCATTGTTCTAATGCCTAAGAGGCAATAGGCAATGTATTGCAGCACACGAAGGACTGACCAAGACATCTCTAAACACATTCTGGAGAGGTCTTTAAATATCACCTACCCTTGATTCTAAAACAGATGTTTGTTTCTCCCACACTTTAAAGGCTGATATCAATAGGTTTTTATAAGAAATCAGACAATACAGTAAATCAGAGGACATATAACACATATTAAAAGTATAAATGCCCCTTTTTAAAAATTAAAAAAAAAAAAAAGTAAATCTTGTTTTCAGTGAAATGTTACAAAAAAATCCCCCCCAAAAAAAATCAAAAAAAGAAACCCCTAATCATTTTATGACTCAATTTCTTGCCATACACGCCTAAAGAAGTTATTTATGCCACTGGTAATTTCTCTTTTTTCTCCTAAATTGAACAGAACTGAAATGATATGAGGATGGGCTTGACTTCTCTGAATCAAAGGTATGATTAAAAATTAAAGCCAAAGTTCCATTTTCACATTTCATGTACATATGACATGTGACACACCCAAGCTCTTGTACCGCTGGGTGGGCACACCTCAACATAAACTCCATGAAGCACATTCCCATCCTTGAAAGCCTCATAGATCCAAGCCCTAGACACAGACCTCAGTTATTGAGGGACACAGGGTGGCCTTGCAGGCAGCATAAAGTCTTTTCAGGCTCTCTGGAGCGGGTGCCTGCCTGGCTGTACAGCGGCCCTGTGTGCAGTCAGCAGACTGCAACATCACAGATGAGAAATGAGAAATTTTGAGGGCAATTGAGCACAATGAATTTTCACAGTGGATCAACACAAAGTCATTTAGAATGGGTATTTCTGAAGCACTGATACAATGAACACATTTACAGTGTTCAATGGCCCTAAAAAAATCACCCTTTCACCTGTGGCAGAGCTACTGCTGAGAGTGAATTCCTAGACGTCTTTTTTTAATTTCTATTTATGTGCAGTGTGCATAGATATACATGTCAACACACAGACATGCATACCTTCAATGTACCAGTCAGTCACTTGGTACATAATGAGAAAAAAAAATAAACCTATTGAAACAGAAAAGCTCACCAAGTTTTAAAACCCCCCATGTTTTTGATTCTTTCCAATTGCAAAGTAAACTCCTTAGTAATAGCAAACCTCGCTTCAAGAATACAAAAAAATATAAAACTGGAAAGCTACAGAAATCTGGTTATCTTACGGAGAATAAATAACATACTGCTATCCTCTCCAGTTCTTTTCTTACATATGAAATGATGAGTTGAGGAGCGGGTCACCATCAGCTCACTGTGCACACCTGTGACAAGAAGCCCAACTTCTCGTGGGATATGAGGGAGTTACAGTCTTCCAGCTTCCTACAGTTTTCCTGTTGTAGTTTACAGAATGCCACACATACTCACTAATAGTTTCCTATTTTTCTTTTGGATTTTTATGCTTAATCTGGGTTATTAAATAACAAAGATCAGAGCTTTACTTTTTACTGTTCAGCTACTTCAGCGGTCCCAGTAATTCTTTTGTCTGTGCTAGGTATTTTAAAGCAAGCCTGTCTTTGCATCAAAGCCTTGCCTTGGTCCAGAGCTAGTTATTATATCTGCAGGCATGGCAGCTAACAACAGGCAACACCATTCCAATTTATTCTGCACCATCTCCATGCTTCCCTTCCCAGGGATTAAGTACCTTAAAGCAACCATCTTGTTTCTATTTCTGTGACCAATGCCAGTTATTTCTGAAATAACAATACATGCTTCAGTAATAACAAGTCATTTCCCCTTCCTTTGACTGACGAATGGATTTGCCACCTACTTCTGTTAGTGCTTTCAAGACCAGCCAAATTAACCTTTTGCCTGTCTAACAGCCCGTTTCCATGCTCTGTGCCCTTAGCACAGCCTGTCAAAGCAGTTAAGTACAGCAGAACTAGGAGACTCCAAGCGACCCTTTAGAGATTACACAGAATTTTGGCACATGTCTCTTCTGTTTGAAAGAAAAGAACTTGCTGCTTTTTTTCTTGCCCAGAGGCTGCACACTAAACATGGGAGTTTCTGTTCACGAGTAAAGCATTGAAGAACACATTACAGTGTCAATAAAGCTGTTCTGAGAAGACAGAACAGGTTTATTCTTTATTAATAAACTATAAGGTTCTAGATGATCATCACATGATTGTTTTAGGAGCAAGTGGACCCTTCTTCCCTTACTACCCTTCCACGTTTTACTTCTCCAGCCATCACAAGGCTGCTGATGTGTCAAGTAGTAATGATATGAATGTGTGACACCAAGAGATCACATCTGCTAACAAGGAAACACACTTTCTAAATTTGGGAGCTAGAGAAAAGATGCTTAACTTGGTAGCTATAAGCTGTCAATGCCACTCCTCACTTTCTGATATACATCTCTAGGTTTACAATGCAAACTTGAAGGTATTAATAAAAAAAAAAAATCGTGATGGTGTCTGTCATCTTTTGAGAAAGTATTGTGATCTCAGTGGTAAGAACAGAAAATATTACTTTAGTGACAGCTAATTTTCTACAGTTATATTCAGGAGTGCTGGTATACAACCCCTTCCTATTACAGAGGTTTTCTCTCACTTAGTAGAATCAAGAACAAAACAGTAAGTAACCCTCCTAAATCTTGTTTCAATTCCTAAGGCTGCTGCAGGAGCTGCCAAAGGAGGTCCTCCTTATCTGCACAAGCCAGTTTATAAGACCCTAAAGGCTCTCAAGGCCCAAAGTGTCTTTAGGACATTGATAGGTATTCACTCACTGTGCCCCTGTACATTTAATAGCCTGATGCAAATCCACAGTGCAAAGATGGAAACTAATCTGTGCTGTCCCAGCAACAGGCAAACACAGACTGTCAGGAACAACGTCAGCCAGAGCAGGGGAAGTAGAACTTCATCTGCAAAGTTGTTGGCTTTGTGACTTTGGAGATTCACAGCTCAGATACAATTGGGAAGACAGTTGAGGAAATACTAAGTGCGTAGATTAGGATTCTATCATTGATAGCCAATGCAGCATTCATTTCCACTGCCACCCCATTCCTGGGAGGATAATTTAACACAGTTTGTTTCTTGAGCTCCTCTGATAGAGTTCTGAGATCTGAACAAAAACCTTCATTGGGGTTTTCTGTTTTGTTTTATTTTGTTTCAGTTTGGGGGTATTTTGTTTGGTGGTTTTTTTTCTTTCTCTTCTTACTCACTGCTTTCTTGTAAAATGGCAAATAGCTGTTGATTTGCACTAGTTTCTCTGCTTGAACAAACAGTAAAATGAATCCTCAAATAAAAAGCCTTTTTTGTTTTCCTTGATAACTTTTGTAGATGATGAACCTTTGACAAAGTCTATGTGACGAAAAAAAATCAGAGAAGAAGAGAAACATTTTGATTGAAAGCCACCTCTGGAGCTCACATAGTCCAACCTCCTGCTCAGTGTGTGTCCACCAATAAGATATCCTGAGCTATGTCTAGGTGGGTTCTAAATATTTCCAAGGATGGAAATTCCAGAGCATTTCTAGGGAATTGCTTCCAATGTTAGACCACATTCATAGTTGCTCAATTTTCTCTGCTCTTTCTATGACACCTGCAGATTGTGGTGAGATCTTCCCTTTACCTCCTCTTCTTCAAGACAAACCAACCCCGTTCTCTCCTCATAAGATGTGCATCAGCTTGCTGACTACCTGGTGGCCTCTGCTGAACTTACTTCAGTAAGTCCACCATTCCTTGGAGCAGGGAGCCCAAGCCCAGACATAGCTCAGACTCCAGACAGGGTCTCACAAGAGCTCAGTAGAGAACAACAGTCATTTCCTTTCACCTATTGCCTGCACTCTTGATAATGCAGCACGGGATGTGTTTGGATTACTGTATGTACAGTGTTTTGCAACTGAAAATTTCTTTCCCATTTAATGGATCTTTCCAATCAAGGGCGGGGGGGGGGGGGGGAACACTGTGCAAGTCCAAAAGATATTAAGGTTCCAGAGTTCAGGCTTTGGAAATTTCTATTGTGAAGGTTATTATGTCAGTGTCCTCCCAGGAAGGGTTGACAGAAGAAGAAAATATCAGAATATGACAGAACATACTGAACAACACTTTTCACAGCTCAATCCAATCAGCAACCAAGGACACAGCCTCAATAAATTCTTAATAAGTTTACCAGTTCTTAAACTACAGATGCTCACAGACCATTAATATCTAGCTTTTCGAATATTGCATCTGCTAGTGTATGAACTTCATAGAGTCAAACAGAATTTCTTTTCTATTTTTTTTTTTTCAACACAAACAGTAGAAGTAAGTATTTCAGGTACTGTCATAAAATCAGAAAAACACACATTAGTTTAGCTGTCAACATCTCAACAACCCAGACTGTGCTTATTTTAATATTTAATTATTTTCTAAAACTACTACAGAGATGTTGCTCTGAAACTGATACCGTCATCTACTTTAAATTGCTGCCCTGGGTCTGAATTTAGGATTTCACTTTGTTGCAGTTGCCCAGACAAAAAGACTGTAAGCTCTGTAAATCCTCTCCCCACACAATGAGAAACTGGGGCGAAATAGCAGATCCTAATCATCCCTGACAGTGTAATGAATGTAATCAAGGGCCTTGGAGATATGGCTTGTGCTTCTCCGCAGAAACACTGCTTATTCCAAGGAGTGATTCACCAAAGAGAATGGGGTGGAAAAGTGCCTTTGATCACCCTCAGGATGTTCTCTGTACTTCTTAACCACAGCTCAAGAAACTCTTAATTGTCCACTATCCTCTTTTTTTGTTCCTTTGTTTTGCTGTGTTTCTTTGAAGCTATTGAGTAATTTTTGCAATTGGATTGCAAAAAACTTGTATTATCATCAGATAATAACAATTTGAAAAGAATTGTTGCAGTTTCTGTGGAGTTCATAAAGGTTGTTTATAAGCAAGCACAAACATCCATTCCTTGGCTGTTTCAGTACTTATAGCTGCCTATTACTTGTTCAAGTATTTCTGGTTTGACCTCCTTTTGAGTGGCTTTCCTAATAAACAGCTTTAAAAATGCAGACTATAGCTTGCTAAAGTTAAACCGCATGGAGAAATTAAATTGAAAATAAAGTAGTACTACATTATATTAGAGTAAGCCTCTCTCAGCACAGTAAGGTTACCTTCCCTCACAGCAAATCCAGTCAAACTTCACATTGGCCATCTAAAACCGGCTTTTTGCTTTCTATTGCTGACTTAAATCTCACATTAAAGCTACAAAAACTTTAGTTACAAACAATGTGCAGCACAAGGACTGAGGTCCATGGACAGCACATCAGTGTCAGGAGACAAAAACACTGTAATATTGCAGTTAGCAGTTTTCTAGTTATTGGTTTAGCAGCACTCCTTTGCTGTTTCAGAGAACAGAGCAGAAATAGTGCCCACCTGTCCTTCCCTCCAACTATTATGGCTTATGTTCCAGATAGGAGGAATGGGAAAGCTCAGTGAGGGAGTGACACACAAAAACCCAAACCATTTTTTATACTGCTATAAAACCATAAGAGCATAAAGGCAGTGCAATGCCAGCTAAACTGGTGTAGTTGACAGGTATATGGATTGAAAATATGCTGACAATTAGGAGCCTTGGCTAAAAAAAAGCAAACATACACAACTTTCAAAATGACGCTACTTCTGCCTACACATTTCAGCCAGCTCAAAGCTCTGGCATCAGTGCACAGCTGGCAAAGAAGGAGGCCTGTCCTGGAAAGGGATCCAATGTGGTTTCTCTCCAGTCTAACAATCCCAGTTCTCGGTACTGACAGACAATAAATATCTTTTGCTTCAAGGAGCTGATCTTGAGTAGGAGACCCAAAGGAAAGGATTAAGAACTCTTATAACAAAGGCAGCACGGATGAACATTAGTCTTTCTCCGGTACCAAAGGAACTTTCATGGGAAAGGTGCTCTACATGGGTAAAATACTCAGGAATCACCCGCTCTCTCCTGCTGTTGCTGCAGGATCTGTCCTAAGGAGTGGGAGCCCTGGCCTGGCACAGGCTCTAACCTTCCTACAGCTGTCCAGTCCCATGCAGAAACCCGGAGGAGCTGCTGTTTCATGCTGCACTGAGCATCTGCACATAGAGGCTCTGATGTCCAAAATTAAAAGATATTTTCAAGAGTTCTCACATTTTCCTGTTTTTTGAAATAGGCAGGAAGGAAAGAGACTGAATGGGGTTTGGAGTCTTCCGAGGGCAGGAAAGTAGGAGATTCAGTCAGAACACGGGGGCACGATGTACGTTGCAAGGTTGAAGTTCTATTTCCTCCTCCAATTTGTCAAACAGAATGTTATAAAGAGTTACAGAATCAAGAAATGTCAGAAAAATACAGAAAAGCTTTGAAACCTTTTGTGATAAAGCAAAATTAACAAGTATAGTTACAACAGCTGCATGCACAACTGTGTTTCCAAGGCAACAACTCACAATTCTTACAGCTACAAAAAATCCTTTGCACCACGGGGGATTTGTGAAATTAGGGACACTCCAGCTAAAATAGAATATAGAAAAACAGACTAAAGCAGGGAAGCAGCAGGAACGCCGAAATTATGAAACTCACACTGCTTTTAACAGCTGCTGCCTGAGCACACCTTGGTGATGGTTTGGTGGAGTCCTGGCCTCCAGCTCTGTCCCACCGATTTTCCTTTGTCTCCCAGGTCCCACTCACCAGTGCCACAGGAAAACAACTATTAGCCTAAAATTGGCAGAGCAATTACTGCCACTCTTTTCTTGCAGGGTAACAGAACAACCCTACCCATGTTATTGCTGGCCTAAGCAAGTGTCTGGCCTATGAGCAAACCAGTGCACGGGAATAAACTCATCCTTCGGAATCATTTCATGGGAAGAAAGCAGAATGTTCAGTGCTTTTCTTTTAATATTATGGTTGTGCATATGTGACAATAAAATTGTAAACTTCAAGATTTAATAAGCAACTTTTATATGAACTCACAAATATATTAAGCTCTTCAGAAATAACTTGAAGGTTCACATGCATTTGTGAGTAGCACCTCTTAGACACAGGGGACTGCATGTCCTGGAACTGAATATGTGCATGCACAAATTAAAGAGATAAAAGTAAACTTAAGGAGTTAAAAATACATAATTACACACCAAGTATGGGCACTTCGTAAGAATTGCTAATTTAAAAAAGCCCACAGGTATACATTTTTCCTCCAAAGCATTTGAATTTCCATGGTGAGGATTAGGAAGGTGCAAAACCAAGTCATGGAACTGACCAGGTATTTTATTACTAGCACTGGTAATCGGCTCACAGATAAAGGTAAATAGGCACTGAAGAACTTCACACATGGGTAAAAAAGAGCCTCCTCTGTTCCAGTTGTGTAAGTGCAGGGCAATAGGAATAAAATCAATAGCTATTTTGCGTTTAAGGAGAAACAAATAAACCTTTGTTCAGGGCTTCTGCACAACCAGCAGTCTGCTTCTCCGCCAGTGGATCAGCTCTGCATTCAGTCTCCTCACAGGATCATTAAGGTTAGAAAAGCTCCCTAAGATTAAGCCCAGCTGTTAACCCAGCACTGCCACATTCCCCACTAAACCATGTTCCCAAATGCTACATCTCCACATTTGCTGAACACTTCCGGGGATGGCGATCCCACCACTTCCCTGGGCAGCCTGTTGTGATGTTTGATCTTCAAGTGTTCTGGAAGAACTTTTTCCTAAATATGTTATCTTAACCTCCCCTGGCCTAACTTGAAGACAATTCTTCTCATCCTGTCACTTGTTACCTGTGAGACGACCAACCCTCACCTTGCTACAACATCCTTCAATTCTTTTCCTCTAAGTTCAGGACAACAGCTTTCTCATGCCTTACTGATAAATGCAAAACTTGGATTTGTAAGATTTGCACTTTTTTTTGCACATAAATTCTAACACTCCCTCCCCTTCACACCACCACTTCCCATGGCTCAACACTGTTCAGGACACACAGTGTGAGGTGATCAGAGAGCACATTTCTCCTGTCTTAGTGACTTTTCCTATAGAGGTGCTGATACAAGAATAAGTGACAGACTGTACATCCTGATTCTACTTCCTTCTTTCATCAGATGACTATAAATAAGAGATGACTACAAACATCTCTGTAGACATATCTGGGGAATTTTTAGATCAAGATCATTGTTTCTTCTCTTCGTTATTTGTGTAAAACCAGATTTTGATTGGGAGGGAACACTCTACAAAGATGGCTTTAGATGGACTAATGTGAGCTGTGATCTCTTCCATACCTTTTCTCTGTTCACATCCATTTTCATTTTAACAGCGATATCTGAGGCACAAGGACTGATTCATGACTTCAGGAATCATGACAATGACAGAACTCAGGTCAGTGCTTCCTGCCTGTTCCAGCACTTGTATTTTGATGGTTAGAAGCCTTCAGGGGTACATTCACCACTGTATATATTATATAGACTTACTCTAGAGCAAAGGCAAGAAAGCAGGACAATGTACATATACTCTGCTCAAAAGAGTTAATTTTCATGAGTTAATGAAGTGACTAGTGAG
This sequence comes from Corapipo altera, assembly GCF_003945725.1. Lineage (NCBI taxonomy): Eukaryota > Metazoa > Chordata > Aves > Passeriformes > Pipridae > Corapipo > Corapipo altera. Next base: position 2,785,877 of record NW_020884891.1, on the reverse strand, counting down.
TTTTATTGCTTTGTGAAGTATTAATCACTCATTTCTATTAAAATATTGAAGATATTACATACTACATCATAACCCCTACATATTCAGTGATACAGAAGCCTATGAAAAGAAATATGAATATAGACTTAATGGAATGTGTGAGTTCTTCACAGTCTTCAGTGTACCATTTTCTTGCACGTTCAGTAAAAATCAGATCGAGTTGTGGTTTGCAGGTTGAGTTTGGTGTCCAGCCCTCAGCATGCCCTCATCCCCAAACACACTTGGATCAGTGCTGCTGCATTTCCACACAACCCAGAGCTCAGTCTGGTCATAATATACCTAAAGAAAAAGCTCTTACAGTCCCAATGGCAGAGGGTTTGGACCCATTCTTTCCAAGGGATATCACCATTTAAGACAAATGGACTGTGAAGCCCCACGAACCCCAGTGAGAGTAGATTTTACCTTTTCTGATGAAGGTGTTTCTAGCAGCTCAACACAAGGAGAAATATCAATAGGTTCTTGGAGAATCAAAGCAACCTGTATATAACAATGCTCTTTGATGATATAGCCAATTGCTCTCTGCTTTCTAAAATGCTTCTGTGTCTCCTATAGATTTTCCATACATTATTTTTCAACCACTTCTACTAGGCAATGTAAAGCTTTCTTAGCACTGTAGTCAATAAATGGAAATATAAAAGTCTTTATTTACACTACCAGACAGGGGCTCTAATGCAGTCCTTGTAGAGCAATACATCACAGGTCTGTGGCTTTCTTTAGGGTTTATTCCCTCCCTGACAGAACTACAAACACAACTAAATCAAACCAAACACCTGGAGACCATCCAGTCGTATTTCCCCATCCTAAATGAGTAGTTGTTCTCTGTCTGTCACATACTCAGTTGTACGACAGTGAGAAACAGTTTCAAAGTGTTAGGGAGAAAGTGAAACCAGTCATTGGCATATTCCCCTCATTTGTGTAACAACAGTAATTTGTGCAGACGTTTGTTCTTTTGCATTTACAAAGAAGAAAAGAAAGAACATATTTTTAACTCCCCTAAATGGAAGGAACCCAACTTTGCCTAAATAACTAAATACAAGTAACGATAAGTACTTGCAAAAAATTTAGGATGAAATAGCCTAAAGCCTTTGCAGCATTATCTGAACAGATTGAACCAGATTAGATGCTAAATCATTTTCACAATTCAGATACTTGATATTTTATCTGTTTAATAGGTTCCCCATTTCTTTTCTCTTTACAACTGCAACAGCAATTACAACTGCAATGAATATTGATACGACAGAAAAACAAGCCATTTTTTCCTCACACTGCTTTTATATATGTAATAGGTATTTAGACACTACTAGTGTTGTGAATAACACGTTTCACCAACATAAATGATAAGACTGTGGACAAGAGGTGGTTAAAATGTCAAGTATAAATTCTCAGAAACAAGGACAAACTTCTAGGGTAAAAAAGAGACACACATGAAAAAGAGAAATATTACAGAAAGAATAAGATAAAAAATTGTTCTTTCAGCATCTGAAAACAAACTACTCCATAGCTACTCAGGTACCTGATTCTTTAGGAAAAATAAATCAGACATACCCACAAGTGTCAAACACATGTGAGATCTTTTACAGACACAGGGACACTGCAATACTTTCAGACACACATCAGCTCTCAAGGCAGTTCTCATCTGAACCTTGGAAGGAGAACTTACACCACAAGGACTGTGAGCCTTTGCTTTTTCATGCAGTACATTAATGCATAACCTATTCGTGTGTAGCTTTTCCTAATTTCTCCTAATAATTAGTGTTCTGAGATACATTAGGGATGAAATCAGTTGGGACGTTTGATTTATGTGTGTTGTTTCAGGGTAATTAATACAGTCTAGCAGGTACACGCTGTAAAATAAAAAAAAGAAGGGAATATTAAAAATAAGGAGAAATTTTGGTGAGTTTCATGACCATGAAATGCTCCTTAGCATTTAAGAAAAACTGAGTATCTTCTCAATTTCAATTCATGTCAACCAGTAATTTCACCTCCCCAGCAGAATTCCAAATTTTGATGCATGCTCTCATATAGAATATTTATAACTTGCACAATTTTCCAGACCAATTTACAAGGGAAATACACTTTAAAATACAATGTAGCTTGATTCAACCTTCTCATTGCTACTGATAAGTGATACACACTTATTTACTTTGACTGGACATGACAGCAGAAAACAAGAGCCTGAGCACTGAGCTGCTCTACCACTCCTCTGTAAATTAAATGTGTTCTGTTTTTCTATATGTTCAAAATGTACCTAGTTATTTCTAAAGATGTGATGGTGATTTTACAGAAAAAAATATTTAAGTCATCAGAAAAATATCAAAACAAGAAGAGGGAAAAATATCTCATAGAGGAGACAGAGAAGTGAATTTATATACACTCACTCAACAGTAACAAAAAAAAATGTACTTTAATAGACCAACCAACACTTACATGAAAATCAGAGAAGTCTTCTAATGGAAACAGAAAAGCAACATGGGATTTTTTTCTCATTGTCTCGTTCTTGTTGAGAAAGAACATGGTTTTGACTATAAAGAAATGGTCACTATCAGTCATGCAGGGTTATGCTTAGAGAATAAATGTCCTTTGCAAAGCTTTATCATAAGGTGCATTCATCAGAATTTGTGGGGTTTTTAAAAATCAAAATCACAGCTCTTAAAGCAGACAAGCACACGGGTAATATCTGTGCAACTTAAGAGCCATTAACCTTACAACTGTATCATTTGTCAAATGTGGAGGAGGATCAATTCCTCTTCCAGAAGTAGCGTAATGATGTTACCAGATTTACAGTGTTAAATAAACACGATAAAAGCAAAAAAAAATAAAATAAAAAAATAACTCATTTATAACCTATACACAACAGAATTTTTATACTTGTCTCAAGTGACTGATAGCTTTGAGCACCAGGATCCAACCTCCCAGCATATCTTCTATTCCTGTGACCATGGTTGTCCTCTATTGCTGTGACCTTCCAGCATTGCTTTCATATAATTATATCTCTCAGATAATGATCATTCTGATGGTTGTCATGAGCAAAAAGATAAATTTGCTGTAAGCCTTTGTCTACTCTTCTGAAATTTTGCCAGCATTGCACCTCAAAGTTTTCAATTTTATTTCTGTCAAGAGTACTTCTTTCTCAGGATTCATATTTTTTGGTTACTGAAAAGAAACAAAATGTGCTTTTTACCTTATACAGTTCAAGTTTCCTAAATGTTTTTCATGGGAATTTTAAGAAGCCCCTCAACTGATGCATTTAACTGACAAGCAGCACAAACTGGTAAAGAGTGTAGAAGAGTTTAGGCTGAATCCTAAACAGTTATATTTAGTGTCTCTACAGTTCAATGACTCTGATGTTTTGCATCTCGTTTTCATTAATGAAATATAGATTTTTGACACATTCACAGAGAGTCCTTATTCTTTGCAATATTTTGTTGCTTCCAAATTGGTGGTAGTGGGAAGATGCTGTTTTGTTGTTACAGTTGAAATCTGTTCAAGGATTTGAATGGGAAATCAGTTTTACTATGTAAGGTCTTCCCTAATCCCATTTTACTTCTCCTGCCACACAAAGGAAAGGCTGCAAACTGAACACAATCTTGTCTCATACATTCCCACAAGCCAATCGCTTGCTGTGATGACAGAAATTGTTTTTGTTATCATAAATACATATTTTTTTAGACACGCCATCAAAATCTATACACATGGATGAAGTAATAAGCAATAATGTTTCTAAGTAGCCACCAAAGCAACCTCCAGTTGCTCCTGCTATTCCATGCATCTTCCAATAATTTGATGGGGCAATCTCCTGATACATAAATCCACTATCTGTAATGGCTAAAGACAATTTCCTCTCATCAATCTGTTGCAGCTTCTAGCCTATAAATCTTGCCACCTTGTGCAACTTCTGGATCGTCTTGTCTTTGATACTTTGACCAAAAGCTCAATTACTGGCTCCCTGCTGCATTCCCTCTTGTTCTTGAGTGCTGGTGGTTAAATATTCCACATAAATTCCACTTTCTAAAGGCACTTTCTGGACTGGGAGTCCATACCATCCCAGGAATAAAGCCAGTCAGAGCTATTTGCCTCTTCCTAAGGGTTGAGAAGTGTCAGAACTACAGTTCAGCTCTGGCTACCAGTCAGATACAAATGCAATTGCTGAACATGACACTTGTAGCTGGACCCAACAAGACCCAAAAGATATAAATTTTTGAATTTGTGCTAAAAATGCGTTTCCATAATCCAGATGGGTTTTTCTGAATACCTAACAAAGTACACATCAGATAGTGTTGTAACATTCATCTTCTAATTGTTTTGCAGACAAGAATAAAAAGTGAAAAAAGTGCTTTGGAACAAAATTCTTGGAAATATACCAACAACTCCAAAGAAACTGTCATTCATCTGTGTCTACAAGCATCAAAAAAGTAGAGCTTCTGAACCTCCTCCAGACACCCAAATGAATCTCACTGACAATTTCCCTGCATCCTCCACATGGTTCTCTGCAGTTCAACTCTGTGTCTGCATTCTGCTTGTTATTTTAGTTTCAGTAGTGTCTTGGCTCTGGGACTGCTCCACTGTTCAACTCCAAGACTGAACTTAAATAAATTTATGGGGTTTTTTTCAAAGAACTATGTCTGTACCTTCTGGTTTTTTGGAAACAAACAAACAAACAAACAAACAAACAAAAATACCAAACAAAAAAAAAAACCAAACAAAAAAAATGAAACCCTCCAACCTTATTAGGGCTCTGAATTACCTTCAACCATTTCTCAAAGGAGACCATCCATATCTTCTTTCATTCAATCCCATTCTAAATACAGGCAGCAATGTAATCCACTTCCTAAACATTTCTCTATAATTTGCATCTTTCCATGCAGTTAAAAACATTTTGAGATCTGTTCTTTCAAGTACGTAATTTGAAATTTATGTTCTTTAGAAGCAAAACAATTTTACATCAGCTCAAAAATTGCTTCCAATAATCTCGTGTAGCACATATTTACCTTCCTTTAGCACTAACCCTGTTCTTCCCACAATCAAATTGATTCTGCATTTTGAGATACAACTTCTCCACCACTGTTCCCTTTTTTACTCTGTTATTGTCAGTAACGTCCCTGTATAAATAAAATCCTGCCTTGTGCACTGAGATCTGGCAACTCACTGCTAATTGCTGCATTATTAATTGCTAAGTCAACTAGTGGCAACAGGGAATCCAACTGCTACCTCTGGAGGGCCAAAAGGATTGTCAGAGAACTAGTTTTTTCTATCAACTGCTCTGCTTTCTCTCTTTCTTTCTGGCAGTGTAGTCTATGTTGCTTTCCTGAAAACATGCAAGCAGCAATAGTTAGAATAAAAGACACCCTCTGGAATGGACTCAGTGTGCTCTAAGAGAAGAATACTCTAATTAGATTATGTCACCAGACTTGCTTAGTAATGACTATGGAAGGCACAGAAAAAGAATGCTACAAGTATAATTATAGTACCTGACAGACCAACAAATTAAGTACTAGATATCTCCAAATTCACTGAGCTTTTCTTTCCCTGTCTTACTACTGATGCAATATTTAAAGTGCTTCACACAGATTCATGCATGTGCAGCATGACAATTGATTGGCACGAGGTGATTTGTTTTCCTGACTGATGCTGGTATGATCCTCACTCACAGTCTCTTATTGATCCTTGAAACAAATACCCTCCTGTACTGGTTTCATTAGACAGGCTCTGTCTTGTTAATTACCGCTCACTCAAATCTTTCGGTGTTTCATTAAAGTGAACAAATTGAAAGAATTAAATAAACAATCCATGTCAGCTGCCACTGTGCCATTCTCGTTCCTGGACTTTAATTCCCCAGAATGCCAATAAGGAAAGGTTCCCCCACGACCCCTCCCCTTTCTTTTTCTTAGTATTTCTGACATCAAGTCACAACAAAGTGGTGCAATGCACCATAAGAATTGACTAAATCAAGTTGGAAAATAGTCTGAAAGACTTGGCTGACTACACCCCAAATCCTTTTGGACTTTAGGGAGGGTTCTTCTACCTCACTGCTGATACATACAGTTTCACTGGTTTCTCTGCAATGGATCAAGAGGAGTTGTTTTCCTCTATTCTCAAGAGAGAGACCAAAGGACTAAACAGCAGAAATCATTTGTATGGAGATTTCCAAAATGAGTCATATTAAAATACTCTGATAAAAAAAAAAAAATGAAAATTGGTTGTGCAGGGAAAAAAATTACTTTTGTTCCTTTACAAAGAAAATAAGCATTTTTTCCTCCTGATAGGTAAAATCTGAGGGGAAAAAAAAAAAAGGAAAAAGTAAAAAAAAATTACTTATTTCTTTCACTGGGTATAATTGATTTTGGAAGGCTGTAGAGGACTAGACATTGGAATTAGAGAGCATTCCCTATAGTCAGGAATACCTAATAAAAGCTCAAGATTCAAGATGATTAAGAATAGCCAGGACACTTTTTTATTAATGAATCCTCTACTCTGTGTGTTCTCAGGCTCTTGGAAACATCTACATCTCCCTAAGCAAATTTAGCAGCTTTATCAGTACTAAAGTAATGATTCCCACACCCCTTTCCATTACACGGTCATCCAGTCACAGATTTCCTTATGAACTGTTGTGAGTCACTAGAACAATGGAAAACAGAAGAATTCAGAGGAAGCTTCTATTTTTCACAACTTTCCCAAACCCAGAAATATCTGAAAATAATTCAGCTGCTACTTAAGCACCTTTATTCCTGTTCATTTCTTTACTACCTTGTCTTCCCCAGGACACAACCTTTGCTAAAGAAACACCCAGACCCTCGAGAGCTAAACTGCAAGAAATAATAGACCAGTAGGAGATCTGGTCAAAAGTCCACTTCCTTTTTTCAAGATAACCACACTCAATGTCATATTTACACTAAAGAAAGGGAGAGACTGTAATCTTAAAATGGAAAGCAGACAGATTTTTGACATCTCGAACCTGTGCTTTTGGGCTTGGGGGTTTGGGGAGAGGGACTATTTCTCAGCAAACATCTGTTCATTTTTGGAAGGATAAAGCACAAATCCAAGAATCACTCTGATGAGCACCACTATCAGTTGAACACTGAAAAAATTAACAGCAATATTAACACACAGTTAAATGAAATGGAAACCAAAGGAGCACAGCCACAAAATGAGGTTGAAAATACTGATTTGTCACCTTCCCTTCCTCCTCTATCCCCCTTTCACTCCCCTTTCTCTTCAGTTTTCTATCTTCTACTCATCTTTATCTGAAAGGGACCTATCAGCTATTATGTGGCTGACTGGTAGTGATGAGACTGCCAAAATGTGACAGCCTTATCTGCAGCACAGCCCTGCAAATTGCCAACCATTGATCCAGCAGCCTGTGCCAGCTGATCAGTGCAAAGCTGTTTTGATTTCTTTTCTTCTGGGAAAGAAATGAACTTCTCTGCCAGCAGCCACTATCCTGCCAGTGCTATTTCCCAGCCAAGCACAGGACCTGAAAATTAGAGTGTAGTTAGATGAATTAACATGACATCCCTTTTTTCTCACATGATTTTTGCTGTATTATGGAATAATACAGTACTCTGAAATGTGAGGAAAAACAATACAATTGATTATAATAATTTCTCTTCAGGCTTTATGTACGTAAATGTCTTCCAGGTACAGAGCTGAGCACTGCCAGATCCCTATAAACTTGTATCACAGGAGCTTTTCAAAGCAGTCTTCCTCTATTATACAATCAAATTTCACAACTGAAGAAATTTCAGCTAGTTATGTCCCACTGTGAAAAGGGATAATATTTTACTTAGCATCTTCTCCCCAAATAATGTCCTTGTGGAATCATTTGGAAATATCTATTTATTTACCTCTTGAAAAGAAAAGAGAAAAAATTGAATTTTAAACAGGCAATCTCATAGTTCTGGTTTTACACCTACATTCTGTAGCTTATGTACAGTCATTCTCAGTCTATAACAGTTTTACGGAAATAAAGAACATGTGTATACTTCAACAAAGAGAACAGTTTAGATGTAACAAAGGAAGATTAAGAATATCACTTTCTTGGCTAATTTATGCAAAACAATGCATTTCCTAATTTCTCTCTTCTTAACTATTGAATTTAAATATTCTCTTCGTGGACAGTGGTCTTTTGATTGAAATTAATCAGTGAGTTTGCTGAATGAAATAACAGCACAAAGGCTGGCAAAGAAGAACTTGTTGACATTGAAATCAGAAGAGAATTATGATTGATAAAATATAGTGTCAGTCTGAAAGTTAAGACTCCTGCTTTAATACACAGCAGAATTAAGTGGAAAAAACAAAATTCAGATTACTTTGTCTCTACAGCATATTACTTATCTAAACTGAAAGGTTACGTTTTCTTATTTTTTTTCCTGAACCATTTCTCTTTCATCCTTCAGAAGTTTCTCATTTTTTATCATCATTTCCTTTTCTAAGTATTTCTCAGTTTAGCTAAACTTCCTGCAGAGGTGTGCTTTTATGTGCTTTGGTTTTACCTCTGCAGACACTTTCAGATCATTTTCTATTTCATTCTGAATTCCTGAAATATTTTCTGGAAGTTTTGATGGACTTTATTTAATGGACTGCATTTTATTAAGCTAGAATATTTATCAACCTACAACCCTAATGAGCAGGGTGCTCATTAAGCCCTATCTGTCTTCAAAAATCAGGGTTGAATGTGTCAGGAAAACCCATCCTTTCTTTCTGGTTGCAAAAAATTTGTTGCCACTTCACCGAAAATGAAATGTTACACGTTGATGGACATCTTCTGGCTCCAGGCAAGGCTAAATCTGTGTAGCCAGCTCCAAAATGTAACATCAGAAAGGAACTCACACCTCTCATTACATCAGAGAAAGATGTAAAATATGCGTCATGGCAGCTGAACTCCACCGAGGAAACAGGGTTTGTCACACTTTATAACACTTCCCTCTGTCTGCTGCGGTACCTTTGCTGAGCTTTGGTGTATGGATAAATCAAAGGGGACACAGGCAGCCAGCAGTCCATGGGTTACCATTCAGTAACTACAGAACAGCAAATACAAAGCTCTATGGCAGTCCTAAAGGCTATTAAAATGCTTTTTATCTGGATTCTTCTATGCAGATTGGGATGAGATCTCATTTCTGTCCTTTTGGCAATAACGTATTTAGCATTACTGCAACACTGTTTTTAAATCCTCTTTTAGATGTTACTCATACCTCCTCCCCCCCTTTGAGTCTGAAATCTTCTTTATACCTGGAAAAACACACAAAAATACCAGGATGTTGTACCAATAAAACCCACTAGAAGGATGCAAAACCATGCAGAAAAAGAATGAATTACTGAGAGATTAGTGCTCTAATTAGCAAACATAAGCTAATTCATCCTGGTAACACATGAAGGAAACAACTCCGCTTCCCTCCAGTTCCCTTCAGTAAGAAGTGCAGACTGTAAAATCTGCTGCACTTGTAGGAGTTATATTCCATATCCTGCTTGAATGCTCGATGGAAAAAACATCATCCACATCTAAATAAAGCACTTATGAAGGACTTAACTGAAAGCACATGAGTAGCTGAAATTAGAGTATCTAGTTAACCAAACTTCAATGGACTTTAAGTGCTAACTTAGATTAACATAATTTTACTAATTTCTCATCTTGGTATCTCCTTCTGGATATTGGAGAAGCATCAGTTTAGACTTCCATGGGAATATGAAGTTTGGAATCATTGCAACACTTTTAATTTCTCATTAGGACTTTATTTGCTTACTGCAGATGTGATGGGGTTTAACTGCAGCCTATGCTTGAGGATTCCTCAATCACAGTAAATTACAATTACAACAGTTTTCTTCTACTTTCTTTCCACTACTTCTTGCTCTCATTTCAATCATGCAAAAAAAATTTTAGCCATCCACAGAACTCTTACCAAAATAAAAAGCCACTGACTGACCAGAAGCAATCTGCTAAAGAAAAAACTGAGAGCCAGTGGCAAAAAGAGAGAAGAGCAACGGAATCCAAGCCATCACTTCAAAAGCTGAAGGACTAACAGCCTATTGACAAAAGCAGGCAATCCCAATGAGCAGCAAATTACATAAACAGATAAATGTGCAGTTGGGAATTCAAGACTGTGATCACCTACTCCCTACTTAAAAAATTACCATTGTTGAAAGCCTGGGTCAGGAAATTTCAAAAATCATTCATTGCATATGCCACCCTGTGCTTTTCATTTTGTCTGGAAAGACCTGTAAAACCTTATTATACTAATTATTTAACAAAACAACAAGACAATTAGAAAAATAAACTAAAATAATGGTAAATGAGTTTCAGACATGAGTGAGAGTATCATCAATCCATGACTTCAACACAAAGAAACAGAAAAATTATTCACTTCATGTAACTTTTAATGATCTTATACTTCAGGAAAAAAATTAGTGAGACAGACTAGAAAGAAAAGAGCTCGAAGAATAGTGCTGTGCAATGGCAATACAACCTGCCATCTTTCTAATTGTTTCAGTTTCGATTCTGTGATCTCATCAAAGCCTAAAAACTCTCATTTTTCATACTGCATTGTAGGAAGCTGCTCTAAGTTTTTGCTGCTTCAGTGTCCTTGTAACCTTTATACTCAACTCAATGACTAGTGAGGGATGAAGTCATCCACAAACTAACAGATCACCACATTACCACACTATTTGATGTCCTGAATGCTTGACAAAGGTGGGAATGAAATTATTCTCCCACTATCATATCCAGAATCCTGAAATCTGATTCTGCCTGGTGCACTGATCCCAGCCAGTTCTGTACCCAGAAAGGCAGCAGTCATTAATTAACCTGTATGAACTAAGATGTCTACTGCTATTACAGGACCAGAATAAACAAAAGTAGAGAAATAATATTTAAGTCACCTTATTTACATGTGAGCAGAAAAAACACTTTGGTTCTCCAAAGTTTTCACATTCTATCCCATTTTAAGAAAATACATGATATGAACTACCCATAACTCCACAGGTCATTCTTTACCCACATCTTGGGTGTAAAGAAAGGAAAAGCTGATTCCTACCTTGTTTTTATTACCTTGGGGTCTGCAACCCCAAGTAACTTTGTAGTTTCTTGTTTCTGCCATGCCTGTTTCCCTCTCCAGGATTGAACACAGACACACACACTCTCAACACATACACCTCCACAAATATACACACAAATACACAGAAGCCTGGTGGTTTTGTGAATTCAATCACGAAAGTGACATTAAGATGATAAGATTTTAATTAGTCCGACGCTGGCATATCCTTCTCTTTACTCTCATCACATCCATGAGCTCCTGATGAAGCTCTGGGAGCACAGATAGCTATCGAGGTTCTCCAGTGGGCTCCCAGCACAGCCCAGTGAAAGAACAGAGTTGCTCTACGTTACAAGTTTCTGTGAACGGGACAAGGAAGATGAGTCTGTTGGGGTCATGAGCCTGGACTTATCCTGAAAGATCCAGTGAATCCACGCTATGGATGAGCAAGGAGGGGGATTGGAGCAGCTGAAAGCAGCGCAGGTTCTGTATGGGAAAGTCAGTCTGAGAGAAATCGGTCCTGCTCACAGTGTAGCACTGTGCAGTTGCATAAAATGGGGGTTTATCTGTTCTTTTACTGGCTTCTAGGAAGAAGGTGAATTGTTACAGGGATCTGACCTCTGCTGGCTGCTGGCCATTCCTAACCCTCATTACCCACTGAAGCACAAAGCTGCCAAAGTGCCCTGGTCTGAGGGGCAATGGCAGAGCCACCCCCTTGCACAAGATTCTTCTAAGCCATTTTTCTCCTGACTGAAAAGCTGTGAAGTTTTTCTCATTTCAGAAGGATGAATGCACTGTCTGTGCCTAAAACACTCATGGAGTTGTCTAGGCTGACAAAGGTCTATTTAAGATATACATTTAATTATCACTCATTCTTATGGATGCCACTCTTAAAGAAAGTTGAATCTCTGATTTTTCAAGCTTTTCTTCCCCTTGAAGGGCTGCTGCATCCCCACTTCAGTTGTTCAGTTGATGGGGATTGTTTCTACCAGCTTTTTTTGCATGTACAACCTCCCATCAAGAGCCAGGGACTTCTGTGTTCATCTACTAATATCATATGGCAGCTTTCATTGTGTTCATCTACATTTTTTCATTAACTCCTATCATAAAATGATGCAATTTTTCAGCATTGCCTGCTAATTAGTTTACACCCTGAAGCACGAGGATTAAGAATCTTAGTAAACAATATCTTATGTAATTAATAATTTTATTTACATGCTGTAAATACTAATCTTTGCCAAATCTAAGCTCTTTAATTGATGAGGTTATGTTGTGTTAAATGTCACACTGCCTCACACAGTTTTCATTCTTCCTCCCTTCAGATATTTGAGATATGAACAAAATGAGAAATGAGTCAGAGCCACTTTTGTAAGAAAAAAACCTTACATACACCACTTCTGTCCAGCTCCTTGAGAACAGAATTCAACCTGGACAAGTCACAGCATTGACACTGCAAGCGACAGAGTGTGGATTCCAAGCTGGGTGGTGTTTGTGTGGTCTCTATGGCAAAGCTGGATCATCTTAAACAAGAAGGAGTTTAGCCACTGGTAATAGCAGACTGGTACAGAAATGTTTAGTCATGAACCAAATAGTACCTGATAAAAAAACAACCACTGACCTTTCCCACAGCAAAATCTTATAAATAAGTCTTTTGTCAAGGAGGAACAGCACTGCATAACACACACTCAAAAATACCCACTGAATTTTCATCTCAATTGCCACATATTTGTTAGAGTTGTGCAAAATCTGCAATTACTCCCCTACCATTTATTTGTATACAATGTCCTGGATCAATCTATTGTTTAAATAACACTCACCTCCAGACTTTTCTCTGTATTAGACATTTTTCAAATGTTGATGTAGGAAAATAAAATGCAAGAAATAAACAGGATTTGACTCAGCTCAGGGGAAATGTGATGTGTATCAATAATGGGAAGGTAAATTAATCTTAAAATTACTACTGGGTTTGACAGTGTAATATACACCCAAGCTTTATTTCCGTCTTTTCTGCTGCAATGTATTGAACTTTCAGTGTTTCTACTTACACTTACCCATGTGGTTGCATCTGTTCCCCTTCCAAGTAAACTACAATGATTCCCCTTTAGCAAGAAAATTTCTGCAAGAGGCATGTTTGTTCATTTCCATGAACAATCCCAAGAGATTTATGCATGATAGAAAATGTTCCTTTTTAAGAGGCTAGCATCAAGCACTTCCACCAGTAACATCATCTTGGCTGTAACTCAGAATGTCATTTATAACAAATATCCAAATACCTCAAATATTAAAGGGTAAAACCCTATTGAGGTGAACCCTGAAGCAGGGTAGGCTCATAAATGAGAAGGTACTACTGTCACAGTTTCTTAACACCAACAGATCAGAGAGAAAGAAGGTTGGAGCATGAGTGAAGAACATCTATAAAACTAGAAGTACAAGAACCAAAACCACAGATTACATACAAGTATATTCTGTGTCCAAAGCAAGCTACCCCCTTGTATGTCCATTAATATTTCAGAAGTACACAATTCAAAACAGATATCAATCCAGACAATTAAGGAAAAATAAGCTAGTTCTATTATTAAATAAATTCCAGAGAGAAACAGCACTTCACATTTTAGCAACTACATTTGCCTTGATACTTAATGGTTTCATAAGTTACCATTAAATAATGGCAATTATTTGCCATAGCAACTATAACAATATGTAATTTATATGTAGTTTTGGGTTGTAGCAATAGGTCCATTTCATTAAGTATCACAGCTAATGTACAATGAAAATATCTACACTTTCAATCAAACAAAGGAATGTGTTTGACAAGAGGGAGAGATGGTTATTTGTTCTCATTTTCTAAAAACACTTAATCATCTGTTTTTGTCCAAATCAGAGTGTATTTCTGTTATTGATTACATTAAAGCAGATCGACACATTTAGTCCATCAGGGAAATACAAAATCAGTAATTTAGATGGTTGCCATTTAGCTTAAAAACAACAAAACCTCCAAGTGGTTTATAGAGAAATATTTAAAGGCACGTGGTTAAAAGAAACCTTCAGGGTTTTTTAGCACTGTCCATTAGCATGTAGAAAAACTTAGATTAATCCACTAATTTCACCACTATTTGAAAAATTAGAAAAAAATTAGAAAACAAAAACCCACATTTAGAAAATAAAACAAGAGTCCTGACACTTCACTCAGATCTCTTCCACTTAGCTTCATATACGTCTGATTTTATTCCCTGCTCCCCAGAAGCCTCTTAAGAAGGAAATCTATATTGTGATACATGGACCAGAAAACCTGATCCAGGCATTTTCAGTTTGTTTTTTTTCCTACAGTTACACAAATCTGATCCTGTCACTGCAGGTGGGAGGGATGGAGGGGTACAGAGAGCTGCCACTGTGGTGCCAGAGCACGTCATCCACATGGAGCACTGCAAACCTGAGAGCATCACAAGAATTCCATCGTGAGAAATCAACAAAAAGAGTGGGAGACGTTAAAAAGACTTTAGAAGAGGAAATGAAATTACAAGGAAATGAAGGATTAAAGGAAGATAAAGGATTGGGAGAAGGCAGGTAAATTTGATGGAAATGAACAAACAGGTGGGACAAATGGAAAAAACAGCAGTTGAAGCTCAGAGATAAACCCGGGAAGAGAGACAGCAGAGTCCTGTGCCCATTTCCTGGACTGACAGCAAGAAGTGAATCAGCAACTCAAGGACAAGAAGGTGCAACAGATTTACTAAGTGTCTCTGATGAATTACTCTAGCTCTCCATAAATTGTTTCATGGTGCCACTGAGGATGTAGCTTTCTATGCTCACAAGTTGTGGTAGAGTGTTTTCAGTAAAAATCAAACCAAAACAAAAAACAAACAAAACGAACCCAAACAAAACCAAACTAAACCCAAACAGAAACTCATCAGAAGACTGGAAAACAACTTCAAAGTGCTTGTACAAATTGAAAGTGAAGTATGAGGTGAATTCCAGAAGCTACAAAGTTATGCTATTCTTTACACATCCAATATAAATCTATTAATAAACCTACACCAAAAAAATCTACTGTGTGTACTCTACTTTTCCAGCTACATGTGAACACAGTCCTTTTCAGTCCAAAAAAACTTGTTACCATCCAAGAAATAGCTGGGCATTGCATTTCTGTAGAACAATTACTGTGTTTCACTGGATGGCTTCAGTCACTCATCAGCTGGAACCCTTTTAGCCTGATTTTGATAAAAGCTGCCTTTGATCTGCAAAATACAACTAGCCAAGCTATTAAGGCTATCTGACACAGAACACAAATCAAATGATGAGTTATCAAACAGGTCTCAAAAATCTCCTCAAAAAGGAGCATATTTATTAATGTCTTCCACTGCACTCCTAACAGTTTTATTTTTGCATATCAATAGTTAACGAGCATTAATAGCAGCAGCATTTTCTGAAGTCATTAGATCAATCTGAAAGGAAATGTCTTCCTAAAGAATCATACATTTCCACTAGACATTGTGGTGTAATGGAGTTAAATTATTTAAATGTAATTACAAATCCAAGCAAGGCACTGAAGCCGTGTACCAATATTACAAACTGACGTGGCAACAATATATAATGCAGTTCTACCAGGCGTGCTATGAATGCTAACAAGTTGTTGGGTTTTTTTTTCTACAGAGGAGATTTTAAAGTATTTGGGCCCAGAGAGCTTTCATCTTTTTGACTCCCTTTTGTGATACTTCAACATGTCTCTTGTACAAACCCAGGTACAGTGTACCAACCATATGACCAGGTTTGATTTATAGAAAAGAACCACAAGAACCACAACAACAGAAACACCTAAAACAACAAAACCAACAGCAAAAACTACTGTAGGGAGGGTGGATGACAGCTGACTGACAGAGAATCACAGACACACTTTTACACTCCCAACTTGGAAATAAGTAAATTATATTTTCCACACAAAAGCACCAGGATGACACAGTGCAATTGCTTGCCAAGTGAAACCATAATCCCAATACATCCATTTGACTTCAAATCTATGTTACTGTATCCCGTTAAGAACATTTTTCCTTTCAGTACACGGGTTAGGACAGGAAAAGCAGACTGACAAACATTTGAACTATAGTCGGAAAAAAAAAGCAAACAAAAACCATCAGGCTGAATTCTAGCAGTTATCAGCTAGTAAGTCAAACTCCGGAGTTTGACTTGAGGGTAAGTGGTAAAAGGAAAGAAACAGGCTATAATAAAGATGAACAGAAAATAGACAACACAGACTAAATAATAAGTACTTAGAGTCTCCTGCCTGTATTGTAATCGACTTTCCCTTTGTGCTGAGTCCGAGTGATCAAATCAAAGGCCACACAGACATTTGGACATTATTTTACTGCAGCCAAACTGTTTTAATGTCTCTCTCTCCAACTCCCTACTCAAGAGAAGCATTAGGATCCACTGCAGTAAGACCAGTTGGGAGCCTAGGCTTTCTTCTAGGCATTTTCATTTGACTTTTGGGACCCCAAAGAAATCTGTGAAAAAATAGTGCCTCCATTTTCTCCAGGTGCCTCCTGTGCTAAAAAGGCGTCCAAATGCTAAAAATCTCAATTTTTAATTCACACCACCTCCTATTTAATATTTTCCTTAGATCTCTGCTGCTAGAGGGATGTGATTGCATGACACTTGGAGATTTAAGAGATTGCAAAAGGATTTAGGATATGAATCTTAATCAAATCTGTAAAGTAAATGCAGAAAAATCTTCCTAAAATATTCAATGCAAATGTTATGATTTTCAATCCAGTCTTATGATCCCCAAACAAATGAAACTGGAAATGTTGGATAAGAAGTTCCTAACTTTGGAGGGGGGAAAAAAAAAGGAAGACGGAATTTATGAACTTATTTTTTAAAGATTTCTGACATCACCAAATGGAAGGTACTTTATACTGTATATAGCACAGTGATAACTAAGAATTCCAAGAGAAATGCCTGAAAAAAAATCTATCCCATCATCTCAAAGAAGGAATAAAACAAAATAAAACCTTTTTTTTTTTTTTCTGGTTTTATGGGACTATATATTTCTTGAAGGACAGTTAGTTGTGATTGTCCTTATCCAAATCAAGAAGCAAGTGGTCCAGAAATGCCTCTCAGGACATTTTCTGAGAGTGCCCTCAGAGAAGCAGGTCCTGTCACTGAGCTGCTGGTCAGGTCCTTCCTTTTCCCTGCAACACCCTCATGCCCTGGCTCAGTCCAGACCCAGCGTTAGCCAGCAGTCACTCTCCTTCCTGAGGTGCCAGGTGCTCCTGGCAGCAGGACTCAGTCCAAGGACCTTTCTTCATGTTGTTTTATAAGTTCATAGCTTCCCAGCTCATGGAATAGTCAAAATGAAGCTAGAAAGCAAAGCCCTCCCCTCATCAGGATGTGCTGGTTTGATGCCTTCTCTTTCCAAAGCCAGCAGATGTCATTGTCTCCTAATCTTCTTTTTCTTATCAGGAGTGATACATTTAACTCAAAGGCTCTCATTCATAAGCAGGGAGAGTTACAAGCCATCCAGACAAATTTATCTTAGCTAGAAATGAGGGAAATTGGCTGATTTGCCACTTCAGCTCTTTCCAGAGGATTCCAGCATGTCTAGGAAGTCTGAGCTCACACAGGCAGCTCTGCAGGGTCTCTACCTGCACATACCACAATGCTAAAGCTCTGCTTATTTGATTATCATTCTGTGCCTTCTGCCTCCAGGTCCTCCCTTGCCTGGGTAAAGCAGCATTCCCGGTGGGGAACAGTCCCCCTCCGTGCAGCAAAGCACGAGCATTCCAAATGATTGGCACCCCTTATGCTTTATAAGTGTTGTACTGACTTGAAAGGGATAAGCAAAATAAACCATCAGTGTGTGGCAGCCCTTAGCAGAGTCTTCCCTGAGTGATAACAATGAGATCAAAGACATTAAAGTTGAGGGAGGTTTAAGTTTGGGGGTTTTAAATCTTTTCTGGTAAGACAAGAACTCTCCATCCACTTTGCAGATGCAACAAATGAGAATATGGGGCTGCACAGACTTGTTAGAAGTTTGAAAATGAAATGGAAATTAAAATAATAGTCACAAACACAGAGAAGTACTAAGTTTTCACTATCAAATAGGTAGTAAAACTGACATTTTTTACCCATTGAGTCTAACTTTGTCCTCCTATTTAGAGTATGGATTTTTACACACCAATTTTTAAACTATTTATGTTTTCAGTCCCACAGATCTCGGCTCACATACACAGTACCTTTCTTTTTTTTTTTTCATCATTAATATGTTCCTATTTCATTTACTGCAAGACCATCAACGTTGGGTTTATTTCCTTATTTGAAATACACTTATATTCTCTCTCAGTTACAAGCCCAAATCCCCAGTGCCACATTGCTAAGGGTGCTACAACAGAAAGTCAGTCTCAATCATTTACCATTAACAATACAATTTTGATTGGAAGTCAAAAAGGTATAAAACCTTGAATGGTGATTCATATACCTACTTTATACATAATTTTGTCATATTTAATACAAATGAACCTTCAGAATTCAATCATACTATGAGCTGCTCCTACAAAAATCAGTTCTGTAATAAGAAATACACTCTTCTGCAACTAATGAACATAGGAGAGGTTTACTCATTATCACTCTACTCATTGCCCTCATTTTAAAGACTTAATTAATATTGTTACATTCTACTGCTTTTCTGGGAGTTCACAAGCCAGCAGTTGTTGCTAATGTTGCTGCAGCAGGTAGAATTAATATTTTGGAAGAGGTTATTAAAAAGTTACTCCAGAAGATACCTCTATGGAACATAGAGAGCAAAACATAATGCTGCTGGTCTAGATATGTAGGGTCTGGAGCCTCCCTTGGTAAATTAATGTTAGTATAATTTTCCTATGAATAAAAATCAAACCCCAAAAGCATAGGTTTGGTTTTGTGACCCAGACACAAGAGTAAGAATAAGGATTTCTAGGTTTCAGTTCAAAGTTTTTCCACTAGATAAATGGTTTTTTGATATGGTCAAGCATATTCAAAATCAGAAAATAAGATTTCACATGTATTTATGATTCACAATTCCAGCATAGTTCCAATACTTCAGTGTGTAATTCAGCTCTGTACAGGGAAGCCATGCAGGTTATCGAACACCTCAAATTGCACTTTTTCCTAATGTTTCTCATAAAATGGATTGCAAATGCTATGGATGACTTTGGAAGAGAGTGAATTGCCACACGCCAAAGTTGATATTATAAAATTGTTTACTGAGATTCCTGTCTCACTATTCTTACGTGCTTCCACACAGAATATATGCCTTACATAGAAATCCTGGCACAAAATAACATAAAAATAAGATTGGAAATGATCATTCCAGCATATATCCAGATGCCAAGTATGGGCAAGGGTTCATGAGGTTAAATGCTTACATTTTCTTTCCATTATTTGGTATAGCACTTATGGGTTCTTAACCTATTGCAATTACAGTGTGTGCAAGTAATTTTTATCTAATAAGTCTTCCCCTTAATTTGTCTCCAGTAAAGTAGCAGTGCTAATATAAATGCTACATGAGGAAGTAAATATGATTTTTCTCAGAGATTTATTCAGTTTGAAATTTCTATTGTAGTACTTCTTTTAAGAAGTGTGCATGTGAATTTCTCCACCATATGACAGCAACACAACTAGGAACAAGTATAGTATTTGCTTTGCAAAAATTGTTGCACCACTAAACGACGCTTTGATTTCTATTTAGCTGAAATAAAAATTTTGGTTTTGCTTTAACACTAGCTGTTTGTTTTTTCTATTACAGTTTCACCTGGTCAGCACAACATTTAAATTTGGTAAACTCACTGGGCTGTCTGGTTGACCTGTGTTCAGGCTTAGGTACTTACAAGGCTAATCTCACTTCGGTTGCCACACTTTCTTCATTGATATCAGAAATTTTGTGAAAAATGATAAAAAAATTATATTTATTTCCCATATATCTGTCTGTTTCCATTATCTGAACCTCATCTTCACTCTGTGCATGTGTGTTCCTCTTTGTTATTGAATGAGATAAAAGAAGAAAGCCCTAAAATGCTCAAATAATAATAATAAAAAAAAGTTTAAAGTTACATCAGACTGAGATTAACTGAAGTTTAAGCATTTTAAATACATTGAGAGAAATATCCTTAACTAAATAAAAATCCTGGCAGAAAATCTGAAAGAATTTACACTGCTGAGAGGGTATCAGATGCAAAAGGATTCCCAAGGGTTACTTCCAAACATGTCTAACTGTGGGATAATCCAATACCATACCTAAGAAAATAGTTTGTGCCATGGACCAAAAGCAATATGCTTTCCTTCTGACTAGGAAGACCTGAAAAGACTAAAAAAATCTGGTAATTGTTCAGGAATTATTCAGTTCTTTTGTCTTTGAGCCTTTCTCAGCTGCTTAGAGGACAATCAAATGCACTGAGGAGACCTAGTCCACAAATGGTGTGAACACCTCTATATCAGAAGCCTTTTTAGCATTAATATGATTATTCTTCCCATCTATACAGTTATTTAGTTATTGATTAGCTACAGACACGTAGACCAAAATCTCCAGTTTATTTTAAGTGACTTTTTAATGTGGGGATCTGAGGTGTAAAAGAACCCCTGAAGTTAATTGAGAGTAGGTATCACATTTTCCTCCACAGCAATTTTATTACAGTTTTCAATTTAGAGAATAAAAACATTTCTGATCCAGTTAAATAGGAGGCCCCTGAGCTCTGACATTGCATTTTTGAAAGACTTAAGCAAAAAAGCTAAAAAAACCCACCTCTTACACCATCTATAAGCTTTGATATTGTGCCTCACAAGCTGCCCAGATTGTTTCCAGCAGTTCAATATATCTCATGGGGATTTCAAACTAAATGCAAAATACAGTACCCGAAGTGGAAGGCTAGTATTTTATACAGAAAACCACTGAGCAATAGGTCCCTTCTTGCACAGTATTTTGGAAAAATTACAATGCATTAGTAACATGCAATCCAAAAGGAAAGTATAAAATTGATAGTCTAGAAAATACCCTGTGTAAAATACCAAACTATATTTATAAAAGGAGAAAAGTTTCCTTATCAAACTATGTCCTATAAACTTCTAGATGAAGGTGAGACTTCACCTGAAGAAAAACTGTTCTGTCAATAATATGCTGGTGTTTGCTGCAGTCAAACAAGCACTTACAATGTAACCCCACTTTTTTATCAATATAGCCCTGGGTTTTTTATTCTAACATTTCATGAGGACAAAAACATCATTTGAATGTCAAAGCTTTTGATTTGGGGAAAAACTATCAAAGACTCTGGAATTTAATACAGGTACAATTATTTTAAAATTTGCATGTCAGTGTATATGTGTGTGTGTGTGTGTGTGTCTCCTTTTTCAAAAATTACAGAATATCTCTGTCTGATAAATGTCCCCCTCATGTCTCAGGGGCTTTTTTCTCTCCGTCATGATATGCTTTCTCCATAATACTGCAATGTGACTCAATAACTCCATCAACAAATGGATTATAATGGATAGAAAGAGAAAATAATTTATATTTCATGATATTCTTTAAGGTACTCAAACTGAAAAGCCTTTCAGAAAGTCAAAGTGTTCTTATTTCTCTAATTTTTGAATAGGTAAAGAAAAAATGTGGGTAGGTTAAATCTAGTTTCACTGGAAAGCCAGAACATTCACATCAGCAGTTGTCTGAAGTTAACTTGCCCTCTTTTTCAAAACAGGGAATCAGTTTGTAAGGCCTAAAACCCCATAGACATTGTTACACTTTGAAAGAATTACAAAAATGTAAGGAGTGATATGCACAGAGGCTGAAAAATTGAGGACTAGCAGACTTTGCAGCTTTTGCATCTGGGTTTTCTTTCATGCTGCCAAGGACACTGGAATGCAGCACCAGCTCCCAGGTATTTACCTGCCCTGTGCACTCACTGACATTTGTCTCCATGGCATGGATTAATTCCAAAGAGCCCATCATCTACACTGATGTGGATTTACCATAAAGGAAAACAATTTCCTGCACTGCTCTCCAGCTAACTGGAGAGAGGACAAGTCGGTAGATTTTATTCGAAAGACAGAACAAACCTTGCTGCTCTGGAGCATTTATTTTGGTACCTCTGCAGTACCACTCATCACAGTCAAGAGGTGCTAAACCCATTGTGTTATAAAATAATTTGATTCATGGCACTTGATGTGGAATCATCGCAATGTGACAAATCAAGCTTTAGGCACTGCATGAAAATCTATAAATTGTGAAAAATATATTTGGAACCATGGATTCCACCTTGCTGTGCAGTGCTGTGAAACAAGTCCCATATTAAAGATATGGTGTTTTAGGTGAGATATAAGTGTGTTAACTGAGTGACTCCATGCTTTTGACATCAGTCCCTCAATTAGACTTCTTCTTTTCAGAAGAGGCACCTGAAGATCCTCCCAGAATGAAGACTGAAGACAGCTGTGGTTATTGGAAGTCACAGGACACCACCCTGTGCTCGAGGTGACTGAGACTTGCCATTAGCCCTTTCTCCTCTCTCCCTCAGAGAATTCTCTGCACAAGCACCATCGAACTTCAAGCCAGAATCATTTAACTAGTTCAATTACCCCAATCATTTTCAGCTTCCAATGCAATTACAGAAGTGTTACTCCAGATCGCAACTCAACATATAGATGCAAACTTTTTTCAGGTTCTTCTGCACCCCCTCTTGTTGCTTTCCAGAAGCTTCACAAAGTTTTTCTAAAGAAAGATGTTCTTCACAGACCTCCTTTGACCACATAACACCTTTCAACCCACATCTGGAATCACTAGGCATGTTTGTCTTTGTCAGCAAGGTTCTTATGAAAGAGTATAAAATTATTTCTCTAAGCTGATGGGATTCAGTTGTTCTTGCAGACAAAAACTCATCTGACTCCATGCATCATTTCCTTGGTGATGAGCACAGACAGGATGCCTTGTCTTCAAGAACAGCCCTATTTTCTGGATGACCAAAACACTACAACAGACTCAAAGCTAAACACAGATTCATTGATCTGGATTCAGGTGATAAACCCATTTCAACATTTAAGGTAAGCACTCACTTTAAGACTCTAATAGATTCTTTCACACTCTGCCTTCTTTGATCCCAATTATCCTCTAGCTACTAACCTGGGAGGGAGCACATAGATTAAATTCCGAATGATATACTTAAATAAATTGCTGTTAGCAATGTGTTATCGTGTGACACTTGAGTCTACGAATTCTTTCAGTTGTCAATGACAGCTTAGTGATAAACTTCCCTTTCAGCCATAACATCCCCCTCATGCGCCTTATTTTCTCCTTTGCTTTTATGTTTAACAAAATGTCATAAAGATACAAATAAATACGAATATACTGCATCAAATATTTCTCAAAGTTGCATTTTCCTAACAGACAATGACAGAGAGATGTATTTTTTCCTTTGGAAAATAAAAGAAAATCTCAATGAACCATCTTGTTCATCTTCAAGTGTAGACTCCCAGAAAAACTGCACTCTGGTATTCCTTCTCTCCCTGTATTTCTAGCTCTATCATAACTTATACATTCATATTATAAAGGGTTTTTTAAAAGGTATTTTCACTGCTTTTTTATTTTAAGCAGTTGTTTTCCTCCAGTAACACCCTTCTGATCATAAAGGTTAAAGAACCAGGAGGCTTTTTTAAAGTTGGTATGAAGGACCTCACCGAAAGCATTCAGAAACACTATTAATTAAGGGAACTGCTGCAGAAAAGTGTGTTATGCTGCATCAGCATCACGTAGTTGACCCAAAAAAAAAGTTGTTTGTTAAGCCATTTAAGCTCCATGTAAATTATAGCAAGAAAAGGCTAAGTTGAATCACATTTAAGACACAAGTTTAAGCATATTTTTCTTCCCTCTGAAAAACAAATCTAAGGAGAAAAAAAAAAAGTATATACAATCTTGGGAGTAAAGAGAAGAATATCAATATTCAGTAGCT
Source organism: Corapipo altera (assembly GCF_003945725.1). NCBI lineage: Eukaryota > Metazoa > Chordata > Aves > Passeriformes > Pipridae > Corapipo > Corapipo altera. The sequence continues at coordinate 2,761,861 of NW_020884891.1, read as the reverse complement.
CATAACACACACAGTCAGTAGTGTGGGGAAGCACTACAATGAATGTGAGGAACTCCTAGTTCTTTTCTGTTAAGAATAATACCAGAGACTTTGCAAGAAAATAAAAAAGAACAAACAAAAACAAACAACAACAAAAAAATCATCATTCTCTGCCATGAAGAACAAGAAATGTCAATAATCAAGACATGTTACCTGGTTTAGGGTACAAAAAATATTTTCTTGGGTCAAATCTCTCAAGCTCACATCAGAGATTTTTATGTAGCATAAAAGAAATAATGTATGCAGAGAAATTTCTTTCAACAGGCCATTTATTAAAGTGGGTCAATAATCCTATTTATTGGTTTCTGCTCCTCAACCCACCTAAAGAATTTAAGTGGTCATCTTCATGTTCAACACACACACTCGGGAACACCACATACCTACGAGCACACCAGGAAAACACCCACATTCCCTGAGAACTCAGTTGCCTTAACCAGGAGTTTTCTTTCTCTCTGCTAAGTTCACAGGTATGCACTCAGAAAAGGCTCTCTTTTGGTAACAACAGGGATATACATGCCCCATTTCCAGATGAATCTTAAGGCTACTTAAGGAAGTCTGCTATGCTTCATTTGCCATGCTGTCCAGCCCATGAGATCAAAGGAACAGCACACCTTCTCAAAGGTTTTAAGAATATGAGCCTATTACAGCATGGAAAAAAATGGGTATTACAGAGGAAAGTATAACATAAAAATTCCTAACTAAATAAAGTAACTTATAAATGAATCATTCAGCAGTATTCATACTCTGATATCTTTTCCCAGAGACAGTCTTCTCTCTGGAATACTGACAGACACACAATTGCAGGAAAAGACAGAGCTTTATAATTTCAAACAGCTCTTATTAAAAGCAAGAATAAAAGTAATAAACTGGCTCCATTTGTAATTTTAATGTTTCCAAAACACATCTGTATTTTAATCCCTCCTTTTATTACTGCTATTAGATGGATAAGCTATCAGAGGATATGAGCAGGAGGAATGTTTTACAGTTGGTATTGCAGTTACTCAATAGATTTTGTAGCTAAGAATTCTCATGTTCATCACAGAAACACAGGGTCAAGCAACAAGTTGAGTTTGTGAAGGAAGCCTTGTCCACTTTACTGATGGTCACTGCAGATCTACTTTTACCTCCTGTATCTCAAGCTACGTACACTGCTGTTCATCTCCTGTGCTAGTTGTGGTTATTCAACCCTTTCCTAAGCCTTTTCAAACCACAGGACTGGTAGAAATCCTGCTGTGGTCACCTGGTTCTGAATTTTTTCCATTAGCTTTAACTCAATCATTGCACCAGTACACTTAAAAAATCATTGTAATGAGCCTCATTGCCCATGTTCTTCTCTCACTGGAAAAAACGATAAAACAGCCATGATGACCTAAACTAGCATTTAAATACTGGAACTAGAAAAGGGAAACTAAAGAGGTTTTATTCATGAAACAGTTTAGCCAGGAAGCAAACTAGGTATTGGTTACTAGATGCTTTCAGAATTTGAGGGAATCCCACCTAAACCTCTAAACCTAAACCCCCAAAGCATTCTTCTTTTTTATTTTTGGGCTCTGCTTAACACCAAAGAAATAAGTGTATGAATCTCAAACTCATGCAAAAAAATTTGTACCCCTAGAGTAACAAGAAATTATTTAACAAAAACAAATTATGTTAATGAATGGCCTGAAAGGACTGACAAGATTTGTTCATGTCTTTGGCATCAGTGCCCAAAGAGCAGCCAAAAGAAGTAGCTGGAAGAAGAGATACATATGTTGTCTTTGACACTGGTTCCAGCCTATTAACAGGACTGAAAACATACACTGCTGCTCTCTCATGCTTATCAAAACACTCCTTCCACAGTTGCAGTCCTACCAAAAAAAAGAAATCCACAAAGATTTGATTTTACTTTAAAAGCCTAATTATGTGGACCAAGCTGCTTTTGGCAAGTCCTCTGGGTTTCCAGCACTTAAAGTACTGGAACACCCTGACAGCTTCAGAATTCATAACTCTCCTCAGAAATATTACATCCTTCCTCAGTGATAAATAATTTGAGTTTGGTTGTTGGGGCTGGGGTAGGTCATGGGTTTGTATGTCTTTTGGGAAGAGTGGGATAAGATCTTTATTATTTTTTAAAGTATTTTATTCATTGCCTAGTCAGTCCACCACACTTCATATTACATTTTTACTGTTCCCCTCTTCAAGGTAAACTTGGTGATGTAAAATTATACTTCCAAATTTTTCTACTCTTAAATCCATGAGTGAGTACAGATGATGTGTGAGGACACTGATTATTGGCTCCTCTCCACCCTCACCTTCCTAAAAAACATATTACTAAATTAAAACCATTGCTAAACCTCTGAAGCTCTGCAAAGTGCGTTTGCCACAGTGAATTGTTCCCTTTGCTATACAGCTGTGTGCAGAAACCATGTATCTATAGCACTTAAACTTGAATAATCTCACAGAGACAAGAATAATCTCCTCTCATACATGTATGTGCAATATTGGTTCTCACTAGGGATGAAATCCCATACTTCCTGAGATGACTAGTTCCTAAAGCATCAGCTGTTGAAAGATTTGTGTATTTAAAGGAAATTACAGGAAGGATATTTTGGGTTGGAAGCAAAGCGAAACATATCAAGCCCCACATAAGCTGTGCAGATACAAGTCATATGGAGGAGTGAAATTTTAGTACCTAGTCAAGATCTATAGTTTTCCAAATACAGCAGAAAATGTTTAAAGATTAACAGCCAGACATCTGAAACAAATGGTGTTGGATAAAACCTCCCTTGACTGCAAGTATTTGAACTATTTCCAGATAGGGAACATACTCATCTAATCAGTTTGGAAGTACAGATTCCAGTTGCTACAGAATGCAGGTCCCTCAGCAATCTGTGGTTTTTGTCTTTTGAGTCAGAGTTTGCCTCAAGTTCAAAGGAATATTTGAAAGGAGAATGATGCTCAGCAGGAGTAAAGGCAATAGTTCAGACAACGCCTTCATTTCACTACTCAAGATGCAGGAGTTACTTTAATGGCATTAAAATCCATGAATGGCTGAATTATCACACTATCTTGACAAAAATATTACAATACATACTGTTTTATCAGTACTTTGTAATTTATATGAAATAATAAATTTAATCTAATGGTTTGGTCTTTTTTCTAGGACAACACAGTATTACCTAGTCAGAATTAAACCAGTGCAGTGACCTAAATGCTGTGTAAATTAAATGTTTTAACAGAATTTGGAGCAAGATGCTTCTTTAAAAGTTGATGTATCTGTCCTAGCTAAAACTTAAGGACGTAACTGCAGTGTCTCCATCCTCTCGCAGCAGATAAATGCAGATATACAATATTGCATCTCTTTGGCTTGCCACTTGAAACAAAGATTTAACACTTGCCTGCTGGTGCCCAGATTCCACGTAGCTGGATTTCAGTAAAGCATTAGGGGTGCTACTGTCATTGCAGTCACCACTATATAAAATGTATTACAGCATTATACACCTACCAAGTTGTGTTGGAGAAACTTTCATGCACTGAAATTTTGACTACTTGATGTTTCAGCAGAAATCAATATATAAATGTCTAATTCCAGGGAAAAAAAAAAAAAACACAACAAAAAAAACCCCAAAAAACCCCCAAACAAACAATTAAAGGATTTCAATTATTTGCTGTTAAATACTATGCTAGAATGTGTCCAAACTACAAAGAGAAATACTCCTATAAGATTAATATATGACACCCAAAGCCGTAATATACACCTATATGAGACAGTCTAGCAGCACTTCATCAGAATTTGCATGTTGGAAATTGCTAAGGGAGGCAGAATGTAATGCCTGATGAGAGCTGACAGGCAGGGGATTAACAAGAATAGAGACAAGTAATTCCACCGTAGGTTTTACCTGTAACTGACACAGGTAGAAGTATTTAATGAATTATTCCAAAGAGATGAGGAGAGTGACAGAGTCCTCCACTGTCTCACATCAGCACAGGCACTGGTTGATAGCTGTTGGCACCTGGTAGCATCCTGGATAAATCCTAGATGGGATTGCTGTATTACTCACATAGAAGCAGGAATTAGTTTTAAGCAGGTGAAATGCAAACTGACTTTACAGTCCCTCACAGTGGGATCTTGGTATTGAACAGGGATGTAAACCCATCAACCAACAACACTTTGCATTACATCCTTACACTTCTTTTTTGGGACAGTGGAGTAACAACTAAGCAACTTGTTCAGGAATATATGACAATCCCCTTACAAGGAGTCCAAGCAGTCTTACTTGCTGGCATTATTCTTTCCATGGAGGATCACCCTCTCATTCCTTTGGCTATCCGTGTGCATTACTGAATATTCATCTTGTGATTCCTGGGACTACAGCGGGTTTTAGTTCGCCTCTGGATCAGAGATAAAATTTCTGAATAGAGCTTTGTGGCTTGGAGTGTTTAGTTTTCCTGTAACATCATTACTGAGCTAGCTACACACATCCTAGGACATCAATTCCAGATATCCTGCCAAAGATCAGATGACATCCAAAGGACTGCATTCATTAGCTGCCAAAAAAATGCTGGGGGGAAGGGATAGAAAATTGCCTACATCTGTGACAGTGGGAAAAAGAAATACAACACAGTTGAATATGAAAATACAAGCAAATATTTACACAAGTTAAAAATTAGTGTAGTAAGCCAGATTTTAGTTTCAAAACAAAACTAAGCTTCTGCATGTTAGAGAGAATGGATTTTTTAACAAAGTCTTATAAAAGCACTAAAGGAATATTTTCACTTGATATTTAGGTAACATTTTCATTTGCTTACTTTTGTACTGTGTTCTCGTAGTACCCTCCCAGAAAGAATGCAAGTTGCTTTTCTTGATTGTTCCATTGTAGTGCCTGTATATTCTGTATTCTCTACAGATGGGGCTGTATATTAACTGAGTTGCTTTTGTACAAACAGCTCAATCAATGTAACACAGGGATTAATCATCATATGCATGGTTTCCCATAAATGCTGGGGAGAAAAACAGGGGCTTGCAAGAAGATTCTTCTCAGTCCTCACAGTACCTATGTGTTTTTCAGCCTCTTAAGACACTTGGGCCTTCCATGGAGTAGAAAATATTTCATCTTTTTACTGGTTGACCCCCACCTAAGTCTCCTGAAAGCAGCATGAAAGGAGCTGGGGCAGTAACCTGCTTCCTGGCATTGCTTTTACTTATGTTCATTGTGCACATTACAAACACACACTCCCCTTTTAAACACTCTTACTCTGAAGATGCTTTATTTTACAGCTTCCCGCTCAAAGGAAGCATTTCATTCCTGTGTGTCTGTCTCTGCTGCTCCTCCAGCAGCTGCTCGATCCATACTGCTCACGGAACAGCAGTGTGGATGGAGCTGGGGTGGCAGTGCTTTGGAAGGAATTGTGATTACATGGATGTCTGTACATTAAAGCAGCATACGTTAAGATCTTTGAAATATGAATCATTAAAAATACAGAAATATAATTTTTTTCACTCCATTCCCTGCACCCATGTACAGTTAATCTGAGACATGTAACTTCATCAATGGTAAAATTCCTGGAATTGGAAATAGAAGCACAACAGTGCCAATAAATGCAAAGTTAAGAATTCACTTCCATTTTCTATACATTGTTGCTAGCACAATTGTTGAACAATGCAATTTTATATTTTAAAATAATGTTTGTAATTTTAAACACACATAAACTTTTAGTGTAAGGCTTTTTCCTGTAAGAAGAGGCCAATCTTATTCGTTGGTCTTTAGACAATATTTATAATTTGAATTTTTCTCTTAAGTTACTTCACATAAACTTTTCAAAAGTGGTTTTGAAAGCAATATGCAGAGGGTAGGACAATACAGAAGTTTTAAGTTGTTACTTAATACAAGTTTAATGCATAGAGTAGGTCCATCAATACTTTGAACAGTAAATAAAAAACCTACTTTAAAAGAGAACGCAGACATGAATTCACATGTTTGTTTGCCTCATTGCTCACATGTAGGTTAAAAAAAAAGAAAAAAAAATCCAGAGGAGGGATTTTTCAGCTCCCGTATCTATCCATAAGCCAAACCTAAAAGAGAATCTTGAAACTGTAGATAAGGCACTCATGAGGCAGCACTACTCAAACACAGGGTGGCTTTGAATATTTCTCAAAAGAAACTCTGTAGAGTAGAACGTCCTTCTGACTGACCCTTCCTTCACAACATCAGTAATTCTTCCCACTCTCCCTCACACCCATTTGTTTCACTTTATTGTACAAGTTCATATATTGCCTGCTTCAGAAAAGGGATGTAATGTGTAGCCCTGCTAACCTCAAAAGTCTATATCATTAAGCTCCAGTTCCTATTTTACAGATCATCTTTGGCAATCTTGAACAGCTACTTAGCAGAATGAAAGCATAAATATTACTTTTATAGATAGAACAATGTATTTAATACCTTTTTCTTTATTAAGGAATTTGTACATGCAATTTGAACTCCTGAAAAAGTTTGCTTCACTTAGACTATGAAATGTAAAAGACACCTGAAGGATCAGTCTTAAGCTGCACCAGGGGAGGTTTAGGTTAGTTGTTAGGAAGTTCTTTAGCTAGAGAGTGATCAGACACTGGAATGGCTGCCCAGGGACGTGGTGCAGTCACCATTCCTGGAGATGCTCATGAAGAGACTGGATGTGTCACTCAGTGACATGGTCTAGTTGACAAGGTGGTGTTGGGTCAAAGGTTGGACTCAATCTCAGAGGTCTGTTCCGACCTGGTTGATTCTGTGATGTGCTCTCTAATGACCACAAGCTCTACTCCAGCCACTTGACTTGAGTTGAGCCTTAGAATTTCACAAGGAAGTTTGAAATCTGAAAAGCAAATGCACAAGGCACTGTCCAAAGCAGTTCGACCTTTCAGTGTATGAGTCAAAATCAGATGAAAATCAGTGAAGGAAGTAATTTTCTAGCAAATTTTGAAGTCCTGGAATGGTTAGTGGGATAGCTGGGGATGAAATGTGCAGTGTGACACCGGCAAGTGAATGGGGAAGGTGGCATTCAAACATATGTTTCCCCGATCCTTTGGCGGGCTCTGCACAGTCCCCTGTTAGCAGGAGCCTCACAGCCCCACCAGCTACTCTGGGAACAGGGCTGGGGGCAGGCAAAGACTTTTACATGTCCAGCTCCTGAGCCCCTATTTCAGTTTCCTGCTCCCCTCCACAGAGAGGAACCACTTTATACCTTCACCGGGAGCGAATTCAGAGCGGCACCACCGAGATTCCCCCGCTCAGCTCCTACCACCTCTGGTTTAGCACCTTGGTGAACATACTCCTTTACAGGGTTGGTCATTTGCTCAGGGCCTAAGGGTGATTTAGACATTAGTGAGTGAAAAAAAGCCTCTGTGCTGAGCGGGAACCTTTCCACCTCAGGATCTATAGGCCAATTTAACTAAAAGAATGATTTTTTTCCTCATAGGAGGTTTGCCTCTGTGAAACAGCTACACAGAGGAAAAGAGCCTCAGAGGGACAAAACCTCTACCTGTAAAAATACTCTGGAGAGAGATCAGAAATATCTTCACGTATTTACATATACATAAAGAGATTCTCTCATTAAATGTCTTGTATAGAGGCAGTAAAATAACTCAATCCTCTCTGTATTTTTAGTTGACAAAAACACAGTGAACATGTGCTTATTTGTGTGATATCCATTGCACTCTTCTCTAATGCCCTTGCTCTGAGAAAATTGAAACTTCTATTAATTAAGAAAAGTTCATCAGTTCAACAGATTCATTAACCTTTTTTGGGAAATGTACACTGAGCACCAAATTAATCAGCATCCTGAAATCAAGTCAATAATTTATATCTCTGTGTATTGTTTCTCAAAAATATTTTTCAGTATAGATGTGCATAAACCCAGCATACATCCTTTGGAGAACACTTTTTTCCTACTCTAATTCCCTAGTGGTCAGCTTTCACATAAAAATACATTTTTTACCTTATTTAAACAAAAGACTAATTTAAGAAACCACCTGGGATTTCAAATCTGTTTTCAGACATTATTAATTCAGAAGTATTAGGCTGTGCCCTCCTCTGACTCCAGCAATGCCCTCTGAAGAAGCTCTTTCCACCAAATTAGCCCAATTCCCACTGATAAACCCCCTCCAGACCCGTGTGGTTCTTAATCACTTTCCGCCAAATTAGTTCATTTATTTTAAGCTCAGTTTTTACCTATCAGGTCTTTACCAAACAACTTCATTCTACTTGGCAGGGCACACCAGAGGCTGTGATGATGCCAGGTCCATTTTTTTCCAGTTCTTTTTGGCCGTGGATAACTCCCACAAAACTATAGCACATTGGGATGGTCAAAGTGCTGATGACTGAGGCTGCTCACCAGTCCCTCAGGTCTCTTATTTATATTTGTTTGCAAAGACTCCACCAGATGTTAACAGTTCTGACTGACCTTTTTATAGCCATTCCAGCTTAGTTTATTACTTACAAAGATGAGAAAAGTAGATTACTTTGGCTGCATTAATTTCTTAGAGTGATATTTTATTTGAATTTTTCTCCCAGTTCCATAGTTAAGGACACAGAGCTTATGCCAATGATCTGCTATTTGTCATGCATGTGAAAAGCTGACTACACTGTAAAACCTTTATTCTCCATAGAAAAATAAGGGTAATAGTCTGTAGACCTAAAGAAGACAAGCCTAATTTAGGATCGATCAAGTCCTTTCAGTGGTAACATCGACAGAGATCTGACAAGTGCCCTTGCAGCAAAGGCCAAACCCATCATCATTTTATCACCATGTTTGCTTCAGAGTCCCTCTCATTACATTCCAACTCTTAGACACTAATTTTTGGCACGGTTAAACTGAAAATTAACATCACTGTATTTCCCTTTATTGATGTGTGCTGCTTTTTAATATAAGAATATTTCAAAGTGATGTTGCCAGCTGCATGTAGCTTCCAAACAGCAAGAAATACATTATTGGTGGGAAAATAAAGTAGGATTGAAAACAGCTCACAAGATGAGTATCAAAGTCTTAGTGTTTTAAACCCCTTGTTTCACAGAAATCAGTACATTTATATCAAACAAAAGGATCTGGGGAAAAAATTCTCATCTTCAATCACACGTAACTAACATTGAATTTCCTATTTCAAATGAGTTTCAGTCTGAAGAGTTTCTATAATCTTTAGCAAGATCCTAATTTCAGAAGAAACTAGCTCATTTTCAGGAAAGAAATAATTATAGCTGCCCGATTAGCACAAGAAATAATTGACAGTAAATTGTATTTTTTAACTGTTGATAGGTAGATATGTAAGTAATTATATGGTTATATTATGTATTTATTTATTTATTTTTACAAATAGTTTAGAATTCTCTTTAAATTGGTAACATCATGTCTTATGTACTGTCTTAGGACTGCACTGGGATAATCTGAAGTGAACGTCTTCACGTGGCTTTCTTATCCCAGAGGACACAAGGACCTCATAACAAAAAAATCCAGAAATATTCCAAAAACAACCATCTGGACTTTTGGATTACTACTGCTTACCTAATTCAGATCTGATTAAAACACATTGCACAGGCCTCAAACCTCACACACAGTGTGTGTGAAGTACCAGGGGTGGGTATTCTTAAACTGGTAGATAACTTTACAAGGAAAATCCTTATGACCCTGCTCAATCATTAAGATTTTCTCAGGTCACGTCTCAGGCCAGAACACAAAGCCAACCCACATCACTCCCAGTTACCACATAAAACTGAAGCAGTTAGATTTTTACCCAAGTTTACACTTGTCTGCTCACAGATACTATGACTTCACGAGCACGAGACAACATTCTATACTTGACCTATTTCATACATCTCCTTAGCACAAGCTACATTTGTATTACTTTCCTGTTCCTTATTTTCACACGGTTTTTCCAAAATGTTCAGCGTAGTGCATTTTCCAGTGCCACATAGTTACATTATTCACCACAGATCCAAAAAGGTGGAGGTGATATGAGTAGAGGGAAACTGTTGTTAAAAACATCTATAATCTTGCCTTTTAAATATTTCTACAGTCTAACTTAACTAGGTCTTCAGAAATCCAAGTCTAGAAAATGTCCACTTAATATTCAGAAACTGTCATACCTGCAAGAAAGACCATTCCACTCAAATTAATCCATGCTGTCATTTATCCATTACTGTTTTTTTTTTTCAACATATCACTAAATCCTCACTGTCTGGTGAAAAACTGCCAGCTCTATTGGTTTAATTCCATAATCTCACCTATGCCATTAACTAATAGACAACAATTAGCAACAGTAAAGCCAGTGAAGACTGCTATAAATAAGCTTCTTTTTCTTTCTTCTCCAATGAAGGAACTCGGTGTGCAAATTTCATAGAAATACATGTTGCTTATTCTCATCTAAAGGTTGGAAACATAATTCATGAAGGTATCACCTAGAAGCTTCAACTTCTAATTCTTACTTTGCCACATCCATGATAAACTCTGATGCAATGCAAAGATATGCCTCACTTGAAAACTTTTGGGGATAGTTAACTATTTTATATTGATTATGAGCTTTCAATTATAGGGTTTGTCTTTACGTCTGTCAACTCAAATGCAGGTATGTATCAAACAAACCCTTCAGAAACAAAAATCAATGTCCTAACTGCAAACACAGAAATTCAAGTGTGGTTAAGAGAAACTTGGTGCTTTACAAGAGCATGAAGAGGAGCACTAGCCAAGGTTTTGTCATAAAATCCCCAGACTCCACAGGCTGGAAATGTAAGAACCTACATGACTCTCTATTGTTATAAATTGTTAAATCATTCACCTACACAGGTGACCTCCCCAAGACAAGTGACCCATGCTGAAGGTCACCAATGTGACCAAGTCTTGCTGTTAACTGAACATAAATCTCACATCTCTTTTCTCCTGTCCCTTATTCTTTTGAATCTATAGAGCAATCTGGGCAAACTTCATTCTGCTCTCCTTTGGGAAGTCACACTCTGTTGCTTGTGCTCTCTTTTAATAGAAATATTGGATACTACATCCCCAGAGAATCTTGAAAACTTGCAGTTAAATGGAAAGAATACACTTGACCATAGATCTCAGACTGATGGAGAAACACTTCATGCAAGTAATATAAATAAAATATTAATTCTAAGGTAATGGGAAAAGTGCCTTCCTAACTTTTTTTTTTCAATTTTAAAAAGCTTGGGACTTCCTTAGCTCAAGAGGAAAATTCTAGCAAGTTTTGAATTTTCAAATAAGCAATAAAACTTTTAAGAAAAAAAATAAAAAGTTCTTCTCAGACTCTCAAAGGTATTTAGGCATTTACCTCTCTCCTGAAATCTTGTAAAATTAGCAGTCACGCAATTTTGAAAGAGTTCCTGAAACATGGATTCTTACCAATTTAAATGAGGACTGTTCATACCCTCGCAAAACTAGATGTAGAGCTTAAATTTTAAATAATGCAAATATACTATACATGTGAAACTATAAAACAGTTCATGTGGATGGCTAGATAGACCCATCTCCATGCAAATTTTAATTACTAGTCAACATTTAAGAGTGTTTTTGTGAGACACATGATTTATATTAGTGCTGTTTAGACCTAAAGCTGGCTTCATTGAGGTCATGCTCCAAGGTAAAACTTCACCACACAGCAGTGAGGCAGTATAACAGACAGAGTATTAAATCAATACAGTCTCACATTTGCTAATAAATCACAAGTGTGCCATCAGACCATCTGCTGGGAGCGGAGCACAGTGAGGTGCAGTGATCAAGCTGATTGACATTCTGGTTTGAACATCTAGTCAGAATTAGTTCACCTTGGCTTCAATAACTACCTGGCTTGTAATACATATTTACAACATTGTTCTTGGGGTTAGTGGGCAAAAGAAAAGTTCATCTTCACCCTCCCATAATGTCTCGCACTTTACCTGAAAGAGTCGCCAGCAAAGGGAAAAGGTAAGTGTAGTTTCATTTGAGGCTGATTACATTAAGCAAATACTTTTATAAAATTGAGTTAGTGGCTTGATATTCTTCACACAGCTTCTATAGTAAAAAAATTAAAATATCAAATCAATGGTAAGTCATTTCTAAACCACAGAAGTACAGCTTTAATATGTTTTGTAAGAGGATAGGGCTGAAACCTGGAAAGGAGCTACATTCCAGAGGGAACTCAAGACATCAAGTCTGTCATTCACATTTTCTGTCGGTCTAAGATTCAGTGGGGCAGAACACAGCAGAACCATCTTTGTGCTGTTCTCTACATAAAGCTACTTGAACTTAGTTACAGAAGATTGGAGATTAGACTTCTGTCAGCTGGGTAAGTCTGAGCAGACTTCAAGCAGCTGAAAGCACCTGGTGGTCACTTAACCATCATTTCACTAATGCAGATGCAGTGCTGCACTACATCAATAAAGCATCATCATATGGTCACATGTCTTCCACTGCCTCTAGGACTTCAGTTAGGATACAAAAGCAGCCAAGAAATAACATACTAAAGGTAGACAATACACCCTTAAACTTCAGAGGCTTCAAGTGTGGTTCCCATGCTGTAGGCCCTTCACTGTGCTTGAACTGCACTGTTGTAAATCCAAATCTGCACACAAATGCAGGAAAATGGGATTGAAAAAAGCCTACTCTCACTGGGTGATTGCTGGACAGCAATCCAACCCAGGAACACCTCTTGGGAACAGACACTGGAAAAACTGTCTGTGAGTTCATTATCTCTCTTCACTCTCAGCTTCATCTTCTGGAACATACACTCCTACCCATGGAAACCTTTTGGTACAAATCTCAGATTCAGGCACATGATTGTGCTGATTTGTAAAGACCTTCCATGTCACAAAACCACTCAGAAGCCCCATATGACATTCCTGTTGAGCTCCATGCCAAAGACACCAGTCTTTTCCATAGGATGTGCCCCTCTGGCAGGATCAGAGCCACACCACACAGCCTTCCTCATGCCCCAAGAGATAACTCTTCCAGACCCAAATGGCAAAACAGGTCTCAACAGCAAAGGTGTTGCCCAACAATGGTTCTGCCACCTTTTTTTTTTTGGAAACCTCTTTACTGAGGATGGAGAAAGTTAAGGTCAACACAAATATTTAAGAAAATTTCAGTAATGGAAAGATTCTCACACCTAGTACAGGACTGGGGCTCCCAGCTGCCATGGCATTTATGACCAGATAAATAACACCACTTCATGTTATAACAGTCTTCAGATAAACAAGGACAGTAATTGGGCAAGGGAGTTCCCCTCTGATACTAGAACTGCAGTACACACTAAAAAAGAATGCTAATGAGAATATAATAAGATACTACATTTACAAGGAAATGCCACCTTTGTTAAAGAGTGAGTAAAAAAACATTGCAGAGAGGAACAAGAGAAAAAACACAATAAGAAAGAGATACTGAGACATTTTTTCCCTTCTAATACTGAAATTATGCCCCTATACTGTTTAAAGAATAACAACGACAGTATTTTGCTCAACAGAGGATTGCACAGAGGGACAAGGAAAATCTGGTAGAAATTGGCAGTAAAATCAAAATTTACAATCCATACCATGGCCATGTCTTGACATAAGAATTAATTTTATTGAAAATGTTGTATATTCTCCAACATAGTTTCAAGCCAAGTTGTTCCACAGATGGGACCTATACTGAAAGCAAACTCTATCAAACATGAGACAAATTCCACATTAGAGCAAAGCACCAGCAGAAAAAAAAAATAAACATTTCTTGCTAAAAAAATCATAAGAAAACACGGCATGTGCAAGGTTGTAGAGCTGATATCCTATACAAGGACACTACACCTGCTTGCAAATACACCTTCTACCAAAAATAAACCTAAAAACTGGAAACACTTCCTCCATTGGTATGCAGTAATAGTTCAAGGTGAACTTGAAATCCTAAATTACAACAAGCAAAAAGTGTCAACAAAGTGTACTGAGAGAGCAAATTAAATATGTTGGAATAATGAGAAAGGTCTGGAATCTAAAGTTAATCTAAGTGTAAGATGGAGGATATGAAACATATTCTCCTGCTTGTCTAAACAAATCCATCCTATAACCAGTAATTATTATCCTTCTGTCCTTTGTTAAGAAAAGTTTTAGGGATCTGATAGACTGGTGTAAATGGGAAGAAAGTTTCCTTACATCACTCATAAGAAAAATTTCATATCCTAATTGTACCAAAAGACTTAAGGGACTGTCTTTACTGAACCAAGCTAAAGCACCCAAAACTGTTTTCAGGTGACAAGTTTTAAAGCAAAATTTTCTCACAGAAAGAAAATAAAATAAGGAAAAACTTATAAATCTTTTGCTTACCATAAATCTGTCATATAAATTGTATGACACATCTTTTTTCTAAGCTGAGGATCCTATGACTGGGAGATACATTGAAAGAACAATAATAAAGGACATAAAAGGATCCTATGCAAAGGTTTATGAATATTGGCTGGTCCTAATATTCATCTGTATAGTGATTTCACATAACTTCTCTTTATTGCATATTCCTTTTTACTGCATATTCATTTTATCAATGTCAAGTGAAAATGAGTATCTTCAACTGATGGTTGAAGGACTTCCTTCCCCCCCCCCTCTCCTTTTTAAAATCCATTTTATTCCTGCCTTTTCATTCATGTCAAACTTCAGGCTGCAGTAGTTATCATGTTCTGTAGCATATATTTGGTACTAATGAATCACAGCCTTTCACAACCTGGGCAAAGAGAGTCATTGTAATGACACCTTTGTGCTACACTATATTTATTTGCCAGCAGGATCCCAAATGACAATTCTTGCCATAACACGGCTGCTGTTCTCAGTCCCTACAGGGAAGGCACAAATAGGGAAATTTTTTAATTTATAGTACTCATGGAACAAAGCACAAGAAGCCTTTTTCATGACCCCAAGAGTAGTGGAAATTGTTTGCCCTGAGAATGTCAATCTCAAATGCACACCAATAAAAACACTTATACTTGCATTCACTACAATATACAGAAACACTTAGTAAGAAAATTAATTCAGGAGTAATTCTGAGGTGTTTTGATCCTTATTTGAGGGTCATATCATACTATGTTTTTTAAGATAACATAGATAAAAATCTGTGTAGGAAAGAAAGTAGGAAGGAAATTATATTAGGAGAGGAAAAGGAGTAAGTACTATAAGAACAAATTAATAGGTCTGTTGGGTTTTTTCCCCCCTTATTTCTTTTCCATGCTCTAATCTTCAATATGATCAGCAAAGCAAGATGACTGATTTAAGATTATTGTAAATTTTCTATATTGCATATTCTTTACATACCCAAGTAAATTAAAACAGACTATAAATATATAAAGAAGTCCCACTACTGAGTATTAAACCACTATATAAAGCACACACCTTTAGGTACTGCTTAATATAAGCCCTTAGAAACAGAAAACCATATATACCTATCCATCTCTAACAAACTGAGACTGAATCAAAACACATTCACCACAGTGTTTTGAAGAAACACCTCTGTGTTTCTTCACCACAGAGGATGAAAAAGAACATTTGCCTTACCAAAGAAAAAACGTGGCAATTCAGTACCAAACATGAAGATGGTGATTATTTTCTATCTCAAAACTGGTTGCTGGGGTTAGTTCCTCCTATGTGACAATGTGCTATCAACATTGCCAAAAAGAATACCAAAAAATTTCCATATCTGTAAAAAAGTATTAGATGAGCCTTTTAAGAACTTGAAGAACATGCAAAAAAACCAAAGTCAAACTAACAGTAAGCAAAGAGTTTAAAAAGTAATTGGTTTTCTGGAAACATTTCTTGTCAGTGTTCCTGTTCCTCATGTTTCCATACTGTTATATAAATTCAGTTTTCTTCATTCATTTGGCCTATGTTGAGATTTCCATTGTTTAAAATATAACTTACATGGACACACCATCCCAGTGATCTCTTTGCAGACTAGTACCTTTGAACTCAAAGTGATCAGAATTCTGTATGTGATTGTTTTGCAGTGAACACCAATGAACTAACAAGAATGCAAAAGACCTTTGTTTCATTTACTGATGAGAAAAAAAAATCAAAATAAAAACCAACAGCTAAATTTCTTCACAATTTTAAGATCTCCTTGTATTACTTCCTGTCTAGCATAATTCAATACAGTGAAAAAATCTGAAATGTTTCATAAAAAAAGGAGGAAGGGGAGGTGTAATATTAGCAACAGAGTTTTAAATTTATGAACTTCAAATTATTTTTGTTCTTACACATGATAATGTGCCTCTATTAAAGAAGACAGCAATCACCTGTTTTACCTGTGCTAATAAAATAACTCATCTATGAGTATTAAACAAAGTACACCTTGAAAGGTCAGACCGTTTGCTCTTAAAACATCCTGATTTTATTCTCCCTCTGGTTTCAAATGTGTGTGGAAAAATGAGTGTTGCTCAGAAAGAGGAAAAACTATGATAAAAGTTTAGTGAACGTCCCATAAAATCAAATTTGCTTGAATTCAGAAGACCACTGCAGTCTTCATACCAGTTCCCCTTGCCTCTGAGCAACAACTTTTGTGTGTACAGATTCTCCAGGGGAACACTCTCCAAATTCTTCCATCAGCACAAGAAAAATTTACAAAAGAGGCACCTGCTTACACAAAGGAAAAGGGTAAAAGTCTTAAAATCTGCCCAAGAAGACCAGGATTTAACTGCTTCTCACAGAGAGGTACAGCTCCCTCTGGCTCCACTGAGCCCAGTTACTGAAGGGACAGTTTGTGTTACTTTTTCCTAAGTACCTAAACTTAGAAGTTGCATCAAGCCCTGCCTTTAGTCCCACACTTCACCAAGCAGCACAGGCAGCAGCACCGAGCTGAAAGGTTCAGATCTCTGATTGCAATGAAGCAAATGAACAAGGCAAACAGTTCAGTGCCTCACAGAATTAAATAAAAAACAACAGGAATAGTAAATACTACAAAGGAAAAAAACCCTCTCTTTCAAACAGCGGCTGAATCGAAAGGGAGGTTAAATTCACTGACTGAATTATTTACAATTATATTATTTTCAAAGGTTGGTTTCAATAACAAAGTGCTTTATCTCAGATCATTCCTTTCAGCTACTCAGGTTCACCTCAATTAGATGAAATTCACCTAAATCATTGCATCAAGAGTTTACTTCAACTTTTCAAACCCATGTATTCAGTTCAGGGACATCTAGCAAAGCAGTTTTTCTACTATTCGCTAGGAAACACCTGATGCTGTACAACAGGACTCCACATCCTTGTTTCACATGGTTACAGAGAAAGAGCAAGGCACACACTCTTCCAAATAAAGGTGTGATACAGAAAAAGCCCAGCTCTAGTACTATTCCCTGAAATGGGAATGATTCAAGTAGCACCCTATGTGTCTATATAGAATAATTATATTCATCTACAAGATTAGTTGTCCTTTATGTGATTAGTCTGCTTCAATCATCAAATCAACATCCAAAATTAATTTGCTTTTCATTGTCTCTCCAACTTTAACACACTCAGTTCAATAACCTTGTTTCAGAACAGGTCTTAGCTGAGTTTTTCTACACCTGGGGAAGGCTGCTTTATACCCTGGCGCCTCCAAGGACTAAGCAATATCCTGTGACTACCACAACATGGAATCACTTATAAAATCACACACAATTTGTGGCTTAGAAGGTTTAGTGTGGAAACCTTTCAAAATGCTCTATTAGTTTTTAGGAGATTACTTATAATCTTCTATTCAAAAACAGAAACCTTTGCAGAGATTTACCATAACAACAGATTTTCATGTTTCTGACAAGTTTAATTTTTCCAGAAAAAGTGTTTAGTAAATCTCTGGAAAATGTATACAACTCCCTGAAATTCCATTTATACCAGCTTGCTTCTGATGTCAAATTATTATTCCAGTTGCCTTAGTTACATCATTTGAGTATCTCAGACATGGATACCTCTGCCTTATCTCCACAGATATATTTTAGAAAACTCATTATTTTTCTGTGCATGGATTCTTTATTTTCAGAATGGTGCTCGCACATTGGTGGTTTCATTTATTTCTGTACTTAAAGCAGATAAGGGAGAGCCAGTGAGCATGAAGAATTTCTCTGGAAGATTTATACAAAAACTATTCCTATCAGCTGGAGGCCTGAAATAGCAGATTAAGATTCATTTCCTTGTTTTCAGCATAGCTGGACATACTGGCTGTTAGTGGTGTCACAAAGCTGCTCTTTGGTTACACAAAATCAGGCACAGCACTCTTCTCTAATTTACCACTTAACCACACATCTGCTCAGACCTTATCAATAAGCTGAGGAACAATGAGGGAATTGCAACCAGATGTTTTTTCCATGCACAAGTTAATAAACATACTGTATCCTTAATTTCAACACCTTTTTTTTTTTTTTTTTTTCCAGCTGGGGTTACACACCACCCAACAATTGTAAACCCAAATCACGAGAGAGATCCAATGCAACCACCCATCCAGCTTGGAATAGACTCCTTAAGTCAGGTTAAGTTTATTAAAAGCTTTAAACATTTATGAATCTCCAGGGAAGCATGACTTTTGTGCATGGCATTCAGAGGTAAATCATTGGTGTAATAGAGAGGTTCCTTCCTGCAGCCTCCTGGGACTGGGAGACTGGCTCAGATGATGAACTCCTTTATCATCCTCACACTAATTGCAGTGCATCTTGAAATGATTAGATCTATTGTTAGAACAGGCCTTGTCAGCAGCTGGGACACGGTGATTAATAGAAATTTCTCTTTAATTCCTTAGGATGTAGAAGTCTAAAGCCACAGTTGAGCCCTGGACCCCAATTATTAGGTGATTAATGAAATTATAATTGCCAACCTTTCCCTCACATTCATCACTAGGTTTACTATTAATCATTAGAGTTAAAGCACAGGAAAAAGAAAATATTTTACAAGCACTATGCTACAGATACTTGGGAGAGGCATAAATGGGTCAGGAAAATATTCTCTGATGCACCAAGCTGGAGCAATTGTGTGTCATTACCAACAACTTAACAGTACTGACGGCTCCAGTGAAGGTCAAGCTTGCTAATAGGAACCCTTTTCTACCTGATAACAGCTATCACCTCATCCAGCACTGGAGACACAGATACAGATCAGTTGGCCATCAAGGCAGAAGAAAGAGTTTTTAGCATCTCTGCCAGCAAATGGAACAACCAACTGCAATAACAGGAGTCCCTTCTGAGTTTTCAGAATATTTCTTTTAAAATCATGCAATGTAGAGATCATATAACTAAATTCTGTCTGCCTCTGGGCATGGACTGTCTTGCACCATTGGACCTCCGACATCCTGCACCTACACCACACTGTCCATCGAGTGATAGCTGCTGAGTCACTGCTATCACTCCTCTGTTCCTGCTCCCCAGTGCTTTTAATCACTGGTGCCTCTGAAATTTTATGGGTCACGTTTTCATAGCCTGATTATTTCCCGAAGACAACTCAGAGTGGCCAACAATATTCCAACAATTAGAAATTCAGAGTTGCTTTAGTCCTGCAGCATTAATGTCAGGAAAGGTCAGATCCAAAGTTATATTTTTTTCCCTTCTCGACTGATCCAATTCTACAAAAGAATAATTAGTTTTTCATAGATCAAAAAACTATGCAAGGGAAGGAAATTAAATGCAAGCAAAGAGAAAGACTGAGGCCCTTTTGTCTCCTTTGGCACGAACTACTCTTCTAAAATTTAAAGGCTCAACAGCCATCACCCTCCAAGAGAAACTGAAAGAAGAGGAAGGAAGTTTCCTCGCCTGCTGCAGACCTGTCTGAGTCCTCAAAGAGAAAATGAGCAGAGGAACGACAGGTCATTCCCCACCCTGCAGCCTCTGCTCAATGTGTTCACAGCTACAAGGTGTAAGCTAAATGACTATTTACTTTGCACTGATCTGTATCAGGTGAAAAATAACTGCAATTTAGATCTCATTTGTTTAAGTAATAAATGATTTGTTTATCCTGAACTTGATACTTTACTTCAGCTCCTTGAAGTTTCATTAAATCACAAATCACTTGTAAGACCATGCCTAGGTAAGACAGAAACAGCAAGTCTGCCACAGTCCTCTCTGTATCAACACCCAAAGCATGCAACCACTTCACTGTGTTTATAGGTAGAAAGAAGTGATTTCTGTGATCAACCAGCTTAGAATATGTCTGAAACTCTGATTGCAGGTGCTTTTTTTAGTGCTGATTTAAGCAAACATTACTCAACTGACACCCTGCGAGTTTTAAATAGGAGGTGGGTGAGGACAGCAATGCTGGTGAAGTTTCACAATGCTGAATTTCAGTCTCCTGGGGAAAATAAAAGACCTCACTAATCTTTGATGTAATTTATCTGAGCATATGCTGAAGAGCACTAAATTGTGTAAGGGAGGATAATAAATAACTACAGTGCATGACAGAGTAGGAATAGAGTGCCGTGTAGTTCCAATCAGATGGTTGGGTCAGTTAATGCTTGAGCTCAAGGCTGAACATCAATCTTGGCAGCTGGTGTGGCATCCCACAATGTGGATGGACACCAGGAATCTCACAGGCCCACAGTTGGGTGGGAATGGAAAACAGAATGTCACAGAAATTTACAGAAATAAACAATGTTACCGATCACTTTACCCTCTTTATTTCCCACAAACCAGTAAATATTATTAGATTTATTTATAAATATTATTATTCTCATAAGGACATTGGATGCTAATAGCTTCCAGATAGAAACTAGACATAACAGACATATCTCTAAATTGGGTTACAAATTTGGCAGAAGACCATGGCTGCTCCAGATTTGTCCTGCTGTATATTACAACAAAACCGCCTTTCCATCATTTCTTAATCTAAGAACTAGATATTAGATACTAGAAAACTTCTGACTTTCTAAACCTGGAATATTGCTAAAAAGGAAGGAGGATCTTGCTATCTTTTTTTTTTTCTTCTGACTTCCATAGCAGAATGAAATATTCTGTTCTTCTTTTCCCACTATTCTGGTTTAATAATAATTTCACAATAAAGTTATACAGCATCACTTAAATGCTAGGGAAGATTTTAAAGTCATGTTAAGGTTATGATAATTCAGAGGTGACATGACTTTTATTGTGCTAATATTTAGTTGATGCAACATTTCAATCAATTATTTTCTAGCAAAGCTCACGAAGTTTCATACTTTGGATAAAATACTGTTCATGTTTAATGTGCTAGTGAACACCTTGCACAAGAATCTCTCAGAGTGGTGCATATGCTCCAATCAGACTTTTGCAAACATGCACAGCATTCTTTATTTCTCTTAAATACACAGAGCAATTTCAGTCACTTTGTATGGTGAGGGAAACCATAGAAGTTTCATTCACAAGAATGGCTGGGCTATTTCCCAGATATGACCACAGAACTAGAAAGTGACTTCGCAGAGGTTAATTCCACATGTCAAAATTTGATCCTTCATATACTCCTCTCTGTCTTAAATAATTATCTTAATCACTAGTCATTGTAGGGTCCTATACACAAAAGGAGAAATTACCAGTGGCTGTAGAAGTTCGATTCATAGTCCAATAGTGTGGTAGATGCAGAGGGAAAGTAGAGGCAGGTAGGTAACCAGGTGGTTACCTACAATTAACTAGCTAACCATATAGGTATTTAGACATACTATAGAAAGATGTACTTTAAAGAAACCCAAATTCAATAAATTTTCGAATAGATTAACCGCAGTTTTCTAAATAATACAGCACATATTAGAAAGGGTCACATTTATACTGGCTTTAACAGACCCAGGAGGGAAACTACAATAGTTGTCTTTGATCTATTGGCCTATATTAAACAGTGATGTGCTGGAGCATTGGGAAATGCCCTAATTTATTCCTGGAAAATATGTATGCATATTGTCAGATGGAACATCCTTTATACTGCGGTGGTCTATTATATGAGATGGATTAAAAAAGAAAGTAAAAGGAAGCAGAGAAGTATGTCATCCATCCAAAATTGAACAGGATCACTGGCTAAATTGCTGAGAAGCAATTTGAGTTGAACTTCTTTCCATCAAGATATTCACTTCATTTTGTCCAACAAAATGCTCCTTTTTGAAGCTCAGAAGTAAAAAAGGGGTGCATAATAAGTAGCTAATTTCAGACCACATATTACAAGGGAAAATAAAAGATTCCAACAGATATTAATGTCTATGCATGTACAAACAGTGAATAGAACATGAGCTGTCACTCCTGAATCAACACTCACACAATAGACATTTGGAATTGGGGTCCAAAGGTACAACAAAAGGAATGACCCAACATAAAATTGTATAAACTTCGTTGAGGTCTGAGCACACCCACAGAAACTTTACAGCCTGGTACCCAATCACACTGTCCATAAACTTGCAGAATTTTAGAGTGCTACACCTACACCAGAACTATTCAACCTACACCAGGAACTCCATGCTCATTCTAGCATGTTTAAGAGTTTTGAAAAAACCAAAAAAACACGTTCAAGATGGGCAAAGAGATACAGCTCTGTTCTCAAACACTAGTTCTGCCAACCTCTTTCACTTTTTTTCCCAGAGCAGAAATAGCAAATAGAGGAAAAATAATTTTTCCTTTGCGTTTTCTAAAATTGAATTTTCTCCCTTTCCCTCATACACTCACATTGCACTGCAGCCTGACAATACTTTCTGTGAGGGGAAATGTTGTACATCTGTTTCTAATCAGAAAAATTTAATAATATTACGTCAATAGATGCAGTTTGCATTTATACCATCACATTCACTTCTTTTATGAGAGAGGAGTGTGAATATTCGTTGCTGGCCAGAGTAGCCGTGGACATGAATAGCAGCCAAACAGGCTCCCTCTGCACACAAGAAGCTCACCCCTTGGTACCAGCTGAAATCCTAATCAGAGTTCCCTCACAGCACAGGTATTGTAGGGGTGCTGTGCTAGTCATTGGTGTTATTATAAACAAGATTTCAGGAATTGAAAAAATTGTAGTTTGTCAGTTGAGACTTGTAATCGTTATCCACTCAGAGAATGGATTTAACAGGGTTGCTGGTAAAAGGTGGAAAAATTGAGTCCCTTCTTGCTCATATCAGAAAGACACAAGTGGTCTAAATTAACAATTACCTTAGACACTGAGGGAGATTTCTAATAATTCTGTATTAGAATGAAAGTTAGTATATTTTGATGGGAATTTAATAACTGCAATCACACATAGCCTGACCGGAATATGTGCAGCAGTTTAGCTGCCAAAGGAGCTGTGGTGATCCCTGTTCCCTCCTGAAACACTGTCCAAAATGTGCCCAGTGAACCCCTCACCTTGGTGTCACATGCACTGGTTATTCATTTAGAAGAGGCCATTTGACCATGCTGAAGGTTCAAGGGGCACACAAAATATCACACTTAGGTATGGAACCTAAAGCAGAGGTTACATGATAAATTTACCATAGAAACAACAGCTGTTTAATGTTCTGTGTAACCCAAGAGGAGTTCCAGTGCATGGTGTTGGTATTACAGTCTTAAATGGAAAGTCATTTTAATATAATCCCTAATGATAACTTCAAATTGTTCCCTAAAATGTAATAAATGAGAAAGATGGTTTAAACTTTTGGATCTTTACTACATATTTATACATACAACAACATGCTTGTTACTGTCTATGCATGAAAAGGGAACTAATGTTCATAATCTAAAGTACAAGTTACATTAACAACACTTCAAAATATTTAACAGCCTTTCTAGATGATAACCTATATTAGAAATAAACATTCAGGAATAATTCATAGTACAAGCAGATAACTATGAGATAAGTAATGAAAAAAGATAAAGAACATGATTAATACTAAAGTTGTGCCCTACTGGGGAAGAGAAAAAAAAATAAAAATAATTCTTAACCAGAGATTTGAAACATCATCTTCAAAACAAAACAGAGAAACCTAAACCTCTGTTCCTAACAACATTACTGAATTGTCAAATGCTATAATTCTCTGATGAGGGTCCCAACCATTTAATTGAAGCACTCTCTATGTTACTGAAGCTGCTGCAGCCCCAGCACTGCTGTCAAAGCAAGTTGAAATCACACTGTCCACTTAGTCAGAAAATCAGAGCTCCCCTCCCCTCACACGAAGCACTTCATACTCTAGTAAGCATTGGAAAAAGTATAAAGCCCTCTAGGAAGAATGGCTGTGTAATAAAAGTGTAATTGAAATGGCTGTTCTGCTGCCTCATTTCATTACTCACACTGGCCTCTGCTTGTTAAATTTTAAGATCTCTTGGGAAACCAGTGCATAATATAACAACACTCCAGAGTGTCAAAACAACCCCTGCTATGATTTATCCCATGCATGACATCAAGGATCTATTTTAAAGTAAAGATTTTACCAGTAAAACAGCCCTTAAACTATCTCAGTTCCCTTAATTTAAACAACGAAGGTTAAAATTTTTGGAAGGAATTAAGCAGTTTCTAGACTTCCACTTGTTTTTGCCTTGTAGAAATGTTTTGAGCCTCCTTACTCTTTTGCATATCCAAAGTCATTATAGGAAGAAAATCTAATCTGGGTTTCTTGAACAACAATTAGGACAAGAAAACAAAATTTCATCAACAATGCAACCAGCAGAAGAAAAAGAATTCAAACAAATATGAAATCCAATTACAAGCTTAGAAATTCTTTGTTTGAAGTAGTCTTGTAAATTAACTTAAGTTCCATTCAACATACAGGGATGGCAAATATTTCAGCCTAACACACACCGACATCTTCAGGGAAGGATATCTGGATGCCCAGCAGACAGATGCCCTGCCACGGGGTCCTCTCTTGGGCCACCTCCCCACTGGCCACTCTTCCCCCTCAGTGTTTTCAAGTTGCCTTTTGAACCACAGCTTTAGTAACATGCTAAAGACAACGAGATCTTGAATAAATGGGCTGTTACCATTCTCATGGGGGACAGAGCCAAAAGGTGTCTGCATTTCTGCACCTCCTTGCTAACTTCACCAGCACCTACAATTAAAATGGAAAATCCTTACAACCACAACTGCCATTTGAAAAATTCCCCTACCTCATGCCCCATTGCAGCAGGTAAGGTCACCACAGAACATTTTCTGTTATTTGTTTCCAAGGCAAACTACCACATGCACAGCAGCAGTGCCATTTCTTCATTTGGTCCTAATTTCCCCATAAAATCTGCCATAGCCATACGATGTTACCTACAGAAAACATGCCATAACATTAATTTTTTCTTGGTTTAATTAGCAAATTTACATTTAGTTCCTTCCACTGCACAGGGAAGCCTTGGCTTCTCTGTAGCAATACCTAGGAGTCAGTAATAGGCCATATAACTCACAATATTTCTTTTTGCTCTCTGTTCCAATAGCTTACTGCTGCTATGGAAGATTGATCGTTTCCAGTGTGCTTTTATTTGGAGGCAATTTCTTCTTTGTGTTAGGAAACTGTGGCTAACTCTGAGTTAAACACCCTGACAGAAGAACTTTCAGAAGAATACTAAAATAATGATTTAAGCAAGTACTTTTTACACCCACCTGCCCTTACCTTATAAAAGCTGACCCAAAGATCAGAAGAGGTTTAGAAGGGACCAAAAGCAGTTTCCCTCCAGGATCCCAGACCTGCTATTTCATTCAGTACAATCCATCTGCCAGACTATGTGCCAAAAGCTTAGATATTATATATGTCATGATACCCCAACACTGTATCTCAAGAAAAAACAGCAAGAGGACACAAATTACAAGGGAGATGAAACAATCTTTTCGAAAAACTCACCAACTATGGGAGTAGACACATCAGTTTTTTATTCTTTGTTTTTCTGTTGCTTCCTTGTAGATCTACCAAGTGAAACCTTTAAGCAACGACTACTATTCATCAGTTAATACCCCTCAGTTTATTTTAACATTGACTGGCATAAGCAGTGCATTTCCTAGGCACTGATAAGAGGGTAGCAGGCTGTCACAGTTAAATTTGGTTACCAGCTCCCTTTCATTCATCCAGCAAGTGCTGATCATTAGTCCTCAGCCCTGGGAAAGTGTCAGAACCACCAAATAACACAGTCAGATCAATGCACAGGGAAACAGGCAATTGAAGCTCTGTGTCTCCACACTAAATGCACCCCATCTGTTCTCCCTGTTTGCTATATAAATTTAAACAATTTAAACCTTATAGTCTAAAACATATTGGGGAAGTAGAAATCAATGTGAGCTTTGTTATTTTAAGAAAACAACTCCAAAGAGTATGAAATATTGTCTCCTTAGAACTTCAGTTTGCATTTTCATGCAGCTGTGTGGTGAATTCTTGGGCTGTAGAAGAAAAACAAAGAAAGGAGCTGTGTGAACTTTCTGTGCCCTGTTCCCTATAGAATGAAATTAATCACTTACTTGACTTCTACTTTCTGTAAACATTATTGCTCATCATTTAAATAAAATTTCAGATTTTTATTGTTGCAGAATCTAAACCCTTTCTGAACTCTGTTATTCCATCAGGGGCAGAAACTGTAATGATCAAGATCTCAAGGTCACAAATATAAAGAACTCAGTAAACCAGCAATTTCAACTGCGTAAGACTCGCTGAGAATACTGGCCCCTGACATATCCTGCCATGAAGGAAAACAACAAACTTTCATTTTTGATTTAAAGAGTGTAAGTTTACTCAAAGATGCTTTGCTATCCCCCAAAGTTTTAGAGCGGTATAACCAGCCTTTACCACTTGTCAACACTTAATAGCCTACACCCCAATGATTGATTTTGTTCAATTGGATTTTTTTTTCTCTCCAACTCATGTATTTAGCTTTTAGCTGCAGCAGGTTGACAAGGCATCTATCATAGCTAAACAGACTAATTCAGAAGCATTTATTTTCTGCAGCCGTGTTTGTTTGGTCTTCTGCCGTACTCTTTGTTTTGTGTTTTCCCACACACCAACACAGGTTTACCTTGTCTCTGTCTACAGTATCACATAAGCTGCTCTGTACCTATCTCCACTTGATTCTCTGTCTCTCCTAATCATCTCACTGCCACCCTTGCCTTCTAAGGGAATTTGGTTTATTTGGAGAATCAAGATCACTGCATAAGAACCAGTATAAGTGTCCTGATAGTTATTAAAACACATTTAAGATATACCTGTGCTCACCTCATATAAAAATACAATCTCTCAAGAATACTGTGGAAGTGGAATACAAACTTTCCTGTCCAAAAAGGTAGCTGTTATACTTTCCAACAATTTAAGTTATGCCCTCCAATAATTCTGATCTCTGAGTGCAACTGATATACACTATTTTAAATGCACAGTGTCAGATATATTCCTAGGTTGTTAAAGCAAAGAGATATCATGGGAAAATTTAATGATAGCAACTTCTCCTAAGTTCTCTCAGAGAAGGAAAGCTGTAGGTAAAACTTATCCCTGAAGACCTGAAGTATGCTGCCATGAGGGGTGAAATAATTCAGCAAAATACACAGCATGAGCTACCTGCAATCCCTTAAACTAATATAGATGTCACAGGGCTTCACAAAGCTATGGGACTGACTTAAAGAAACAAAAAGTAAGAATTCTGGGGCCTCTTCTGAGCTTCATCTGTTTCAGAATGTGGATACATAAAAAAAGAGAGTTAGAGCCTGCATGGGAACAGTACGCAAGAGACGGGAGGGGGAAACCTTCAACCAGTAATCTTTGTTCCTCAGGAAAGCTGCACTAGAAAAGGTCTTTAAGATGTTTCTTAAAAGTTAAGCCTCACCTCCTCTCTAGGAAGATAATTAAGAACTGTCTTCCATCTCACTGCTGTTTGGTAATTTGGTGAAGGCAGGAGAAGCAGCTGAGTTAAATCCTGAGGAGAATCACTCGAGAAGCAGCTGAGTTAAATCCTGCCTGTTTGCAAAAACTAAAATCTGTGAGAGTACTGTTTTGTAAAGCATCACTAATGGATTTGTAGCTGACTGAATAAATATCACTTGTAAGTAAACTAATATTTGAGGAATATGTGAGGAGCAATTATTTTACATAAAGGAAAAGACTCCGATAAACTGCCCATCTTGCAGCTCCCAGAGGTATTTCCCAGCTCCTCCTATCAGCTCTCTCTAGGCAGTTCTAGCATGCAGCTTTATTCCTTACAAATATTGTTTTCTCTTCTGAGGGCCAAAAATCCTTTTCCTTTCAATCAAGAAAAGTGCTATAAAAATCTTGATAGAGAAGTTGCCTGCACAGAGTGCAGCTGTCGGGCACGGCTGGCTTACTTTACAATGGCCAGCAAGACAGAGTCGTTCCTTCTTCTAAGGGGAAAACAGCATTTTTCCATTAAGTGAACTCTTGTATAATACAGCAGCATATCTCTACTTCTTAGAGTCTACACAACACTTGCTATCCATGTTTCCAACCGAGTTGTTTACTTTCTCTCAAATCCCCAACTTGGCAGGGTTTGTGAACAGCCTGCCACGCTGCTGAGCACAGTGCCACAAATATGAAAGAAAGAAGCAATTTTTAAGGAAGCACATCTGAAAGAAGTAAGATAAAATAAAAATAATCGTGCCATCACTATTTTATCAAGTTGCTGTAAAACTGCCAAGCCCAGAAGCCTGGCATTTTAGCTGTGTTCTGAGAAAGAAAGCAAGCAATCTAGTCTCTCTCGCTGCTTCTCCTCAAAAAAAAATAAAAATAAAATGAAATGTTCAGATGTTTCCAAGTCATAGCACTTGTAAATCGTGAAATAGAGAGAAAGAAACAGATCATAAAGCATCATTACTTTTACTTAGACAAAGAACTGTGTGTTAGACACATATGAGAAAGCAGTTAAAGAAAAACAATGAGAATTCAAAAAACCCAAGAGCCTTGTTCTCAGTGAGACCTGCCTGCCTTGTCCCCTCACCTCCCAGACAGGTTGCTAAACAGGGAAATAAAATCAGAGGATATAAATCATAAGCATCCACTGTAGAAAGCAAAATTTTATGGATCTTGGACTTGATGATCCCAGAGGTCTTTTCCAGCCTAACTGATCCTGTGAAACGATGCTTAATATTCAAAAATAAAACCTGGAAGGAAAAAACTAACATGTACATGACAGAGGATAACTGTAAAGATCAGGTTTTCTTAAAGGAAAAAGTAAAAGAAAAAGGAAAGAAAAAGACAATGAAATACAACATTATTGGAGAAACAACTTCATCCTTCATCTTTGATTATAGAGATTGCACCTTTTTTCAGATAAGTAAAAAAAAACGACAAAAAACAAAACCAAAACAACAAAGTCTCAAAATTGTCTAAAGGTATTAAGTAATGGCATTCTCAAAATAAAACAAGTCACTGGTTTTAAAGCACAAGATACCAAATCATAAGTAATACTTTCATATTTTAAATTCTTTCTATAAAGTTCACAAACAGAAGAAGAGCCAGCATTACTTGATGCATTTCTGTAAGTGTGTTCACCCTGGTTACAGACATGGCCCACACTACCATACCTGCTCAAGAACCCTTTGATTTGTGGCAGTCTGGCCAGACAGTGCTGTGTGAAGTGAGATAGAAAAATACTTAAAAAAAGGCTGAATCCACATTGAAAGCATTCTGTACTCATGTTGATCCATCAGCAGTGTCTGTTATCCTTGTGGAAAGTCATCCCGAAACAACTTAGTACACCTCCACTGCAAAGCAGAGCACATGCTCTTTCAGTTTCTCACTCTCCACCTGGTCAGTGCTGCTACAGGTTCAACCTGGGTTTCTTTTGCAGTAAAACCAGGGACTGGGTGCTCATAGTCAACAGCTGGGCTGCCCCAAAACAGCTGGAAAGCTGTTCAGGATCTACTTGCAAACATACTCTTTGTACTGAATGTACAACAGAAAGAAGGTGATATTTTATGTTGTCTGAACCACAGACCCAAGAACTACATAAATTTGGAGAGTGAAAATGTAAGTACGGAATATTACCAGGTAGAAAACTCAGTACTAAAAATGTCCCTACATTGCAAATGCTTTAGGAATTGTTGGTGCTTCAGATCAGGACAATGCTGCCCTGAACAGCTTCAACTATGAACAAATAACCACCAATCTTGGCCTTTGCAATAATTGACTGTGGGAGAGGAAGTTTCCACAACTGGTGGCAACTTGAGTATTTAGCATGAATCTTTGATGAAGAGTGAAGAGGAATTTAAAATAAAATCCTGAGGGAGAACACTAGCACAAAGAGAGGGCATGACAAATAAAACAAAGTGCAATTTCTGCCTCGGTTCAGAGTTTACACCATCTGTATTGCAGATATATAGTGAAATTCATGACATTACAAAGTACTGTGAAAATTTATGGATTTAAAAACAAAGCAGTAGAATATGCATCTTTTCAGAGATGATAAATTCTACTGCAAACACCAGCCACTGTCAGAGTTTGCAACATTAATTCTTTTCTGAGTATGAGAAACTTCTAGTATCTGTTAGAATTAGAAAAACAGCACAATGCATAACAATTAATTACAGTATTTGGGAAAGCATAGAGGCATCTCAAAACACAGCCAAAATGTAAAGTTTTGGTCATCATTTTCCCATCTATAGTCTTGATCTGCAACACCAACGTCTACTATCTGGAATCTGGCATTCTTTTCTAATGGCATTTTCCCTAATTTAACTTAATACATGAATCAGTTAGAACCAGCTTTTAAAATTCCAGCAAAACACACAGTTTGTACTCATAACAGCATGGAAGAATGTTGTAGAAGCCTTCCAAGTGAAGGTTTATACATAGAAAGAATAATGTATACCGAAAAACTAACTTCCATAATCAAGGCAGAGTTAGATGCTAAACAAAAATATTTTATTTCCTACAAAAAGGCAAATACTGTATTATATAAACCTATTTTAAACATTTTTAGAATTATTACATACATTATGCTGTTCATCTCTGTCCTTTAGTTCCAAGCTGTCAGCCTGCAGGCTGGTTACACCATTTCAGCAGCAATAGATTCCAGGTCTCCATCTTTTTGAGACTCCCAGTAATTTGTCTCCAACCATTACACAAACTTGTGCTGTTGGACAGTGACAGAGGCTCGGTCAGAAGGACAGAAATGGCTTGGACTCATATGGCTTGAAAATGAGTAACTGTTCCTGCTTTGCAGAAATGTGAAATGGGACAACATGTGACACAGGGGAAAAAAAAAAAAGACATCTGGAAGGTCTTATTTATTGAACTAATTATGAAAGGACACACTTGCTTCCGTACACATCACACGTTTGCATGTAGATCAGGGGACACAGGCCAGTGGCCAGGCTGACACTCCCAGCTCAGCATCAGAATCTGCAATCAAAAGCTGTCAGAACAGGCAAAGTCTCCACAACACCTTTTATTTTTTTACCGCCTCCCTATTCTGTAATCCCTTTTAGGTGAAGAAAACTAATAAAATCTTAGCAAGATGCATTGTGCAGCTTTGCTGGCCAGTGAACTCATGAGGCACAGCCTGAGGAGTGAGAAATGTCCCTCTTCAAAGCCAGTGCTGCTCCAGGCTAAAAGAACTCAACACAGGCACTCTGAGTGGCACAGAAGCACCTACTCCCTCTGACTGGGTGTCTGTCTCCTTGCAGTAACTAATAAACACACTGTAAATGCTGAATATAATGTGATAATCTGCCCTCATATGCCTCGTTATTTACTGGATTCTTTCTCAAAGGCAGATGGAGAGAACAGTGGTGTTAATCTCATTTGGGCTTTGAATGGATACATAATACCCATTACCATACAGTCATTGGGGCACTGGGTTGGAGCGGATCTGCTTTAATATGCAATAATTTTCAGCCAAAAAATTAATCAGCCCATAAAATATCCTTCAAGAAAAACAACTGATTTTGCATCTGAGAAGCTGCCTGAGAGGGTGAGTGACCTGGTGAGAGTAACTCAGAGCCACCATCTCCACTACGGACACAAAACAATAACCATATAACTTAATGGACTGGTGAAATACCACATTTCAGTTAACTAGATTCAGTCAAAAACTGTTTTCAGCCCTGAAGATCTATGAGATACAGTTTGGGCAGTGTGCACTGGGGTCCCAGCAGCATTTGTGAACAATTGGTCCCCCAACATTGGGTTTCAGTCTTCATCTCTTGTCACTAATAGTGAAACATTCAGTGTTACAGAACCACGACCAGGATGGAATTCTGCAGGTGAGCAGCTCGCATGATGCACTTAGTGCCTACTTCTGTTATTGCCTGGGATGAGGCTTTATGTCAGTGCCTTCGTTTGCTACCCAGAAAGATAAAATTTGTGTCACTAATTCATCAGGAATGAAGACAATGTTCTTACTAAACATAGTAAAAGCTCATACTAAAAAAAAAAAAAAGCCAGCTAACAACAAAAATCCATGCCACCACAAATCAAAAACACCAATGTGAAAAAATGGTTACAAATTTCCTAAAAATACGGGGGGGGGGGGGGGGGGGGGGGGGGGGGGGGGTGGTGGTGAAGAAAACCTCAGGAGACTGGCTGATAGTTGAAAACCCAAACATTTCAAAAGCTTTCCCCCAAACACTCTCCTTGCAAAGGTCCACGTTGAAGCCAATATAATTTTTAAGATTTAAAACACAACAACAGAGAGATCTTATGTTCATGCATTACAAAAGCTTTTCAGATCACTCCTCTCACTCCCAGATGCATGAATACATCCACAGTGTAGAGGATGGATCTGTTCCTGGGCACAGCTCCTGCCTCACATTACAGCTAACTGCCAGAGACAGCAGACTGGACACTGGAAAAATGGACACCTCAATGAATCACAACTCATTTATGTTTTCCATTTGAAGATTTATGCATGTTGAGCACAGCTCAGAGCGAGTAAGTTACACTCCAATGCAACTTAATGATTTTGCTACTCGGAGCTTTCTCCTAAATAACGTGGATGTCTCGCCAAATGGGGATGATGGCAGAAGAAAGACCTGGGGAGGAAAGACGTTCTGAGCGCCCCCATGGATAACTAAACACCTCAGAGATCTCATCTACATTTTCTGAAGGCAGGTCTGTGTGATTTACTTAGACACTGACAGGGCTTTGTGCATCTCCCAGGATGAAGGAGTAGCTGTCTGCCTGCCCTTCTTAAACAGTGTCGCTGGATATTTCACTACCGAGCACCCATCTCCCCCAACTCAGTGTCAGGTAATGGAGAATAAATCACCTCCTGTGTTGAGCAGCACAGTTCCCTCCTGCAGCTCTAGTCTGATTCACGCTGACAGGAGCCTTCTGGGCTTACCTGTTTTCAGGCACACTGGGCTGAATGTCCAGGTGATGTTCTACAGCTGAGCTCCCTGCTCCCATTACCAATTCCTTCCTCTTTACACTGCTGTTCAAGTCTGTAATAACAACACTGACATGACAGAAGTAAGAGGAAGGAAAAGACTTAGCAGTGTGAGCCAAAGAAATCAGGCAGAAAACATCACTGTCATGGTGGACCAAACAGGAAAGATATTCTTCAAAGTCTCGGTGAACGATTTAGGAAAGATTTAAATACTTCAATGTAGTAAGGACCTGAAGTCTTTACTATAGCCTATTTTTCCATTCAGCAGCTTTGGCATTTGGGTTCTGAAAACACAGAGAACAGTCTGACAGAGATGAACATGCGAGTGCCTGTCCTCAGAGATACAACCCCCAAAGTGACAGGTTTCCTGCTGCTGTACAGCTGAACGCCCAGAAAGGGACTAAGGAAACTGTATGGAAACTGTCTGTAGAGGTCTCACTTATTTTAATTAACTCATAAGAGGACTGTATATTGGCTCAGATTGAGAGGTTTTTTTAGCATAGAATCATGAACCACTCTGGAAAACAGACAGACAAACATAAATGGAACAGGAATAATTTTCTGCCTTTGTAATGGTCTCCCCTGCTGAAATCAATACTAAATTCAATGCTCACAACTCTGATAGCCTGCATTTTTTTTTCCTTCCTTATTTTCTCCAAGTGACTTTTCTGCTACATCAGCGATTAACTTCCAGTGTCCATATGCCATGGTAAAACTGGATATTGAAAAAATACATATCATATATATATGTACACCTATAAAGTCTATCTGAAATCTTACTGGATTAACAAAAATAGAGTTCTTCCTGTTGGCCAGGTTATCTTAGCAAGCCTGCCTTTGCTGCAGAGTAAGTCTTTATTTAATTAGAATTCAGATTTTATTTGCAAACATCTTGTAATAACTTTTCCTTATTTTACAGTTGAATACTCCCTAATATTGAATGGCCTAATACAGGTTGATATACTGTTTTAAATGTGGCAAATTGGTGGTATTCTATTTCATATGAACTGGAATCAAAGAAAATGATCACTAGATAAGAAAAGGTTAATGCCCATTTCCACTCCATAAGCTGCTCTTCCGTTGAGTTACCTTCCATAAACGTACCCTGATTTCTGGATACACTATTTGTTCAGAATGTCAGGAATACCTTACAGATTATAACCTCTAACACAGCTAATATAAAACAGCCTGGCTATCTGTGAGAACCAGGTTTGTACCTTTTGGCAGCAGGGTACTGCACTAGCTGCTGCTGGAAAGATTAGGTGTTTGTTATGGCGTTCACGATAATTATTTTCAAAGTGCAATAATTAGTGTGTTTTTCTCTTAAGTTTCTTAATAAAATGCTATTTCATTCCTGTTGGTACTCAAATCAGACCAAAACAATGGTCTGCTTCCAGTTGGCTTCCAGCTTAGGAGACCTCCATTTGAAGAGATAAAAAAATCACAGTTTAAGATTGGAGTGTTCAAAAATAGTTCAGATATTTCTGTAGGTATTTCTAATTGCATTTAGAATTCTCCCCACACCTTCTACTCTAATCTGGTCTTTTATTACTGCATTTTTATTTTTTTTTTTCAAATTTACCAAGTCTTTTGTGTTAGCATTCAGGATGACAATTGGAGTTCCATTAAATAAGAACTATGTTCAAGGAATATTTAAATTTATTAAGGCACGAAATAAAATGGGAATATTTTGAGCACTCAGATTCTAAAAACTGAATATACCTTGGGTATGACTAGACTATATAAATCTATTTAGGTGACTCATTTGTATTGAAGACACCAAATCAGAGGTAAAGCTTTACTTTCATTCTAACTTTCACTGATTTTGAGTCCTAAAGGTTGAAGCTGTGAGCTAAGCAAACAGAGCACACCAGGACTTCATGAAAAATAATTAAGTACCCATGGACCGTAGGGAAAAAATATGCACATAATTCTTATTAGGTGACTCTTCAAATATTTAACCACAGCTGCTAATATTTCTTCATAATGTAAAATACTCTGTTTGTAATTTAAAAAGAGAAACATATTTTTTGACTGTTTTTTAAAACAAGACAAAACCACAAGCTATATTGCAATATATCTCACTGGTCAGTAAAATTAGGGTCTAAATAAGTACCTTAAAGCATATGTATCAGAAGCACAGCAGCAAATATGGTTGGATTATGTTTATTATTGGCAACTCTTTGCCTGTGAGCAGAAGGTGGACTCCCTCCATCCCTTCCCAGCATGGCAGGTGAGGGGAATGGGGTGAATTGCCAGCTCACCTAATAAAACATCTCTGTCAGAGGATGCTTGGAGACTTTTCTCTCCAGAATTCTCTTGCATACTTGGGGAAAAGTGTGGCTGCAGATTAGGGGACAAAAGCAATGAAAAGAACAAAAAGTGCTGCACATGGCTCTGCCTTCATTGCTGGGCATTTAGAGGGAACGAGAATTACATGACTTGATTTACTTTACAAAAACTGATTAGTAAAAGCCCCTGTGGATTTCTTAACTATACTGTGGAGGGATATAAGATTAGTGTAGCAATTCCCATCATCAAACGTATTTACTGTTAAAATATTGGATTAGTGATGTTGTTATCCACTGTTCCAAGATTATAAAGTGATTCTTTAAAATTGAGCAGAAAAATACTGCACTCTATCATTTGTAATTAGATTTCAGTCTGAGTGTTTTTGCCTTTCCAGAAAAAGTAATTCTGCTAAAAAAAATAAAAATAAAAAAGGCTGTGTTCTGCACACAAATAAAGAGAAAATAAAACTACGGATTCAGAAGAGGAAACAAATTATTTTCAAACAAATTATTTTCCTCTCCTGCTTTTGAGAGACAAATGGTTGCACTTGGTCTGTGTCTTATTGCTCCTGCTGGTCAACCTCAGTTCTGTGGCGATGCCCCACTGTTACACCAGGGGGTAATAAAGCCTTGTTGGTGTGAGATGTGGCTCATTGTAACACACACAGGAATGTGCACTACACCTGAGCCTGGCAAATCTTAGTCCTTGGATATTTAACCCTCCTAGAGAACTTTCAGGAGAGGGTCATCATTGTCTCAGTTTCCTCTGACAACATGAACTGTGACAAAGGAAGAGAGTCAGGAAAGGGGATAAATTAATGTGTTCATTAAAGTAATTATACTACATTTGGGCCAGGAAGATTAATGCAACTGTATCCTAGCTTTTTAGCCATTATCTTCAGTGACTAAAAGCACTTGGAGTTCTTGCAATTAATAAACAAATAAAAAGCCACGGCACTAACACCACCTTCTCACATTTTATCCTGTTTAACACCTCTAGGAACCACTTCTATGCAGTATTTCAGATAAACATATAATAGACAGTGATGTAGGAGTCAACTAAAAAAAGATTAAATCAGAAATACTTTGCAACTGAAGAATGGGAGTTTTGCTGTACCTGTCATGCTGGCAAACCTCGCTAGTTGCCACTACTGCACTTTTAAGATGTATAAACTTCAGTATTGTTTGTTTTTTTGTTTTTTTGTTTTTTTTACTGTGGTAACTCCCTATTCTCTCTTCCTAAATTCACCCTCTTAGTAATCACAGAATCATAGAATGGTTAAAATTGGAAAAGACCTCTAAGATCATTGTGTCCAACCATTTACCCAGCACCACCGTGTTCAGAATGTTCCCAGGTGCCACAGCCACACATTTTTTGAAAGTTTCTGGAGATGGTGATTTAACCATCTCCCTGAGCAGCCTATTCCACACTTTGAGGCTTTCCTGATCTCTAATCATACCCCCAGATGCACCTTTAGGCCATTTCCTCCCATCCTGTCAGTTGTTACCTGGAAGAAGAGACCAAACCCCACCTTGCTAATTTACTTCTAATACAGAATCAGGGTTATCAATATTATTCCATACCATTACCATATAAAATTCAGATTTTAAAACAGCATCAGTGACTTCAAAAATTTGAAGAATCACACATCACTTTGATTTGAAATTGTCCTGTTATAACTGACCATAAATATACAGCCTATAAACACATAATCTTAACTACAGTAGCTGTGAACAGCCTTGACAGGGTTTATCAGCTAAATGTTTAATCAGGCAAAGCAGCAAAAAAACATAACCACAGGAATACATGGTATTTAGCATTTAAATAAAGCTTGTAAACCAATGACAAGTCTATTTGGGCAACTACTCCCACACATGTTCCTTATCTGCAAAGGTCTTGTCCCAAATTTATCAGAACCAGTCTCTTATACTTTATTTTCCAGGCAGTAACATCAGTTTCCATTCACTGAGTCCACAGAGAAAGATGTAGAAAACTACAAGTTAAAAGGCAGGGCCATGAAAAAAGAATTCCCACACTGTCAATGTCATATTACTCTGGGAACTTATTAAATCACAGCCAAAAACCCAAAAAACAAAACCGTAAAACCAAGAACAAAAACCCCACCATAGAAGCAGAAACAAGCCTGCCAAAGCAACACAGTTCTTTGGGTTTTGTCTAATTGAAGAGCTCAGTTTCAAAATTCCCAACTCCCTGGCTGCTTCTAAGATCAGACCTCGAGCAGAGAAGGCAAGCGAGAGCCGTGGCAGTGTAGGCAATAGGAATCCTTCCCTCCCTGGGCACAAGAAGGACCATTTCTTGTTTCCCCAGACTGTAACCTCTGTGTGAAATTGCCCTACTGCTAATAGGTACCAGCCTCTCACCTCCTGGCATTAGGGGCCAGATGTGGCTCTTTCTGCTTCACTGCTTGTTTGGCCCTGCACACCCAGACTGTGCTCTGGGCTATTCCATTCTCTCTCTGTTGGTGGAACACATCCCACAGCAGCTCTCAGCACTGAACAGCTCTGAGTAGCCCAAGCAAATGTAATGATTTTTTTATTGTTACTATTAAGTAGACACAAGAATAGTCTCTCCTCTCCCACGTGTGTGGTGTGGGGGGGATCAAAAAACTTTCATGGAAATAACACCTTTTTGTAAATAGGAGTTGGCTTTGCTCATGGTTCATTCTAGCAGCTTTTAAATACATTTCCCCTCCTTTAGAGTTGGGAACCATTTGCTTTATGAGCACCATTTGGATCATTTACCTGTTGCTCATAAAATAGACAAAGCTTTTATCCATGCCATGAATTTTTACTCACTTTATACAAAATACCTAAGGAGGGATTTGCAGAGGCCAGAATTACATCCATGAAAGAATTAACAACTAATTTAATTTTCTGCTACAATAATGGATCCAGCAGTTTTTGATTTTGTTGATTACATTTCTTCTCTCCACAAAATAAAAAGCATATTGGTGTTAGCTTCTTTATATGTACTTTTTTTAAAAAGCAGAATTTTTTTTTTCCAAAAATGAATAGGAATAACAAAAACATTTCCCGCATTTTAATCTCTGTAGTCATTAAGTAAAGCGGTGGCAAATGTAGCTTTCAAAAGTGATCAGATAGAAGGGTGATGGTCTGTATGCTCAGAAAGAACAACCATTCTCATCAGCACTGGGACAGTATAACAGGATATTTCTTTGACAAGGCTGCTGGCAACAGTCACACAAACCACCAAGGAAACATGGTTGCCCAAGCCCACCTCTGTCACCCACGTTCATGCACCAGTGCCCCAGGAAATGACAATCACCGCATCAAGCTGCTTCAATGACTCCTTTCACAAGGAGAAAACCAAAATTCTCTCTTCTATGCCAACAACCCAAATCCCAGCCCTACCTCCATCTCCTACTTGCCCTGCAGCATGCACTGTAGGCAAAGAAACAGGAGGAGACCGTTATCCCTCCCCCAGTGATCCATCAGCTGTTCTGAAGTAACTGCGGGAACCAGACACTTCCCTCAACAGTTTGTTCCTGCATATGAAGAGTTACTGTCTCTTGGTAAGTTTGGACCACAGCAAGCTCCTGCAGTCCTGGGCATAAACATCATTGACTGCAGACACAGATCGATGAGGCTTAACTGCTGTGATTAGCAGCTGCCTGGAGAGAGGCTTTGGTGGTTTGGCCATGCAGGTACTGGGAACAGCCAGGGCACAGGCTGCACCTGGGAGCCTTTTAGTTAGGAAGGAGGGAAGATCCTGGGTTTTGGAGAGGCAACAGCTGAGGGATTTCCCTACAACACAAGGCTTGCCTGTTTATAGATAAGCATCCTTCTGCATGCTGAGATGCACAAACATAAACACCACCTATCTGTGACTACAGTGGAGAATTGACCATTTAAGAGCTTCTATATTTTAATCAGTTTTACCGATTGTCCCATGAAAGCCTGCACAGTCAGCATTGTCCCTAATTTAAAAAAAAAAGCCACCAAGCATGAACAAAGGTAGCTGGAACAGAAGTGTCGGTTCTTTTCATTTCTCCTTCTAGATTCCTACTCTGTATTTGCCACAACCTTTGGGAGTAAACAGGCCTCTAGAACTAGCCTAACTTCTAGGATTTAAAAATAAACTTCCACCACTTCCTTTCTCCACCAGATGTTCACAGTTTATTGATGCACCAATAGCACTACTAAAGTAGTTTTGTGTTGTCAAGTTCTGCAAAAATTTTTAAGCATATATGAAACACAAGTTGAAGGCAAGATAATGCTGACATTTCTCCCTTAATGCTCAGCTAAAAGAGCACTACCAATAATCTGGGCAGCCAAACACCCAAACAAACCATTTCAACAAGCAATGCTAAGAACCACAGAGCAACCTCTTGCAAGATGCCTTTGCAGATTATTCCATGAAGAGTGACAGAAACAACCATTACAGAAAACAAGTTATCAGAAAAGTTGTTTCAGCCTACCTGTGGCTGAGTCCAAGGCTCCAAGGTTGTTTCTTTCAAAGGAGTCTGTGGCCTTCCCACTTCTTTTGTGTGCTTTTAGGAGAGAAAAGCATGTGTCAGTTACATGTTCAGTCAACATTCAGCATCAATTTTTCTTGAGGAAACAAAACAGGTGTAAAATCCATACAATAACATATCATGACCTCATACATTTGGAGTAGGCTGTAGGTCTCTTTTTTTTTTTCCAGAAAAGTAACTTTATAGAGTTGTTTTAGTTTTCAAGGTAAAGGGTACACACCTTGCTCTCTGTGTATAGATAAAAATTCAGGCAAAAATATGAAATTATTTGCCAACAGAGTAAGGTTCTGTAGCAGAAATTCAGAGAGAGCTTGACTCTGATTTCCTTCCCAGGCTGGGCTCTGTTCAATGGACACCCTGCAGTGTAACTACCTGAAATAGGTTCATCACTTGGATGTGGGGCCATGTTTTCGGATAAGAGCCCTTGCCTTTCCTTAATGCTCTTCAGAGTTGGAGCCAGAAGACAGTTACCAACTTCCTGTCTCCTTGACTTTCCACTACCTTGGAATATTTCAAGAATGACCATCCCAAACCTGAAGTCTATGTAATCAAAGAGATTAAACTAGTCTTCAAAGAGGACTTACTGTCTCTTCATACTTCCCTTTTTAATAATATCAAAACATTCTACAATTACTCATTACCATCTGTAATTGTTCTGCTTCAATAATAAACGTGTAAGATTTTTGAACACTGGGAGTGAACATTGAATAGGATGCTGGCTTCTTCTAATTTTCTCCATATGAATTTCCCAGGGAAGAAACTTTGCACATTGTTGTAAAAAATACAAGTCTCATATTTTCTTTCTCTCTAATTTTTTTTTCTGTCATAAAACAGAAATAGTGGTGCTTTAAAAAAAAAAAAAATCCTCTGCTGAAATATGCTCTTTAAGTAGTGCCAGGATTTTCCTTCTCCTGAAATACAACATTTCTAATGTACTACCCTTTGAACATGGCCTTTGACAATATGTAATACAAATATCATCTTATCCAAGTCTCACATCAGAGCAATCTGAATGCCCATGCAAGGACTGACAAAGAGAGGGAGAGATATGCCATTGGAATTTCTGTCATTAGCAAACTACAGCCACTTAAAATTAAACACTTTTTTAAATACAAAATTTGTAGGCAACTTCAGTTAGCATTCACAGCATTTCTTTCAAAAAACCACCTTATTAAATGGCAATTGTGTTTTGGCAGGTTGGATTGCCTGTAATAGTAGATTACAAGCAATCATTTTTACCATTTTTTTGTTATTTTATATTTTGGGGTAGCAATGGGACAGGATTCATTCTTGAAATAGAACAATAAGTGCATTTCAAAAGAAAAAAGAAATAACCATAGATTTAGTGAATGCTAAACAGAGTTAAAATGAATGCATCTGGAAAGGGAAGGTTGTGTTTTTCATGTGTTCAAAAGCAAATGTTTTCTACCTTATAATCTTGCTTTAAATGTAATCATCAAGCATCAAAGGGACCCAAACACATAATGAAAATTATTAAACATATCAGTTGTAGTGCCAAGACACCATAACAATTCCACATGGGGTAACCTGCCAGGAACTGACATTAAAAATCACACTCTTTCTTGATAAATCATTTTTTTTTTTGGAAATTCACATTGGTTTTGTATACATTTGTCCACTTCTATATTGCAGCAGAAAGAAAAAAGAATAATCAAACGTATGAATACATAAAGAAAATGAATGCAAAATGTATACAAAAGTTCATTTAGGTGAAACAATTCTTAAAGTGTTTGAGTAACACTGGAACTCATGCTCTAAGTCTTAGATATGACCTAAAGAAGACTCAAAGTACTCAGTGCTGAATTTCCTATTGACCAGCACCATTTACTTCCTACTGCTCCCCCTGCACACCACCCAAAGAGACCCTTTCCCCTCACTCTGAAGTCAAGCATCAGAAAGTAGGGACAAGACACAGAAAGGGTGAAAATAGTGCAGCAACCTGCACCCCAGAGCACATGGAAGGACGAAACCAAACACTAAGTGTCTTCAGCCCCTACAGACTTCACATAGGAAACATCTTTCTAGCTCTCATTCCAGCTTTCCAATGATGTTTCAGAGCTATTTCTAGAAATGAAAGCCCCTGCACCACCCAGATGTAGTTTGTCACAGAGAACCTTGAAGCATATTTGCATTCTCACTTTTCAGGGTGGAAAAGCATGTTCCACACGAGCTGTTAGCACACCCAGGATAGCTGACACTGCCCCACTGCTCAGACTGCTGACTAGAGGCAGCTTCCAAGTGTGAGTACCTGTTCTGAACTACCTGCTACTACAAACAGTTGTACTTCCACTGTAAAGCTCTTTACTCACCCCTTGCTGAGATACACACACGTTGCTAATGGACCACATAAGCAGCACTTATCCACAAGTTCTCTTTTCTCTTTTATAAAGAGTAATGTGATAAAGAGAGGCAATTCTCCCAGGAGCTTCTTTCTTCCTGCACAGATAAAGAAGATCTTGCTAAAACTGGCAAGTTTTTGGAAGCCTTTATCTGCCCATTTTGCTTGGAGCATCTTCCTACAGCCTTCTGCAGCTTCTGCAATCCTTCTGAGGAAACAATAGACTGTTCCCACAGTCTTTTGTTTATGTTCCCTCCACTTCCTCAATTTGGCATTTAAGTTTCACACATAGAAGAAAATCGTGATCATAATGAGATAAAGATGGAATGATTTCAACCTGGATATTACATTATGGTTTCAGCAGTGCCATTAGAGCTCCCTTAGCTCTTGTACACGCACCAATTACAATTTCTCTAGCAGGCAGGCTTGACTTCTGGAATAAATTAGGTCCTTTTCATGTCTGACGAACCACCTGTCACTTTGTTACAGCCAGCTACCCTTCCATGAGCACAGGGCATATCTGGACAACTGATTCAGTTCCTGCCACTCATCCAACACCTTCCCAGATCTGTCCCCCGTCGGAGTTGAGGGAGACACACTTTGCTCTAAATCATTACCTGCCACCCTGTATCAATGCTGTGCTGCTGGCACTGAGGAAGGCAAAGAGACAGGAAACCACACAGGATCTTGCTGGCTGCAAAGGTTTCCTTTATCTTGGTGTTCCCTTTTGCCCAGCGGGAAATGCAATAATTTCAACTGTCCCCCAAGGCCAGGCAATCCTACCCATCCACAGAAAGTCCAATCTTCAGGTATTTTCAATATAAAAGAGGTTTTGGTTTGCTGAGTCATCATACAGCCAAGTCTCATCAGTCTTCCACCTGACCACCTAGAGATTACCCTGATCAATGATGTTAGCAATCAATAAAGTCCAGACTAACAGCCAGGTAGTAAAAAGACTGTGCATAAAATATTTTGCTGATATTTGGAATTTTCCGTCTAATTATAGCAGCAAAAGAAAGCTTTAATATTTAATCAAAGTAGTTATTAAACATATTTTAAGAGAAAAATTAAATTCATCATGAGAATTTTCTGTTGTTTGTTGAAAGAAATAAGTTACCAAACATACCATTACTTATGTCAACTTGATAGGTAATATCCAGGTTTCCAAAATCTACCAGAGAAAATAAACTGCAAAATAGATTTTAAAGGTTATGCAAGTCAGTGTTTCAAGCCAGACTTCATTTTGGTCTTTAAGATGCCGCAGAGTGGTCCTCACTCTGAAACATGAGGGGAAATCTTTGGTGCACCTGAGACAATTCAAACTGATCTTACAAGTGCTTGGTCACAGACATCCCTTCTGATGGAATCCTGCTCATGCCCCACTCAGCTCCTGGTGCTTGCCCAGGTTTGGATGATCCATGACAAGACATTGTTTAGTCTCTCAGCCTGTTTTCTCCGTTAGACTGAATTCCATTCTCTCCCTGACCAGAGGTACTAGCCTAGCTCCCCCAAACCTGGGATCCTGCCCTACCAGCCCCTGTGTGGGTTGGGAAGGGAGTGAGGAAGAGGGAAAGCTGTTGTAGCCCCTCACTTCCTACAGCCCCAACTCCTGAGCTGCCAGAAGCCCCTCTAACACAACACACATACTCTAAAATTGTTATAAAGTCCTTCCCTTTTAGCTGGAGAGAAGTTAAGTTACCTTTAATTGTTTTGCTCCAGCCTCTAGAGCAGGAATCATAAAAATTTCTAGCAACTTGACTCATGGATATGACTAATTTTTCAATGACAGTCATTTTCCATGCTGCAAACGGAATTTGTTCAGGACCTTAAAGTTTTTATTCTAATACTAACTACTGGATCTGTTCAGCTAGATATCACCTCCATTCCCTCCTGCTTTTTTATTGACAAGTTTTTGTTTTTCTTCAAAGAAATCTGGATTTATTATGGTTCAAAAGGAAAAAAAAAAAGAAAAATGAAGGTTACAGCATGACAATTTTGGTTTACCTATTTTGATTTCTGGAAAAGCCTTAAAATTATCTAGACAGATACTACCACCAGTAATTCTAATGGTTATTGATTGCTGTGAGAAGCAAAAGCAGATTGAAATTTCAAGATAATACAAAGCATTTTCCTCTGGTGCCTTACAAAATTGCTACAGCAGCATTAAGATTATCTGATTCCAAGTGTTCTACTTCTGCACTTTAGAGGGGAAAAAGTGTTCTATTTAGTTGTCTTTCATGCTGAAAACCTATATGGCTTGAAGTGAAATTTAGGAAACAAACAGCAAAAGACATTTAGTAAACTATATATTATCTATGTTGCATTGTCAATTGGGATTGCAAATGCTTATTTTAGGGCTACTTCTGTCTGCCTGCCAAAAGCTACATTTTTAGACAGGAACTGCAGACTTTACTATTTGTCTGTCCCCC
Organism: Corapipo altera; assembly: GCF_003945725.1. NCBI lineage: Eukaryota > Metazoa > Chordata > Aves > Passeriformes > Pipridae > Corapipo > Corapipo altera. The sequence goes on along the minus strand of NW_020884891.1, from coordinate 2,717,066 downwards.
ATTATAATCAGGAAATCATGTATAGCGATTTTACTGTCCAGGCAGAATGTCTTTATTATCACACTGAGACAGAGGTATGCCGTAAGTCTGAGAAGGAGATTATCTCCATTAACAATGCCTCCTTCTTGCTTCTAAGTTGATTTCAGGTAATTGGATTCCTCAAGTCCTCTCCTTCAGCCTCCTAACAGCCTTCATTTGAAAGGTGAACAGAAGGGTTAATTTCAGTGATAAGTTTATTTAACAGATTGCTAAGAAAAAAAATATTTTGTTCTGAGTTTCCGTGCTTTAGATAAATATGTAAGTCTATGAGAAAGTCATAGGACAGCTGAAATCAGGTAAGGATTCCTTTGGGAAGGTTTTTGTTTTGTGTTCAAGAAGTAAAGGACAAAAATGCAAATAAACATGCAGATAAAACCCCCGTTGTGGAAGCATCACTGAGAAACCCACTGTCTAGAGCCCTAAGGTGTGATTCAGTAGTAATGGAAACAATCAGCTTTCCACAGTAAACAGCAGTCTGGAATCACCACTGACAACTTCTACACTGTTTTGGCTGTAATAATTGCACCTCCATTTCTGACAGTATCAAGATGCCTTGTGATGTGTCTGTACGTCCTCTCAGCAATTCCTTGGACTCAAAAGCCATAATTTGACCCAGTAAGTCTCTAATGCTGCTGCCAACAGGCAGCTTTTATCTTGCAAGTACCTCTTCAGAGATGCAGTAAGTCACCTAATGCATATCCAGCCAGCCATGATTTCCAGAGGTGCAGCTCACCCACAGCCTCCAGCACTCACAGCTCTTACACTATTCCTACAGAAAATCAGCCCTGGGCTTACTTATTTTCCTCTTTTGTTCCAACATAGTAAGAGGGTGCAGGGAAGGAGGCAGAGGAATGAAAGATAAAGGCAGGGTGTGGGGTGGGGGTTGAACAACTACAGCATACTAGGAAAGCTCAGAGGTTTAACAAAGCCTGGCATGAGATTTGCCAGATGGTTCTGTACCGGATTGTAAAACTTTAAACTAATCTTCATTTAAGAGTTTTAAGGGCTGTATCCCTCTTATAAAGCCTCTTGCTCTTTTGCCTGGTTGATTCTGGTAAATTATAGATCAGACTTTAGAAAACTGCTTCCATGAACAGCGGCTCCTTAAATCTCAGCTAAACTGAGCAAGAAGATTACATGTTATTATGATGTAGCACAGCAGGATTTTTGTACAGCAAACATAATGATGTAGAGAAGGATAAAACTATCATTCTGTGCAAGGAGGTCATCCACAGAAGAACAATGCTTTTTATACAGCCAGCAAATCCATCCCCTACATGGTGAATCTTCACATGGCAAATGCTTTTTCTTGATGGTTCTGTAAAGAAACCCAACCGTAAGCAAAACCCAAATCTGCATTTCAGTATTCTACGATCAAGCACTGTACAGCAAAGGAGATGTCATTTGGGAGAAATTATTCTAAATATTACTAGAAAAAGTATCTATTTCAAGGGCAATTTTAGGGTAAATACATCTTGTTGGTTTTATGTGAGGAGAAAGGATTTCCTCTGAATCCCTGGGGAAATGTCAGAGTGTATGCAGCATTAAAAATTAAAATGCTTACTAATCTTACAAGTGCATATATATATATATACTTTAATTGTATATCAAATACAGTTCACATGGAAAAGAAAAAAGCCAAGTCATCATAGTAATGTGTAGAAATTCTTTCCACCTGCTGTTTGTATTTTCAATCTTACACAGTATCTTCACAGTTGAAATTATAGTAGAGAGAATTACAGATTTCAGACACCATATGATGACAAAGCTGAAGTGGGAACAACAGAAGATAAATCCAGGTGTTCAGCAAACAACAGTTGCAAAATTTAATTAAAAAAAAAATCAAGAGACTGATTGTTCTGAGAGTTGATGTAGTAATTTGATCCTAAAATTGTGGCCTATCAACCTTTTGAACAAGTAATGCAAATGCCTATTGAGTTCCAAGTCAGCAGCCTATTGAAACCGCTTTAATTTTCCCGTACACGATTTTGAATGCAACATAGTAATGTCAAATGACCTTCTTTTCTCTCTTTTTTTTTAATTGAAACATTATTTCCTGCACATGAAAGCTTTTGACTTAAAAGCAATCAGGTGTGATATTCACAGCTCTGGTCTTTTCAAAATGTCATGCACAGGAATTATGTGGATTTATCCTAAAGCTCTCTGTAAGAACAGCAGCATTTTGAAATGCCTAAGAAAATGCCTGTCTATGAGAATATGCTAGTGAAGACCATTGTAAAACTGATTTTACTACATTTAAGTTACCATCTGATACTCTGTTATCCTTCTGTTTTATCTCACACATCATTGTGTACGCACTTAAACAAATTTGCCAGATTTACGAAATAATAAAAAATTTCTTAATCAATGCACAGTTAAATGCTTTCTGATATAGAAACAGAGCAAACCACACAAATTCAAGTAATTCTAAAGGAGAAAAATTACTTCAAATTTTGATAAACACAGAGCTTCTTTTTCGGTTCATATATGTAAAAATCTTAGTGGTAATAACTGATAAAATATGCTCACACTACATGTTCTGACTTGAAAGTATTTACATATATAAGATTAATGTGACATAATATGCTAAGGTATTCTTACATCAAGTGAAAGGAGAAAAAAAAAAACATAATATCAAACAGCTTGTTTTACTTGCCTGAGCTCTATTTAGCTTTTCAAGAATGAATATAAATGTACGCAAATCCATTTTGTGACTCGGATATAAAGCATCATGTTAAAAATGTAGTACATGGTAGCAAAACTACGAATTTTTATATTCCTGCATATTTTCTCCAGAGTTGTTAAAATTCACATTTCTTATATCCTGTCATAAAAATAGTTTCTCTTTCTGTAGGTTATTTGGAGAAAATAGCAAAGCCTCTGCCTGGATCCACCTTGTCCAAAGGTGGTTTTTTTTCTAGGACTTATCATTTTCTCCCTCTATGGCATGACTAAGTTATACTTTACAGAAATCCAGCTCCTTATAAAGAGCATTTGCAATTTAAATTGCTCTTTTTCTCTGAACATTAAGTCTGAATTGGACAAAGTTGTTAAAAGGTAAGGCTTCCTAGTTTTTTTTTTTTACTTCACTAATCAAGCAAACTAAAATTACATTATCAGAGCCAGCCAGGAGTAGCACAGACCTGGTGGATGGAGAAATGCCTGAATGGGAATCTCACATGCTGATTACAGCCAGGAGAGAATGGCTGACCAACCCCAATGATTTAAGCTTTGAAGTGTGGCAGAACTAAGGAAAATGTGCCACCTTAAATTAGATTTTTCCACAAAGTTGATAAATAGGCTTACTCATAAAGAGCAGCAAGACTAATCTGCAATTCTCCTGACATTAGAGACAACATGATCTATAGAAGCCTTGTTGGATCATCAGTTCTTTTCATTTGATGTCATCCTATTTATATTCCTTATCCCCAGCTGTGACTATTCGTCTTACAAAGTACGTTTGATTTTTCTAGTGCATATTGTAGCTCTTAGTATGTGAAGTAAATTAAAAAGTGAGACTTTTCTTCAGGTGGTAAGAGTGTGTCCAGAACAGGCAATTGTACCATAAACAATCCCTCAAGAGATAAAGAAATATGCTTGGAAATACCTTTGTTTTTCCTTACTGTTTTTTTGAGGATATTATTCAGCCTCTATAACCTATGGCACAGAAGTCAGAATGAATGCAAACAACGTAACTTGTAAAATAGGGAGGAACAGGGAAAGGCTTGTAGGCGTCACCAATGGTAAATGTAGGTATAAGAGGCTCCAGTTGCTCCAAGGCTGGTCAGTGCCAGGGAGCTCCATTGCCCTGCTTAAGCCAAGAATGTCTGTGGGCTGGATCAGCACAACTTGGGAAAAATAAACATGAGTCAAATTATAAACACAGACATATGCAATCACAGATTCATATCATTTGGTACTTTACATGGGGTCAGGATAGAGCCTGAAATCTCAGTAGTATTCCAGTGAAATCCATTAAAAGCTATATTGCATTCTTGTTAACCAAAAGAAACTGTTGCCTGTCAGCCTCTCTGCTACTTCATCCATTCTTTGTACAGCCATGCTCATCAGCTTTCCATCAAGAAAAACAATATGAATATACTGTTTTATCATTCTCAATGGGAAACTATCATCACAGAAATCCATAAAGCCCTGTGCATTTCCCCTAATACTCCTGTATCATACCAACCCCACCTTCTCTCTCTGTTAGGAATCACTTCTGAAGTTACAGGACAAATTCTACTTTGATATCATATATTTCTCTGTTCTCATAGGGTTTGCAGTCAAGAGAATAGTCATTCTATTTCAGGAAGAATTATAAATTTCTAACTTTTTTTTTTAGCTAAACATAATAAATAATAACATTGTGAAATCACTTCTCTTCCTGAACTATATAATCTGTGTGCTACGCTGCCTTTCAGGAAGGAGGGAACCTAAAATTCATCAGAAGCCTCAGTGGTACAGGGGCATTACTCAGGGAAGCATCACTGAATAATGAGATTTTGGAAGCCCTGATGGACTGAGGCCGAGGTTCTCCGATGCCAGAATGTCACTGACTCTTAACTGCCTCCACAATTATGGAAGATTTGTGTCCTTGGAACATGGAGGCAGGAGTGCAAATCAGGCAGGGTCAGAAGCATTCCCAGTGGGGTTTGAGTCTTTGTATTTTAAAGGATTCAGGGAAGTTGTTGTAATAGATGTGTTCTCATGATTGTCAGACGTCATTGCAAGATTCCTTGGCCCCGATATTGGATTGGCTTTAAAACCTAAGTATTTAGTATGAGTATTATCTCTGTTTCATCCTTTTTCTTGGTCAACACTGAGTGTCACCAACATGACCAGCAGTGGGAATGGCACAGAACAAAAGTCCACAGGGATTCAGCCTGTGCTGAAGCCCATGTTATCACAAACTTTAATTGGTACTGTAACTGAAAATGGCTGCATAAAGTTTAGAAGATAAAATAATGAACACAGAAGAAACATTCTCTCCATAAATTTTACAAACAAGGTGAGAACTAAGAATGCAAAGGGATGAGGGGACATCCAAATCTTTTAAATAATGGGTAAGACAGGAAGAGTATTTCTAAACTACTGAAGAACATTGACAAGCAGGAGTTACAGTGGTGTTAAGAATGTCTAAAGCTAATCCTGAAAGGTGTCTTCACTTGAGATAAATGGGTTTCTGACTGTCTTCTACCAACCACATTGTACCTAAGTCCAAGTGCAATCTCATCTACTATTACAAAGTTGATTTAAATCCTGACACACAATGTTTCTCAAATACATTTCCTGACAATTCCCATGTTTTCTATTCTATTTTGTGTTATTCATGAATGAGAGAGATTTTTTCCCCCTCCAGTCGGGGTGGAGGAAAGAGAGAAAAAACTCAGAACATAGTATCTGAAATCTAATGTTCCCTAAATACATTATTAAATTAGTTTGTGCAGGTCAGCTTTCACTAATAATGCCTGCAGAGGGAACCTTTTCAATCACAGTCCTTTTCTTTGTAAAAACGATAAATGGATATTAGTACCATTCCTCTGGAAATACCATTTTCCCCATTTAAACAATGGTGAACTAAAGAGCAGAACCACACATACAGTAATTTTTCAGGTAACAGGCAATTTTTCTTTCTAATGCCAAGATGAGAGACAAAATGACCCCACTTTGATAAGATTGGTAAGAAAACTACTGTTATAGATAGACTAGAACATTGCAAGTAGATTCCATAATGCATAAGATTAGAATTCTGGAGACACCATTCAAAAGAGATGCAGATTGACACACACACTCTGTCACACACTGATTTCCAGAGCCACTCCAGATTTCAGATATTTCAACTGTGCCGAGGAGTATTTCACGATCAATGTATTTTGTGTATTTCAAAATGAAATGTATTTCATTTTGTTATGCACCTCTATAAGATAAGCTCTTTCTGCATCTCACTTCTCAGTAGCACATTCCAGGTACAAGGAAATGAAATGTGAGGAAAGCAGTTAAGTGGTCAGATACTCAGATACAAGCTCTGGCCCCACACACAATGATACTCTTGGAATTACATAAAAAAACATTAGCAAAGAATTTATCATGCTGAATCCAGAGCATGTGCATGTACATATACGTGATCTGGTTTAATTCTAGCTAGTTTGAACATCAAAAAATAGAGAAACCATGACAGCTCACTTCCATTAGAGAAAACTTTGCAAGATCTTGAACTCCATTTTTTCCACCAAAAGTCTATATATTGTCAGAAAAGAGTCCAAAACCTGATATTGCTATTCTAGTAGATAAAATTTCCATTTTCACCATAAATAAATATGGTGATAAAACCATAAATATGAATTTACACAACCTAAGTTTACTTTAAATTACCCTCTTGTTTATTTTGTAGGGAAAAAGAAACACATCCTAGTGGAAAACAATATCAGAGTAGCTACTATTGTGTATACAGAGGTCTTATATGTGTGTCAAAGAAAATGGCAATTTGCTTATTAGTGGGAATTGCTTTCATTCTTCCAAATAACGCATTCCATGAATAATTTGAGCTTTTAGAAATAGTTAACGAGATAAAAAAAAATCATTAAAGTAACATTCTGATGCAAGTGGAAGGGTTTGCATATCTCACTTAACAGAAGAGATTTGCAAATAAACATTTGGAGTATGTGAAAATCAATAGCAAAACCACAAGATGCGGCCATCACTGGATTTCTAAACTATTTACACTGAATTATTACTTGTTTTAGATTAAACACATGAGCACTGAAATAACATATGGCAACAAAATCAGACACAGTAGCTGTTTTTGTTATTTTGTCCATATGCAACAGATTTGTAACTTCACTTATAAAGACTGTGATAATTTTCTAAAGGGTTATGTAAGTCTTGAATGGTCTTATCTAATACCTATGATACATGTATTCCATAAAAAAAAAATTTCTTATCTCTGAACTACTACACTAAACCTCCTGGTGTAAATTCTTAAGGATTTCTTATTCTTAAGGAATATGAAACACTTTCACAATTTACATGACGGTGACCCTTAAAACCTACCAGATTATGCTCTCTGTGCTCTTTGTTATTCCAATTCCTACACCTTGAGAAGTACTAAATGAAATGAAAGGTCTGAACTTGCTCCAAGTGACTTTTTTAGGCACAATACTGGATCAAAGTCACAAAAAAACCCTCAAAACAGCACATTACCACAAAACCAAAACAAAAAAATCCTCTGAAACAAACCAACAAACCAACAAAAACAATTAAAAAAAAAAAAAGAAAAACACAAGAAAAAAATCACAACAATAAAAACGAAACATCAAACCCACAAATTAACCAAAAATATTCTGTCTGTACTCTTTATTTTTACAGATTATTTCATCTTTTAAATGCAAGTGTAGCTCAATATAATGTGTGAATTGAAACATTCCCACCAAGACAAATCGAAGCAATGATATTTAACTGATCTATTTCTGAAGGAGGCAAACAGAAAACACTTCATCCCACAATTCTATAAATATTCCTGTCAGTTCTGTTACAACATAAAGATAACCTGCCATTATTACAAGAATGTAAAGATGTTATGATTTATCAATACATATATAAAGCCTCAGCATTCAAAGGTAAAACCAATATTGTTCCTCTTTTTACCATTTCAGACTTATTTCAAAGGCAGCAGTTGGAAAGAAAGAGGCCTTGTAAAACATGGACTGAAGGAAATGGGATTTTCTAGGCAATGACAAGAAGTGCAGATGGGCTGGAGGTGCAAACACACAGGCTCCTCTGCCCTTTCCTGATCTTTGTGCTGAGCACATGCACTGCTGCTCAGGATTAGTGAAGTGGGACTCAAATAGCAAACATCATGAACTTCCCATGTCCTTCAAGGTTCCTGTGCTCAGCTGTGACACAGGACAGAGTTCTGTGTACCTGCACAAACACCCTCAGCAAGATTCATATCCACCAGTCCAAGGAACCTGTGCTGACAACACTCAAAAACTATCAGCACACTTTCTTTAGCAAATAAAGGGTTGGAATAAAGAAAATAAGAATAAAAATGTCACTGCTGCTCAGTCACTGAGAGCTAAGAGACACTGCTGATTAAGGTAATAACTGAAAAGCCCAAAAAACAAACTTTTTTGAATCAGGGAATGAAAAGACATTTGTACTCCTTTGTAGACAAACACACTATACCAGAAAAATTTAACCACACAAATATAAAAATCACAGCTAAAGTAATTAATAAAAATGGTAAGTGACATACAAAGAAAATGACATAAAAGAGTTCCTTCAAAACCACTTGCTTGTGATACACAGCAAAATGAACATGTCACGCGACTGATGTGAGACAAAAGATATATCAACAGGGATGGAGGATGACTTCTGGAAAGCTGAAGATCAAATAGAAAATGCAAAACTCTTTTCTGTGTTAAATATGTATGATAAACATCAACTTCCAGAAAACAGACCTAATCCTGCATTGTCCTGAATCCTGAGAGTGAGGAATTCTACATAACCTTGCATCTCTGTTCCACGGAAATTCTTACAGTATGTTACATCAGTGAATTTTTACTCTCTTTTTAAACAATCTTAGCAAGGCCAATAGCAGTAAATAGAAGATAGGAAAGTAATATGACATATTATACTTCTATTCTTAACACATCAATGAATCACAACACAGATTTAATTATCTGTCCCTCTCCTACTACCCAACTCATCACCCAGATAATCTAGACTCACTCTTCACTAGATGAAACACCAATAATACAGAATTCATATTTCAGCTTCCCTTCAGATTATGTCTATAAATCCAGGAACTATGACAACACCATAAGATATAAAAAATAAAACCAAAACAAAACCACACTAAACCAAAAGCACGGTGTATTTGGTTTTTGTACTTCTCTATTTGCACATTTTCCCAACATTTACCTCTCACTTTAAACAAATTCTCTACTGTAGAGGTACCACTGATTCACTTTAAAGAAACCAGTTTGTTTCAGAGAAAATTAGTGTGGAAGAATACTATCATAAAAGGCTTAAATGGCTATAAAGGAAATTACACAGCTCAAGTAAATTCTTAAATAGTTATCTCCCAACAAAAGTTTAATGTTATATCTCAAGCAGAAATCAGATTAACTGTAAAAACTGGTAACAATTCCCTCCCAGAAACACACTGGGATTTGATGTTTTTCTTTTCCCTTTCTTCCTCAGTCCTTATGAAGCCATCCCTAGTATATTATTTCTTCAAGTAATTTTCTTACAATTGGCTTCTTTAATTTACCTCGATCATAAATTCCCAACCACAAGAGTAGATTCTTTGCTGCTTTGAGATCTGCATTTAATTCCACATTCCTTCCTTTCATTTCAGAAATGTCCACATTTATCTATATCATTTTACTTTGGGGTATCATTTAACTTAGTCCTCCCTAGCCAGAAGTCCTAGTAGACCCTCCTACAAACTTCTTGCTTCAGTGAACTGATTTGCTGTCTTCTCTAACTATCCTCCACAACAAATTAATCCTTTGACTCTTCCAACTTTTCTGAAGACTTATTTGTTGCCTGCTAGAGGAATGTTGTAATCAAAATTCTTTTTTTTTTTTTGCATTTCTCTGTGGCAGTGAAGAAAGATTAATTTAATATTAAGCATTTGTCACACAGCTGGGTTCAGACAAAGCCAATTGACCCCTCAGATCTCCCAGTCTCACTACCATCACTATCCATCAGAGCTGGAACATGGCAGGAACACTGAGAACACGCTGCCAAACACAAAGTTCTTTAATCCCACCCACTCACGTAGACCAACATACAGCACAGTTAGGACTTCCCTTAGGATATGCCTTCCCACTTTACAGTTCAGGAATACTTCTCTCCATTTGCCTCACTGTTAGAGTGAACCAGAAAAAAAACAACAGGGGGAAAAAACAAAACCAGGATCCAGAATTTGATCTCAACTGATTAATGACCAGAATTGGCCACACAAAGAATATCATTAAGCTCTGCTGAGAATGACTTCTGTACCTCAACAATTCAGAGCATAACTAAGACCAAACCCCTCAGACATCCTGGAGCAAACCAAAAACTTCATATGAATTGGTTTTGTATTTTGGAAAGGTCACCACATTGCTAGATAAGTCGGACAGACAGAAAGAAAATGGATACGGATAAGGTAAATATACTTCTCCTACAGAAATATTGAAATGAATGGTGTTTTCCATTTTGGAAGAAAATGAAAAGCAAGACATAAGAGGATCTATGTATTGACATCCAGATGTATTTTTAGTTCAGGTAAGTTATACAGTGACTGCTGGCAAAATTCTAGTTCAAGAAGTGAAGGAACCAATTAAATTAGTCTGTTGATTTTTTTAAGGGAATAAAAATCTTGTGCACTGTATGGTTGGAATGCTGAGCACATCAGGGATTTCACAACATTGCATTAAAGAGTAACAATATTCAGAGCTATAATAATTAAGACAAAATAGACACGATCTCCAGAGAGCAGTGCAGACCCTTATTTTCCAGTACCTTGAAGCTATTCTAGGCTGTGGGAGTGAGATCTTTATAAGTGATAATTCCACCCTATGACACTTCTAACACATTTTTCATAAACAACTCACATTTGTCCGTGTTAGTTCTGGTGTACTTTACAGTTTTAGCAACACAGCGTTTCTTGTTTCTGCAGATTTGCATTTGTCCACACACATTTGATGTGAGCTGGCAAAGCACAGCCCCTCTCCAGAGTGAAGCAGTCCCTGAACAACACAAGACCTCCTGCTGACAGGCAGGTTGTGCCAAGATGTCACTATGTGTGTGCTCCAGTGACTTAATTTCAGTAACTGAAAGTCAGAGCTCTGAGGACACAGCTCTCTGGGCGTAGGCAGAGCACAACACAGCACCTCATGGTCCTCATCACAACCCACACCCAGCTGGCTACAGATCCCATGGCCACGGCACCAGCTAAACCTGCACAATCAGCGAATCAGGCAACACTTGCCATTTCAGTGAGTTACAGTGTGGTAAATTGAGTTTCAGCAATAATACAAGTAGGAAAATGAAGGAAACATCAGGTTGTAGCAGGAGATGAGTTGTCCTGCTTTTACCAGAGATTGTTTTGCTAGTCAGCTTCCAAACATCCACATTAATAAAAGAAAATTAGTTTCTGACTGTCAGAGAAATCAATGAACTGCAAGTTTCATGAAAGAAAGCTTTAAGTTGCAATAGTTCTAACACAGAGAATTAATAAAATAATAAAAAAAATCAAAGAATTTAAAAGAAAGAAAAAATTAAGTGTACTGGGGCATCAAGGTCAGCTCCCTAACGCACAGTGCACATTCGCTAGCATAAAAAGCTTTTGTGGCTTCCTGAGGCTCAACATGCTCTTTTCTGCTTTTAGATGTCAACAGGTTCATCCCAATCATGCCCTCAGCATTTGTAAATCATCCACTTCATTATCAGCCAGTGCTGTGAGAATAAACCCAGGGAAGCTAACTACCAACCACACCCTCCCCAGCACAGCACTGGCTCCTGAGCTTGAAAAGTTTGACACCTGTGCCAAGAGTGAGACGATCACCTTGCTGAGTGGTGTTATGAATGCAGCACTGACCAAAAAAACCTGCAAGCACTTTGGCCTTGTCAACCCAACGTTAAGAGTTATAGACAAGTTCTCCATCAGAATCACAAACTGCCACAGAGAGCAGAGGAACAACAGCAACGCAGCACTGCAGAGAAAAGGCTCCTGAGGGAGCGTTACCTGCTGGTGCCCTCCACAGCTCCTCCAACAGATCCAGGGAAAACTACAGTTCATGTATTTATAGTGTACTAATAACACCCCAATCCCTGCTACTGGAGATGAACTCAAACTGCTGCCAAAGATTCTTCCAAAGCTGGAAACTTTTCTCTTTCCTAGAGTGTATGTCTGTGGAAGTGAGAGAACAGACTCAGCCCTAATTCACAGTCATTCTCATTTCCAGGTAAGGTTTCTCTAGTGCCACAAATCTACGGCTGCAGCCATTCCTCCTTTGCCTCTCTTTTCCCAGGCTGGAGGTTTGTTGGTATTCACAGCTTACATACATACCTACACAGACATAGGTATTTGGGTTTTTTTTTTTCCATGTAAAGATTACTATTCAAATAAAGTTATCATCCCACGATGAAAAGTCATGCGTGGGAAAAAGGTCTTCTGGAATCTGATTTTCAAACATTTTTTATTAAGGCTAAATAAAGGGGGTTTTGCTTATTTGTAAGACTCTTAACAATATAAAATCCCACACCTTCAAATAACCTGTGATTTTTTTTTTTTTTAATTTTAAGAAAACCAAGAATACATGCCCATTTGTATGGAACTTGCACTGTGCTATCTGGCAGCATGACAAGCACATTTTATAGAAGTTGTCACCAAGAGACCTACTCTGGCCAGAATAAATTTACTTGCTACAAATGGGTATGTGCAGGAATGTCCCACCAGTAGGAAATGGCTTTGTCCATACTCCATGTGGTCAGAAAGTAAGAATACTTTCAATGTAACTGAAATTCTTTGAAATTCCTTAGTGTACTGTTTTATGTTGGAATAAACCCAAACCTCTCAGATGAGGTCTAGTTTCCCAAGGAACTCTCAAAGCTCCTCTTTTGTGTCCAGTATCTTCATGAAGAATAAACCAACTAGCAATGTCTGTGCTACTGTTTATTTATACTATGTTAGCTGGTACTGGGTGCCAGCATACCATAAAATATTTATAATTATTAAAAGACTATGCTTTTTTCCCTACTGGGTATAATCCAGATTGCATATCAATTTACAAGTATTTTATGAATCTTTATAGTTAATTTTAGTATATGAATAAAAACACTACTTATAATTAACTTTTATCCCTCTTTTGTAATCTCTCTATATGTGCACAGATTGGGGTAATAAAGAGTGCAGTATCTCTTAAAGGTAAGTAAGAAAAGTAAGGGAGTTTATTGAAGTGCTGAAGTGCACAAAGATACTGTATATCTTTGCAATCTTACTGCAATACTGTAAATTTTAAAATCTCAAAATGTATAGTTTTAATAGTTGTGTTGTTTGGTTTTTTTCAATCAAGCAACCTCCCATGTCTCAAAAATATCTTTAAGCATCATAGGTACAATGTAATTGCAGAACTACTAAGATCTGTTATGACTGTCATGGTACTAATAGTTCTTGTGGGTGTATCTTTATTTTAAGAAAGGATGAAATTTTTTTTCTGGTTTTTTGTCAGAAACTACATTGTTGTGGGTTCCTTTTTTTAACAAAACATTCAAGCAGTTTCCTCACAGCTTTTCTTCTTTTTTGAAGCCGAAGAACTACTTCATCACTTCAGATATAATAGAGCAAGTAGGCCTTCTATTGAACTCCAATGATTAAATTACTAAACTAACCCTTCTTGTAGTAAGAGTTGAACTTCAAATGTTTATTTAATTTCACTTACTCTTCTATCCTTTTAGTTATCTATTGCTGGCCATCTGGATTACCACCATCAATAAAAATTGGTTTGTGCAGTTAGGCTGGGGTCAGCATCTTGAAAAGGCTCCCCGTCTAATTATATAGATTTACAATTACAACAGTGTAAAACACTTAACATCCACATGTTAAAGCTATAATTTATAGCCTATACTGAAATAATTACAGCAGGGAATGCTGTTATGTACTCTGTTCCCTGGAGATAAGCAGTGTAGGATCCACTCACAATTACTGTCATGACACCTGAGGAGATTCATGTCCCAGCCGTGGCCTAAACCATAAAATGGCACCAATTCAAGAGGGTAGTAATGCGTGGAAGATAAAGCAGAGCCTCAGGCACAACTCCCCACTCTTCACACAGGGTTCCCATCTGGACTGGCCCCAGGCACGCCCTCCCAGCCCAACACCTTGGAGCTGCTCTTACCATCACTGCTTCCCTACAGTCACTTCAGGCCACTCAGCAGAATATTCAATGCTACATTTCACCCTCTCAAGAAGTAGGACTGTGTTACAGCCATCCCCCAAATCACTGAAAAGGAGAATTCACAACACAACTGAACTATAAAGCAACAATCTCCTGGATTTTTCAGATAAAGTAACCCATGAGAAACTTATGAAGCCCTCCCGGTAAGAAGAACACTTACACAATCACTAAGACAATACAATTTTTCTGCTCTGAAGTCTTTCAAGACACCTGGAAATCTTCAGAAAGCACTTTTAGTGAGTGCCAGGATGAATGGCTCCAGTAAATATATTTTAAAAGCTGGAAGATAAAGGTCTGAATTTCTCTTTTGTCTGGAAAGCTTTGTCTTATATCGTTATTCTCTTCCCCCTCCCCCTGCTGATGCCTCCAAAATAGGAAGACTCCAGAGACTCAGAACTGTGGAAGTCACAGACTAAGCTTGGCTTCCTTACAGGTCTGCTTTTATGTGAAATCTTTTTTCATCTCTACTTTCTTTTTACACACTTCGGGCACTGAGCTAATTCATCCTTATGGACTAATAGTGCCTGCTTTTCTTTTAAACACAAAATGCTTTGTTTGGAAAAAATGCAGAAAGATCAAATTAGGACAATATATACCTGTGAGCATTACCATTTAAATTTAAGTAGGCTGTTAACTAGGCAGAAATCTTTTCACTTCATTTCTCCCAACAGATGCTAATAAGAGAAAGATATGAGCATTTTAAACTCGAGAGGTCAACAGGTTCTCTAAAGGTGAAGCAGAGATATTTCAATTACTGTTTTTATGCAAGTATCACAGGGAGAAGGTGAGTGCTGCCCTACACGTGATCTATCCATCACGTTACACGTGCTGCCACCCATTCTGAGTCTTGCTGTTTCTTGAAGGCAAAGAGTAATCCAAAATCTTTTAGTAAGTGCTGTGAACAGTATTTCATTTGAGCTTTACTTACAGATACAATACCTTAACTGAATGCTCTGCTAGACTGAAAAGATGGCATCTGCACTATTAATTGTCCAATCCTAGAACACATAACTTCTATCTAACTATCTACCAATTTATTTATTTGATCTTCCCGGCTTGGATTATTTTTATTTTCAGGATTAAATGCTTGGCAATATTTTATAGCTCTTTCAAATGCAACTAAGTAATTAATTCTTCAAAGCACAAAGACTACAGAGATACCAACGAATCAAATAATTCTCACCCTACATCAGCAATATTATGCTGTATATGTTTTTTCAATAACAGAAAGATAAATTGAGAGATTAAGTGAATTGTTCAAGGTGGCAAGTTGAGAAATTCATAGAAGTAGGAGATGCCCCTTATGTTAAGTCTAACACCAAACCTTTAATCTAGCAGACTAGTAATGTTGCAGATGAAAGATATGCTGGCCCTCCTGCCCAACATCACATGCATGTTTCATTTCAGACATCAAGTAATACTGCAACAAGTGTTGGTTTAACCCTCTTAAGTGGGCAAAGTCAGATATTGCAATAGAGCAGTGAGGTAAAACCATGCTGTTCATGTCATGAACTACTGTACTCAGACAGAAATATGTATTCCAGAGCAGATGCTTTAGAATTTATGTCTTGGATTAAATTCATGAAAATAATTACAGTATTAAGGCAAATTCAGACTATATAAAGTTACAGTCACAACTGCTACATGAATTTTTCATGCCACTCTAGATAAAGCACAGACTACAGCAAATGTTGAATACATGTGATACAACTCAGATTCTGTATCTCTAATTTGTGTCACGGATCTTGCAAATTAGCTCATTCAACAGCAAAAACACAATTTTAATAATAGCAACTCTATTCATCTGACACAAAGAATTATTCAACCTGTTAAAGATTACCGGA
Organism: Corapipo altera; assembly: GCF_003945725.1. Taxonomy (NCBI): domain Eukaryota; kingdom Metazoa; phylum Chordata; class Aves; order Passeriformes; family Pipridae; genus Corapipo; species Corapipo altera. The sequence continues at coordinate 2,701,231 of NW_020884891.1, read as the reverse complement.
TTTCACCAAAGTTGTAAGAAGTCAGACAAAAATTCTCCTTCACTCAAAGTACAAAACATAGAAAGAAGAAACAAATAGGTTGGAGCCTAGGAAATGTCAGGAGGTACTCATCTTGGAAGCATCAATCCAATCAGAAAAAAAAAAAAGTTAAGATATCGTCAGAAAAAAAGTTCACTCTAAATTAAAAATGTACAAAGTCTGATGTATTTATGAAGAGATATTTAAACTTCCAAGGATATTTTCCATTCTGTTGAAGACCTCTTGGATAGCATACACAGTTTCATAATGGTCAACTTCTATTTTGAAGATGGTTTTTACCACTAAGTTACCAAAGTTTTCATAACTTCCACGGTTTGTGTGCATTTGCTTGTTTAGTTTTCTTTTAACGTTTGATTCTTCAACAGGAGACCTCCCAAACTACCAATCTCATAATAATTTGTCATAACAGCACAATAAACACTTTGCAGGTGTCTACAGTAAGACACCTGCTTCTTTTGCTTGGAATCAAGAAGTGCAAGAGTAATACTTCATTAATGCCTCTTTCCATAACGCTGCAGTTATTTTGGGACGTGCAGTTCCCCTAATGGAATAGATGACTTCTTTGTCTCTGTGACTGTCTCCCCAAACTGCACGTACTTTACATGAAACACAGCTCTGAGGCTGTCAATTGAGCTTGAAAGTTAATGTTCCTGTAAATCACCAACTGCCAAAACGAGTTACACCATTTACCTTGTCCCTGTTTTCCGAAAGTTACCGTGGAGGTATTTAGCTAATTACGCTTCAGCCCCTGGTTGTCCCTGCAGCCCCCGTGGCCAGCAGCCATTCCCCGAGACTGAGCAGAGCTGCACGCTCGCTGGGTTAGTGATGTTATGCTAAGTCATTAGTGTGCTGTGCCAGTGATGGATTTCAGGATTGAAACCATCATGAATCATGTCATTAACTTCAGATTCACTCTCCATACTAACACACCTCGAGGCGGAAGAGCCGGAGCAACAGAACAGTGTTTCAGAGAAGTACTTCCCACAGAACTCCAGAGGTGAAATGAAAGGATTTTCTTTCTTTTAATGCACAGTTTAGACAAATAGGTTTGCAACCTGTATTTCTTTTTATTTATAGCATTTTTCTAGATTATTTATTGTGGTTTTTTTATAATGTCTTTTCATGAAGTTTCTTAAAAAACTCCAACAAATATGGCACAGCCTTAGCATTCTACAGTGGAAATAATTGTCTGGAGTTCACTAAGCATGAGAGAAGGCAACCATTGCTCTGACCCAACTCAAAAGCTGAAGACAGACATTATTCAACACCCATAGCAAAAGACCAACCAATTAATTCTTATCTGTTACATTGCCAAGTTTCACAGAGCTTAGTATTTCAAATTAACAATTGGAAGAGACAAAGTTTAAACCACAGTATCAACATGGAGGAGACAGCTCAAATCCCAGGAAAGAGTGGAGTTTGAGAAATGGTTGCTGACCAATGCAAACAGGTTTGCCCTGCGTGTTTCAGGGGTTTCAGTTTAGCTTCACTTTAGTCCCATCGTTAACAACCACTCTTCTCTGAAGCCCAGGAGGTGTCCTCCTGAAGTGTAATCCTTCACTTCATTTTATCTCAAAACAAATCCAGTTGGTATACTCCCAAAACATTTCACAAAATGTAGTGGGACACATGAACTAAAATGCAAACACACCTTCTGCACATACAACTGGCAAATTCAAGATTGCTTTCCAAGTATTCAACAATGCTACACAAAATTCTCAAGAGAAAGCTTGTTTTATTCTAGCCTATATCTTCTAACTTATAGTCAGCAGGTTGGGGTTTTTTTCAGTTTAAGAACAGTTAAAATAATTTGGTTGCTATTTTGTGGTTTTTAATTAAGCAATCCCAGAGAGAGAATAGGGAGATAAACTAGTCTCAGATTGGGTACATTTGGTAAATAATGTGTTGAAAGGATGCCAGTTAAGAACAGACAGTGGCAGGACACCATGGGGGGGTCTAAGCTCTTGTAGATAGTTAAGGAAAAAAACAAACACCTGCTACTAAAGTAAGGTCTTTGAATTATCCCCTTTTCTTTCTTCTTTAAATGAGTGGAAGTTCCCTATGGCATTGCAAAATTATAAACAGCTCTTCAGTAATGATTATTGGCATTGTCACTTCATCCTCATGCTTAATACGGGTCATATTTCTCCCCAGATTGCAAGATTATTGTAATGTTTCAGGTCAGTAAGGATTAGTAAAAACAATACATGAATGATACAGTGAGCAACTGAAACCAGGGGATTTGAGGAAAGGAAGAGGTAGAAACGGATTGTTAAGTGACAGGGAACTGATTACTTTAACGTTCATAATAATAAGATCTGCCAACAGAATAAGGAACAGAGTCATCAGTTTACTACCGGTGGTGACATTTCTTGTTACCATTCAGTAGACTAATTGCCTCTTTTGTCAGGTATGAATTCTTTTCAACAGGGATGTTAAAGGCAGTGGTGCCTGGCCAAGAAGATCCTCTAATTCTTAAAGGCTTCTCCGGTTTTCTAAAGCTTTTTTTCAGGTTTGTTTATCATTTATGCTGATGTCTGAGGAGTTATTGGGTTCTTGCTTTTCAGAGTAAGGGATAGAAATAAGACAGAAAGCATTATCAAGCAATTTGCCAGCCTGTATATAATAACCTAAAGCATGTATCTATTTCTTCTTTAGAGAACAGGAAGCATTTAATCATTTCTGAAAGACCTACTTATCAAGCTGAATTACTTTAAGCATCTTCCTATAAATCACAAAGAAAAAGTATTTTATGCTTCCAGAAATGAAGCTTCTATTGCAATGAGTGGAAATATTGGCAAATAAGCACATCCTATCATTATACTCTGCTAAATTTCTGCAATGCCTATTTTAAAAATACAATTCTTGCTGAGCAGTATTATTCAGTCCAAAATAAAGTGATTAATAATTAACTTGTCACCTTCTTAACTCTAGCAGCCCACCACCGGAAGATCTATTCAATTTTGGGGAAGACTGTTCCTTTCTTCATGATGTTTTGTTCTCCTCTTTGCAGCACACACCAAAACGTTTTCTCTTGTCAAACCAGAATGGTCAAGCTCAGTGGTCTTATTATTACTCCTATTGATCAGCATTTACTGTTTGATATGATCAGACTATGCCAAATTACCAGCCTGCAAAGAAGAATTAGACCAAAGAGTTGTAACCTACAAAACCCAAAGCACTCACATCAGAATTTCTAACGTGAATTTGTGACTTTCATTTGCCAGAATGAAATTCTTTCCTCAAGAATTTACCATTTACCTCGGTAAGACCTCACTTATGGATTGCATTGCTACAAAACAGGCAGCAATTTTTCTTTTTTTACTCATTTTAAAATCAATAACGTGATTCTTACAAAGCAGCAGCAGAGACATAGGGCTTTATGTGGCCATAGCATACACATTTATTGGAAAAAGCCCATATGGACAAGAACTTCCTGATGCACAAAATGTCTGTTTGTTAGGAGTATTTTCTATCAAGGAATATCCTATGATGTCTAACACTGTAGCAACACACATGAACACATGGCTTTACAGAGTCCCCACTGCTAACCCAACATGACAAAAGCACATAAGTTTCTTAAAATGCCTCTCTCACAGTCTAAGTGCACATTCAGACCCCAAAAATGAGTGAACAATAAGTGGGGATAACAACAGCACTGCAGTTTATCTCCACTTTCCACTAACTTGTTTAAATTTAAGAGCTTTCCTCAAGTCATTCAAAAATCCTCTGGCACTCGGATGATGCAAGTTATGATTTAGTAACAATCTGACATAAAAATTAGATGTCTAACAGCCCGTTCATTGAGAGGACATTTCTAAGCTGGTACAGACTGGGACATGCTATCACTCAATTCAGCCTTAAAGATGGATAAAATTAATCCAGTGATTTTCAAATCAAATACTGACCCTTAAAACTTCAAGGTTTTGAATGCGAACTACAGGAAGGGTAAACACTCACTGAGGTCTATATATTAGACTGCAATTTTTTCAGATTCAAGTGACTGTTAATTAAATAAAGAAAGATTTAGTCTTACTAACTCACTGTCATTGCCCACACTTTTCTTTTACCAGTAACTACTGGCAATCTAACAATTTAATTTGCATTTTAAAGATACAGGTAAATCTGCCAGAGGAAGGCAAGTTAAAAAAACCTTCATGTTTATTTGTTCCCCCCCCCCTCCCCCTGAAAAGGGATTTATTATTAAAATACAAGTTTTAGGGTCTCTCTATGGTAGCTCATACATTCAGGTGTTTATGAGAATTAAATTTAGATTACGTTATTTGGAAAAAAACATTCAATTCCTTTTCAATTAAATATTCCCTACAGAATTTTATCCTAAGAATTTCATACAGCTGCCACTTATGAGCACTTTCAAAATAAACTTCCTGTGGCTTGAGGCTGATAAAGTGTACCCCAAATAAGACCAACATGATAATACATATGGGATCCCATAGGGATATCATTGCCTTTTTGGTAAAAACACCCTAAATTTTTAACAAAGCACCCACAAATTTCATCACAATTTTACAGAAGTTACCAGGATTTTCCCAACAAATATTCACACTAAAACAGCAGTGGCAGCTCCAAGCCCAGGGCAGATCAATTTAGCTGTGCTTCCACAGCACAAAAATGGTTGACTTAAAGTCTCCTAAAATGACTGAACTACATAACTATTAATGAGGACTTTTGTTTTCCAAAACATATATGCTGGGGCTTTTTAATCTCTCCACTGTTATTTACACTTCATTGCACTTTTTTACTGAACTCACTTCATGTTTTAAGACATTTCCAAACACAGTTTGATCCGATGGCTTCAAATCAAAAAGAAAAATGAATTTGTCAGGGGCCAGACACAAAATGCCCTAACTTAGATACACAGTTAATGTGGAAGAGGCTAATTCCACATTCTTGCTCCTAAATTTGGATGCAATGATGGTTGTGATGAACCTGTGAGGTGCGTTCAAGAGGATGGTATTTAGGAATCACTTTCCTTGGAAAAGGATATTGTTCATGCATTCAAGACAGACAATTCCTCTCTATTTCCACACACATTTGGTACTACATGACTTAATATTGATGCTATGAAAATAAGTAAATTTTGTTTGGTTTAGTATTGTAGATCAAGATTTTCTCCAATGCCCAAAATAAGATCCAACCCTTGCTGGATCATCCATTTCCATGCTGTGCTATTAATTCTGTCCTATCAGACGTGCAGTTTGAAAGCCAACCAGGCCTTTTATTTGTCAGTTGTTGACTAGCAAGATAAGGAAAGACACCAATTCAGGGCAAAAGAAAGAAAAAAAAAACTTTAATTATATCAGATACTACTAAACTCTTCCAGCTCATGTACCTTTAAGTACTGACAAATTAGCCCTGTGATTTCAGTTGAATTGCTTGTTTAGTGGGCAGGGTGGTACTTGATCAAAGGCTGGACTTGATGATCTTTCCAAATTTAAAGATTCTGTGATTATATATTTAATATTACAAACATGAGCCAGCCATGCACTGACACAAAGCCACTGAACACAGACAAGTGAACTATTTTCCTGATGTCTAGTTAGGCTACATAAGGCTTCCCATGTTTTTTGAGCCCTCGAAATCAAGGAATAGACTGCATGAGGGAGGCACATGTCTGACACTTCACTATATGCTTCTTGGTACAGGATATTTCAGCAGGGGGTTATTTTAACATTCTGATAATATGCATGAAATGTGGATAAGTGTCTTTATGACATTCCAAACACCAAAGTGAAAAAAGTGTTTTCCTTTCCTAACCATAATTAATCACCGTTAATAGTATTCCCCTAGGGTACAGAGACAGTTTTATCACCAAAAATTTGGTATTTTAAGACAGGGGAAAGAAAGACAAATTGGTTGTGATGAAAAAAGAGGAACTGGTACAACTGAAGCAGTTCATAGGAGGAACACTGATTAACCCCCTAAGCAGATACTGATTGTGATCAAACAAAGTGCTAACACCAGTTTCTCAGCAGATAAACTGTCACCAAAACCCCTACTTAATCCATGAAGCTGCATTGAAGGGTTCTAAATTATTTACAGGAACAGAATATTTGTCAATAAGGTATTTGTTACTGATATTAAAAGGTAGTTGTTACTGATATTAAAGCACCCAGAAATAATAGTTATGAGGACACACAAATAGAAGCCAGAAGGGATATAGTATAAAAAAGGCTATTGGTATAGAATAAACATCATATAAGCAGACAACTGAATTTAAATCTACAAAGTAATGCAAGAGCAAAATAATAAAAGCAATTTACCCTGTATTGCATGAACACACAACTAAGTAAACTAAATCATATTCTCTGTTTTAAAACTAGCATTTTAGCCTTTAGTCCATGTTTTTCTAGACAGAGCAGGTTTGAATTAGAACAAATTGTAACAACAACAACAAAATTATCCAAATGTCTGAAGAATTTTGGTCCTCTATTTAGGCAGCACATGTTTAGATTGATAAATAATTGCAGGATTGACAAGAACTGTGATGTTCTAATTCTAGACAAGTAAACAATCTGCAACCAAACCTTACGGGGGGTAAAGAAAAAAAAGGTAGAAGAAACAACACCAAAACACTAGAAATTGTGTTTTTAGCTTTCTCTAAGTTGACTGAGATATTTTCAGCATTCAAAGCATTCATGAAGTGTTCATGAAGCGTAACAGAAGCTACATAAGCAAACATAAATCTGCTATATCTTTTAACAACCTTAGAAAAAAAAAATCTGTTCTTCTACTTGAAACCCTTCAGGTACAATATTTGAAAAAGCCAAAGAGCAGTGAACACAAAACTGAAATGCATTAGTTCTTGTAGTCCTACTAAAGTATTAAGGACATAACATTGTACTCCCAGTAAAGTATTACAGAAAGAATTGCTCCCTGTTCAGTTTGCTAAAATATGGTTTTTGGGGTAGAACATTTACAAGCTGTGGCTGCTTATTTGTTCCTCTTCCCTCACCACAGGGCTCACAGGAACACCCTCCTCAATACCCTGTACAGACACGTCACTTCTGGTTTCTTCATTTTTGGACATTCCTGACTTTTCCTGATTGTAAACACCTTGCAAGTACATCCACTGATCTACTTCATCTTGGAAAGGAATGTGGTTGCTGGAGTTTTCAGAGATCAATCTTACCAACCATTACGTTTGAAGAGAAAAACCCCTCCCAAACCTGAGTTTGGTCTTACCAAGAGCATTAGTGATTTTATATGAGAATTGGAAAAAAAAAAACAAAGAGGAACAAAGTGCGATAAAACATCTATCAGACTCCATACTGACCACAGGTGTTGCAGTACTAAAACTAACACAACCTCCCTCCCACACTGTCCCCTGGAAAGCTGTTTCTGATTCAGTATCTTTTTCTTAAGGTTTATAAACTTAGAGCACCATTTCTAGCTTAAATAGCCTTCCTCCCGCTCAGAAAATCCTGAGAAGCACTCACTGTACTGGCAGATAATGAAATACAGTCTCTGCACCACTACTTACACTTCCCTGAGAACATTCACTCCACCTCAATAACGCAGGTAACTTATGACACCCAAATGTCCCTTCTCTTGCCAGCCTTGTTCCCTCAACTGCACACCTTCTGGCAGTCTATCACACTAGGGAAGACAGGGTACCCTGTCTGGCAACTGATAAATGAATCACTGAAAGAAGCTCTAGAGTTTGACCCATCTTCTAAGATTATTAAGTTCACAACTTGGTAGGTGTCTTTAGCACTCCAGTTTAATGTCAATGGAGAGCTCTGCAGATGAGATGAAGTAGAAGAACACATTATTTCTTGTAAAGGGGTAATTTAGGGGACATTTGCAATCTTCTTTGGAGCATTTGTATTTCTGACTCAGAAATTAAGTTTTCAAAATAACATATATAGAAGGCCTGAGGAGTATTTGGTGCTTGGACCCTGAGGCAAGATAAATGTTCACGTTCACCATGCAGCACAGAGAACAAGAACAGATACAATGAAACTAAGGGTTTGCTTATTTATGAGTGCAAAAGCATAGAAATCCCAGGAGAAAAAAAAAATCAAAATACAAACCCATCACAAGATATATGCTCTGACATTATCTTGGAAAAATTCTGCAGTGAAACACCTCAGGAAACCCGAGTCCTCTGGAATACTCAATGGGCTACTTGTACCTTGTGAAGGGGACACCACTCTACACCTGCCAAGGTATCCTTGCCAGATGCACACTGCACAGTCACCCACAATGCTTTCCAGGATAAGTCTCGTTGTCAATGTGTGGGAGAAAGTCAAACAGGTGCAATATTCAGATGTAGACAGCTGGCAACTGCTTTTATCTGAGCTAGTGTCATACTTACATTGGTATCCCTATAGCAGATTGGGTATGGAGATCACGCCCAGGAACAGAGCACAGGAATATAGAAGGACATGAAGCCCAAGCAAGCTGCAGCTTTATGCCTACTGAAGGAGTGTGTGTCACTTTATATTAAACATCAATGACTGTGGCAAGGGCAAAATAAAAATACATTTGCTCAAGAAAGGAGGATTTGTCATAACAAAGAGATTTTTCAAGTCATTAAAACCAGAAACCTCCTGACCTACCAATCAGCTACAGACGGGGGACATTCTGTTTCTGAACTATGCAAATGACAATACAAAAATCAAGAATTTTTATTATCCTTTTCCATATGCATAAACCACACATTCCTATCTTCAAATTACATTATACTGTGGCCTTCTAACTCTGAGTGACTGTTCCTAGCTAAGTTTCATCATTTAATATGTAGCACCTGCATTTGACATAATAAAATTAAGCATTCCCTTGGAAATCAGATAGCTAGAAGGTTTCTGTTTCTTTTTTAGACAAGGAGAAGACCTACCTCCAAATTAGTATCTTTGATGTTGACTTTTCATCAGTAATAGAGAACCTGGTTTAAAAATTAAAAACCCAAACATCAAAATGCATGAAAAATCTGTTAGAACTGTACAGTGAGGTAACAGAACAAAGCCACCAAATTCGAAGGCTGCTTCTGCTCTTTAGGATGTGATTAAAAACCCAAAACTTGTTTGGAAAGGAAAGCAAAGTAATCTCCAGGAACTTTCTGCCGATATAGCTAAAACTGGTTATTATCAAAGAAACAAATGTCTGGATTCAGATACAGGCTTAGCAACCTTAGCTCTAATTAAGGTTTCCTTCAGAAGACTGTCCTACGCTAGATGCCAATTAAAGGGAAAACTCCCTTGTTTAGATAGTTTTCCAAACATTTCTAAGCCTTGGGTGGGCTGCCTGGTTCTGCCCTGCAGCACAGGGAAGGGAGAAGGGTTCTTGTGGAATGCCTGGAGAAACAGCAAGGGCTCTGCCTCCTGCTGACAAGACAAACCAAGCCTCACAAAGCTCACCCTGAAATGAAGTATTTTCAGAAACTCATTCTGAACTTGTGTGCCTATCCTGGAAAAGGATTTACATTAAACAGGTTGGGTGCTTCTCACAAGTACTTTTTCAGCTTGCCTTAGGCCAACACCTGTGATCAATTATTCTGAATGCTGTTTAGAACAGTGTACACATATGGGAAACAAATCCTTTATTTCACCTTCTTTTCCTTTGCCAAAATACACCATGTATATTTTTTGATCATAACGTCACTGGAATACTTAAAACAGTTATACTCTCAGGAGAGATGGAAGCTGCAACAAAGTAAAAAGAATGGGCAAAAGAGACTAGAGAGATTTGATCCCTCTCTTGACCAGACTTAGCATCAAGGTAAGTCCTTGGACATGCACAGAAATTGGCTTTTGTCTTAAAACCATCAGGCTTAGACAAGCTCCTTTCCTGCTCCATCCTAGTGGTAACTGACTGCTGAAGGAAAGTAGCTAAAAAAAAAAAAAAGAACAAACAAACCTACCGTGGTTAAGAAAGTGAACCACACAATAAAGCAGGCACAAATCCACTGGGGGAAATGCAGAGTGACACTTGAGATAGGAGAGACGCACAGAAAATGCTCAGAAAGAATGGGGGCAAAAAACCCCAAAGGCTTTACTAAACCAGTGAGCATTTCAAACACAGTTGCAGAGTGGCCTGTTTAAGGTACTGAGAGCATTTAACAAGCTCATTCCAAGCTCCCTGTAGTGAAGAATTGAATGACAGCAAAACCACAGCAGCTCAAGTAGGACAAAGGAAGGAAGAGCAGTAAAATTGCCCAATGTTTTTCCTTACGCAAGACACTTAGGATACCACTAACCTACAGATACACAACATAAACTAGACATTTCATTCTCTTCTCACTCATAACCACTAGCTCCAAACAGGGCTATTAACATCCTTTGAAATGTCCAAATTTTAAATTGCTTTTCTGCAATTACCAGGGAAGCTCCTCTCCCTGCCATGATGGAGGGGACAGAGGGAGGGAGGGAGAGGAGGATTTGCAATAGGTGAATCTCTGCTTTCCTTTGCCCCAGGCAGCTCCAAGTCCCCCTCCCTCTCCTGTGAGGACCTACCTTCTCTACCACATATCCCTGCTCATGGTGTTTCTAGATTGCTTTTCACCCTCTACAGTTTTATACCAACAAAGTGATTTTACGATCCCATCACAGTTATGAATCACTTCACACACTTCTGGGGTGAAACACAAACTGTTTAACATTGCAGAGCAAGCTACATAATTGTTCACAAAATGGAATCAAGGAGGCTGTATCTAATTAAAAGTACATGGGGAATCTCCTGTAAGCAGAAGGTATTGTAATTATCTTGTTTCAATGCAAATGTACCCAGTAATGAGAACAGCATAAGCAAAGTATCTTGCCTTTCCCTTCAGGGACACACAGGTGAAGCTAGAAACACTTCTGATGATACCACACATGTAAACATTAAAAAAAACAAACCTGTAAAATAAAATTCATACAACAGAAGTCTCAGATGTTTGACTTCTAAATGGAAAAACTCAATCCAAACTCTAAACTTCAGCAAGTTAATGCATTAAGTGTACATGTGCAGGACTTTTCTGGGTATTGCAAGCTAAAAAGCAGTTGCAAAATGACAAACTAAGAAATAAGAACAAAACATATTAATAAAACCTTTACTTAAAACATATTATTTCCTTCACACTCTTGAAAAAGCATGCATTTGTATAAATGGATAGAAACTCAGCATTAAAAAATATATTCTGAGTTTTGTTACTTTGTAGTGCAGAACTGCAAAGAATGTTTTATTTTTTCACATTACCTAGATACATTTGCATCTAATTTAATAACCTTTAGGTGAAGAAATGTTCCTGTAAAACAGCTTGCAGCCCCACAAACACAGAGGGATGTTTAACAAGGCCCCAGACTTCATGTCCCGTACTCGACCTCTGACTCGAAATCCAACCGATTTCCTCTGGTTGGACATGGTAGACCTGGCAGGACTTTTGTGAGGTCTGTTGAGACCCAAAACTGCTCCTGCAGCACCAGGTTCACCCATGAAGTATTGCTTTGCCTTTTAACTCCTTGTTCAAACAACGTGGAAACTGAGACAAATAAAAGATCTAAAAATCCCAAACAACAACAAAACAAATAGAGTTGTAGATCAATCAGGCTCAAGAGAATCTACCGAGTGATTCCAGCAGCTTAACATGAGCACAGAAAAATCCCCACTCAGTCTCAACACACATTCCCAGAGAAATCCTACCTTGGGTGAAGTTGTGTGTTCCTTTACTCAGCATTTACCCAAAATACCACAACTTCCACTTATTAAGCTATGGCCTAACCTTATCAATACTTAGTTTGTGTTTGATTCGAGTGGGACTCAAATATACAGTTATATACATGTCAACTCCTGCAATATGGCTGAAGTACACAGAGAAAAAAACTAGGGGGAAATGAAGGAGGATTTATTCAAAAGTTCAAATCACACTGACCTGCTGACCCACAAAATCAGGGGGAGGAGCAAGTTAAAAATCAAACAAATAAATGTACTGATTTTTATAAAAATGTATTACCTGTAGTCCATTTAATTAGAAAACAAATCCCTCCCCCATATACCTGTACTTTGGTATGAACACATTTTTACTGTGGTAAGGAAATAAACCAGAATAAGGGAAAAAGAGTGATATTTCCATCATGAGAAAATGGGTTCTTCTAATTTCTCAAGGTGTCTGTTAGTAAATCCAAGAGGTGGTTTGGTTTGCATGCATCTTCACTGAAGCTTTTCTTGCTCTGTATATAACTCTGGTGAGCCCCATATGAAGCTGATGGGACAGGGTACAGATGTGGCTGGGCTGGGATGTGCTCTCTAAAGTAAAAAAATAAACCTTAAATGCACTCTGCCATTTAGGAAACTTAAAAGAAGTTTGAAACACTTCCTAACAAAGGAGAATACAAACATTGTTAAGGCACTAAATTAATAGCACAAGTGCAGATTGTTTGTTCCAGGCTACTCAGTTTTCAGTTCTGCACTGAGACCTCAAAAACAAACACTTATTTTTGAATACATATAATTTGTCTCACAGCCACTGGGAAAGCTTGACTGCAAGATTTGGACTTTCCACAGAAGCTCCTCAGCTCAGAGAATGACTGTGGAATGGCAGTCAGCAAGAGCTGATTAACCAGGAAGCAGGAAAAAGGCTGCCAGGCACCATTCTGCACACTTCAGAAGCAAGAAGGTACTTGTGGACTCAGAAACTATAATTTATGAGATGTAAAGGGATGAAGTAGATAAAATGAATAACTGGAAGATAAAGAGGATAAAATGAAAACACAAGATTTCACTGAAACATTATCATTTTCCAACTGGAAGTATTTAGGCAAAGCAGATAAATAATCTTGAAATTTGTTGTCAAGCCTGCTGACAGCTGGACGGAGCAGCTGCATAAACTGTTCTAGAACATTTGAGTGTAAATTCCAACTTCACTTCTGAAGTTATAGCTCAAAAAATAATAGTAAATCCAGACCACTTAATTAGTTCACAGTAAAGATTTGTCTTTGAATACAGCAGACAGACTCATTTTTACTCAATTAAAACACCATCCTCCAGCTTAAATGAGCTCTTGATAAGATCTTATCCTATAAAATGGAGGGAGAAAAGTTCATGAAGGAAAAACTAAATACCTTTTTCTAAATTTTTGTGTGGATGTGATGATCCAGCATGCTGTCAATCCAGAGTTCATAAAAAAAAAAAGACACTGGTTTCTTCAGTGTCACAGCTTTAAATGCAGTGTGCATAATTAAAAAGAAAAAAAAAAAATATTTGGAAATATTGCTGTTGTCTCCAGCAGTGGCATGAACAACACCAGAGACCTTCCAAGGGCTTCCACCCATGTTTTCCCCGACAAATGCATGGTCAAACATGAAAGCAGGACCAGTTGCTTTACTTGCATTGAGTACAACCAAAGAACCCTCCTGGTGCTGCATCCTGAAAATCCACATCAGCTGTTATGAAAGACAAGGAAGTCTGCACAGCTACTGCATTCTGATAGCTTTCTTGGATAATTAAGATCATTTTCCACTAAAATAAAATTCTTCTTTGTCTGATTCCTTGAGCTGACTATTTAACAACTTATTCTCCTGTTATTTTATTTATGCTGTACAGATGTTTGCTTATTCCAGTAAATAATCTGGCAAATAGAAGAGATGAGCAATCTCCAGCTTTCTCAGTTCACACTGGTGACACGTCAGTGGAACAAGAACGAGTGATGACCTGTCTCTTCTGAGGAATGATGAGCAGTTGGTCCTCTTTTTTCATCCAAGAAGAGAAGTTCTTACAAGTGGATAATCTTAGCATTTTTAAGTTCTACTTCTGATAGATAGAAAAAAAACCAAACCGTTTCTTTAAAGAAAAAAGAAAGAAAAAGAACAAGAGTAACTTTAGAAACACTCTGGGGTATCATCTGGGAATTTGGGCCATTTCAAAATACAAGCAGACAAAGTAAAGAGAACAGATATTGGAGATACACTTCACTTAGATTTTGAAATGAATATTTACATACATAACATTTATCAGACAGTTTTCCTCAGGATATGAATTTTTAGCATGCCAGAAAGAACAAAATTTGTTACTGGTCCAGTGTTTCTATAGGATGAGTCTCTAATCCTTGGACTCCTGTTTTTTTTCTTTTTTCTTTAAAGGTCAGGTAAAAGTTTAGGAGCTAAGTCTGCTCAGTGCAAATATGCAACCAAAACACAGAAGGCTGTTTCAGGCTATAGAAGCCTGAAAGAGAGTCTAACTTAATTTGTGATAATCTACTTGACAAAACAAAACAAAGTTAAAGAGAAAGAAGGGAGATTTGTGTGTGTCTTTTGTGATTAAATCAAAAATTGTAAAGAAGACAACATCACACCGAGGTTATTTGGAAAAAGGGAAAGTATTTTAAAAATTTCAAATCAATAGAGAAAAAATAACTTCTATCTACTTAAATTAAGTGCTCCAGACCAGATGAAAACAACCAATGAAAAGCACATTGTTTGATAAGGTCACTTATTTGCAAGACAGGTGATCGGTATTCATTAAAAAGAAAAGGAAAACCAAAGAGTTGTGTTATTCACTAGCACAGAAGCACAGTGACAGTCTTAACCAGCTTTCATTTAAATGTTTCCTCTGCCTTTCCCTCTGCAATACACAGAACCATCTTGTAACAAACCTTATTAACACCTAACAAGCAAACTAAACCTTTGACAACTTCTCTGCAGACTCTGACCTGCTGCAGCTCAAGGAAATTCCAGTAGTATTTTTTCTCTAGAAGATCTACTTTTTAATGATCAGCTGTCTTTGAAAAGTCTGGTATTTGCCTAGAATCAACATGCTTTGGATTCTGAAATGTCCCAGCCTAATCTTAAAATGTTTCTGCATAAATCAGCAGTGTTACTGTCTTTCTAACTCCATTCATCAGTTCTTGTAGGCAACAATGCTGTGAGCATTCATCCTCTCACTGCAGCTTTGGCCCATTTCTCACCAATTAACTTCAGATTGGCCAGAGACTTTACAACAAATAACCCAGTCCACCTTATCCCCTCCTTAGACAAACCTTCTAGACTTGTTAGGGAAAAGTCCATGTGACCAGCGAGAAAGGAAAAACCCAAGAAAAGAACTGGCCCAGTGTTACACAGAGGGGAGAGAAAAAAAATGGAGACTGTTGAGATAAATCTAAAGAGCAGATCTCACCTGGAAAAAGCAATGTAAAGTCTCTCACCAGTTGGGGGTTAATCAATCCTTACAGGAATAAAAATAGAAGTTTAAAACCACACAATCATAGAATGGCCTGGGTTGTAAGGGACCTTACAGAGGATCCGGTTCCAGCCTCCAACCATAGGCAGGGTCACCTTCCATTAAACCAGGTTGCTCAGAGCTCCATCCAGCCTGGCCTTGAACATTTCCAGGGATGGGGCAGCCACAGCTTCCCTGGGCAACCTTAAAAGCACAGGATTCAGGCCTACAGTCCTCCTTGAATGTAACTCAAATACAAACCCAGTAAACTATAAATAAAGCTTTGTTCTGGTATTTCTTCCCTATCTCTGCCTATTTCCAGCACAAATTCAGGATATATCCAGGATTTTGGCTTTCTTCCTGGATAATGCAAATTCTATCCCCCCCTCCCCCCAATAGAACATATGCAGATAT
Source organism: Corapipo altera (assembly GCF_003945725.1). NCBI lineage: Eukaryota > Metazoa > Chordata > Aves > Passeriformes > Pipridae > Corapipo > Corapipo altera. The sequence goes on along the minus strand of NW_020884891.1, from coordinate 2,685,622 downwards.
AGGCCTATAGACAGATAATTAGGAAGTAAAAAATAAAAGTTGAATAAACAGCTCACATCTGTCAAGATTTCCCCAATATTTCAAAGTCACTTAAGAAATGTTTAGTATAGGTACCTGGTACCTACTGTTACATTTCCATGTTGAGAAAATTAACATGCAAGCAGAATTGGTCAGGGAATCTCCATCAAATAAAATATTGACAAAAAGAGGTTCTGAAACCAAGAAATAGTAATAGAAAAGTCTTTCACTATCGAAAGAACCTCGATGTTTTGAGATCAGAAAAAGGGAATTAAAATCTATTTCTTCTATTCTTGTAAGCAGAAATTTGGGTTTATAGATGCACAGACAATAGATTAAAACAAACCTAAACAAAATAACTGCTCACTTTACTGGGAAATCCTACAGGTAGTTGTTAGAGGCCAACCTTTGACTTTCTGCTTCAAAATTCTCAGTGTATAATTTTGACAGTGGTGCTTTGTCACCCTGTAACTCAAAAAGCTAAACACAGCTAATGCTCCTATAACAACTGCCCCATTTTTCTGCAGAATCCACCAACCACACACAAAACAAAGTACTTTAAACCTTAATCTCACAACAGCTCTTCAGCACTACAGAGGCAGCAATTCTAACAAGCTAATGCCATATACAGTACTTGTTTCTACATTAGTTTTATATAAGGAGCTCTTAAAAAAATTACTGTGCAGGTGTTGCATTATGGCAGGGCCCATAAACTATCAGAAAAGCTCTGCTGAAGTGTCCCTCCTGGCTGCAGGGAGGTGGTTCACTGCTGAATTTCTGTGGGCTCCCAAGACTGAAGCAAAGAATGAATTATTGAAATTTTTACCAGTGCCAAGCACAGCTCAGCCAACCAGTAAGTGTCTGGGTCACCAATAATTTGGTTTGCAGAGGTTCCTTCTGGTAGAATATCTACAGTATGGATTTCGACCATGCATGGGAAAAAAGTCACCTGTTTTAGTAAATATTCTTGGAAAAGATGTCTAAGATCATCGAGTCCAGCCAGTAACCAAACACTCCAGGTCCACCACTAAGCCATATCCCTCAGCATCACATCTTATTATAGAACACCACCATTTAAATTCTGCCCCTTAAATTTCATGCTAAAGTAAGACCAGTAGAACACGTGAAACCCCCTGGAAATTAATTGAAAACATCTCAGTCAGGAACACAGAATATTTTTCTTTAGAGCTGTTGTCTTATTCCTGATATAAATCATTCAAGACCGCAGAGAAAAATATACCCAGCTTCCCACTTCTGCCACACAGTGGTAAAGTTTTGCCTGACCTCTGGTGGAAAGGGTCAGGGGTAGGTGAAAGACAGAAAACCAAAGAACTTGTCAGTGATGAGTTGCAGGCTATGGCTAGAGGGATTCTTTTGGGAATGCTCACTAGTTTAAAGGCAAATTCTTATTTTTTAATTATTTTTCGTTTTAAATAGTGACCCCAAAAGTAATGTTGCAATCTGAAACGTTCTTACTGAATTTATCTATAAGGTCATTTTGCAATAAAACACAATTCAAAATCATTGATCAGATAGGACACAGCTCTATCTCAGGCAGAAGACTAAACTTTGCTATTAGTCCATGTAATATCAAATTCTATCAATGTATTAAATAATTTCATCTTTGCTCATGGTTTCATTCATTTTTTTTTTTTAATAGGAGATGATACTTCTCTCTTGGTAGAAAACCCATGCATACCACTTTCTGTACAGAGGATTTCCAGCAGTATTTACTTGTAAAGGTGTAAAAATCTACTCTATGACAAATGTATTGTTCACTCAGCAAACAACCTGAAACACTGGGCTTCTACAACTGTAGAACAACAAAGAAAAATCTTAACAGATTGTGCTTTACCATAGCAATCTATACCATAACTATGTGTTGTGACACTCAGTGTTCATCTGCAATGTCACATTTAAGACACTCCTTAAAAATTCCTCTCATAAAGACAAAAATTACTTCCATTTGCAATTTCAATTATTCAGCCAAAAAAAAAAAAAAAACCCACAAAAAAACCCAGAAAAAACCAAACACAAACAAACAAAAAAGCCCCAAACCAAAATAAATAAACAAAACTCCCCAGACAAGACATCACGAAACTGCTTTAAAAGTTTAGGATCACAGCTCTGCACATCTCACTTTGTCTTCTCTTAAAGTAAGTACTGCACTTGGCTGGGGAAAAAAAAAAATAGGGGGAATCATGTCAGGAGCTCCAATATAAACCAGCATAGCCAATATAAACTGTGACACTATATCAGGAATTAAGGGAAGGATAAAGGCAGTTTTCAGCAAACACAATTCTCAAACATCACGTTCGCAGGGTGAAGAAGAAAGAGAAAAGAACTCCAATTTGCAAATGCTAAAGTCTATTTTGGTGCACCTCCTGGATCAAGTCCCAAAAGCACATTTTCTTTAGATTTTTAGGATGGATATTTTTGTTATTCTTGTTTGTTTATCTTTTAGAAAATACCACCATGTTTCCCCACTTGCTACATGCATTGCTCATATGCTTCTCATTTTTTTATGCTGTAATGTTTTTTTTTAAATATATAATTGTCCTCTCAATTATAATTTTTAAAATAAAAAATATCTAAAGTTACAGATCAGTCTCTGGGTAAACACTTGTTTTCCCAGCATTAACAAATCATGTTTCATAGCCTTCTGTCAACATTTGCATTTGCCTCTCCTACCTGGACATAGCAGGAAAAAGAAGGGCAGGGGGAAAAGAGATGGCTTTTGAGACAGTGATCCTATCTCCTAAAAGAACTCAAGTGTGCCTTCAGACAGCAGTAGATTAACATCAAGACACACCACAACATAGGAACTGTTGCTAAAGTTCAGTCATTTAAACAGGATCATAGTAATCAGATCTCATTAAGCAGATGTTTACATACTCTGGAATATCAACTAAACTCTGATTCCAGCAACTGAGATCGGTTTGGGAGTGCACAAAATCCCAGCATGGACTGCAGGAAACAGTATGTTCTAAGAAATGATACAGGAAAACTCCTTTTAATATATCACCTATAAACACCTCATAATTTCTGGAATTACCATTGGAAAATGGAATGCTCTTAGCCTGAAATTCTCATGGGCACATACACTTCATTTGCTGTTGGAAGTAATGACAAGCTGATTATTTCCACATACACTTTCCTTTTATTTTACCAGATGTTATATTTAACAAACATAGGTTGAATAAAATGACATTGTTTCTCTGTTCAGTGCAACCCAGGCTGGGTTAATCCATGATCCTACAAGCACATGGCAGCTCCAATTGCTGTCTGTCCCAGCAGCTCCCTGGAAGGACCAACACTGTGGAAGATTTGCACTTGGGCCTCCACAGTTGCAACTTTAAATAGGAATGAATCACATAATATTAAAGTGGCTATATAGAGATGAGCACACATAAGCATTCTTATCCTCACCACATCTTGGGGTCTATTTCAATCACAGTAAAAATAAATAGATTCCTTCTGTGATATTAATTCTGTAGATACATGAAAATTTTCCCAATAAATCTATAGTTTAAAATCAATAGATCTACTCCTTTGATTAATTGTTCATCAATATATGCTCTGATGTCCTAAGATTAATTTATAACTGGTTGGGATAAGAGTCAACTCAATATATACTCAACTTTTAAACACATGAGAGTTGCAGGATCTTTTTTTATAATGCTATTGAGGGTAAATTTTCAGGAAGAGGGCAACAGTTCTTTCTAGAAACATAGTCTCACATAATTTCTATAGGTACAACTGACACACTAGTATGTAACAATAGGAGATAATTAAAGGCATTGGAAGCCATTTGGAAGACCTTGTATAGGCTTTCAAAGAGGGATTTCCATCATTCTAAAGAGTTACCAAGAAGTAGTTTCCCTGACCCCAGTGTCTTTCTAATATATTTAATCACTTTGGTTTGACATCCTAATTTAGGTTAACACTGATCAGTCAATACCATCTTTCCCTTACTTCTACTATTTCAACCTCCCAGTTGATGTCTGTAAATGCCTACCCAGAAAACGTGACTCAGGTAAATATAACACAGGATGGTAAGAAAATGACACTGAAATTCTTGAAAACTATGTAAACTCAATGAAAGAGATGCCAATATAATTGTCTATAATTTAAGTTATTGTTATCTATAACACGGAGGTTTAAAACTATTAATTCTGTTTGGAAATACTGACAAAGCTGTCCGTGAAAAACAGAGCACAATGGCTTCACTCAGCTCTAGTGATGCCTCAGGAAAAGCAGAAGACAAGGACAGACCAGAGAACAGCAAAATGGTCAAAAGTTTAGGAAGCAAGAGATTGGAGGGGGAGTTAAGAGTGCAGCTGTGCTTTAGAAAAGGCAAAGATGGAGCATTATAAACGGTAAAATATTTGTCTTTAGGGAACAGTGATGTGTCAGGAGTGTCTGTGTGTCTCCCTAAAGGATGGTGACTGTATCAGTTCAGCATTATCTACAACAGTCTTGGCAGTAAAGTTTATTTTTACTGAGCTTCACAAGATCCAAAAGATCCTGTCAGGTTAAAGCAAGTATTCAAGATTTTCTGCAGGTATAGCAAAATAATACTTTATTTCTCTTTACTCCAAGCTCTGTAGTAGAAAACACGATTATAGAGATTAGTGAAGATTTTACCAATTGTTCCTTTGCTCAGTTTTTGGAGGTGATGCAGTTCAAGCCACACTACAGAATGAAACAGCCACATTGAATACTGACAAAGCAATTTCTCAGTACTTTTTCTTAGGGGAGGATTCTTGCTTTTGCAGAACAAAAGTAGCAACACCTTCTCTCAGTGTCTCAGAAGTCTAAGTTGTTAAACATGTGCCACTTTGCCCTGCAATTCCTTGTGTCTTGTTCAAAATGTTTCTTTGGTCAGGAAGTAACTTTCTGGACCAGCTTTCTCAGGTGCATAACCCTGTCCTTACTGTACAGGAGAGTCTGACTGTAGGATTTCATTACAGGGGCAGAGATCAGACAAGTTGAATTCTACAGTGCTTAAAGCATTAGCAGAACTTAGTCCTTCAAAATTGTGGTGTCTTCAAAACCATTCCTCATTTAAAAAAACACATATAAAAGCCAACTGAGGTATCCAATCATTTTCAATAGGAAGAATTTCTTGTTTTCCCACAGCCCTGAAAAGATTAGTTCTTTCTCCCATGCCAACACAGGAGAGCCTTTAAACTACAAGAGAGATTAGCATCACTCTCCTGAGATAGACGGCCTCATCACAACCAATTTGTCACAATGATAGTTAATTAAATGCATTATTCTTCTCCAGCAAAGGAGTGAACACTTGACATGTTTGAGTTAGACATACAAGTCTTCCCCTCTTCTTCAGTCTATACCTTTCTCTGTAACGGCAGGCCCACAGGGAATGCTCAGGGCCTTCATTTACAGTGAAATCAGTGAATATAAGAGTAATTTTTTTTAAACCATTTTCTGTAATGGTTGGATGAATAAACCCCATGTGCTCACAGGGATCGTGCTTCGGGGTAAACACTGAAGTTAGCTTTGGCTGGTCCCTTCAATCAAAACATTTCTGTTCTTCTACATCAAGCAAAATGAAAGCACCAGTGCCTCAAGGAAAATGTATAATAAAGCCCTGAGTTGTCCCACTGACCTGAAAGGTAGGAGCAGCTTGCTGGCTATTGTCTTCAGTAAACACAAGGTCAACTGTTCAATTCCTCCTCAAAGTTATAAGAAGGACAGTGCTTCTCCCTAATACTATTTTAATTATAAAACAGACAGCAGTTTAGAAAAATTTTATCCATATTGTAGGACTTCAGGAGAATTCAGTTGCAAGTTGGTGGAACTTGAATGTGGTGCTCTGGCAAACCAACAGAAAACAAAGTGGTACATGGAAAAGTCCTTCTCCTATAAAGTTCCACTGGGAATCCTAAATCCACGAGAAGATGAGGAGTTGATCTCCAAGAATTGGTCATTTTTTAAAAGCATTCATCACATGTATGGCTGCTGCTCATGAAACAATCACATGAGCAGTAGAGTCAGAGAAGCAGCAACCTGACTGTTGAACCTCTAACACCAAATTTTTCAATTCTTATGCTCATTTGAACTTACGTTTAATTTTATGTATCAAAAGTTTACAAGACCAAGCATCCTATTGCTCTACTGAAAAACCTGTGCCAACTTAGAGAAATTTTTATTGAAAAAAAAAAAAGGTAAACAAGAAAAGGTCAATGAAAAATTAAATAACCTGTTATAAAATATTTGTGGTATTTATTAGTTATTTATTTATTAGATCACTCAACATCAAACAGCAATGACTTCTGCAGGTAGAACCCCAAAACTGCATCAACAGCAACAAAGAAATTAATGTATTTTTGCCTTCTCCCTAGGGAACTTATCCCTAAAAGGTGCTGCAGTGCTTTGCCCTTAAAACCTAGGAAGAAATCAAGCGTGCAATTAAACAGAAATGCCCATTGTAACCAACCCCATTTGTAATTTTAAGTATCACTTATGGGTTTTACTGCACTGGGCTGGGAGTACTCAGCATTTACTGGGTTGAGCCCTGTGGTCCTGATACTACAGAGCAGCTGAGGACATTAAAAACTTAATCAATTTGAAAGAAAATATAAAATGCAAAGATAAGTAATGAGGGAGAGAAAAAAAAAAAGTATTTTTATATTTTCAACCTGGCTTCTAATTGGTATATGCAGACCCAAATCTGCTCAAGCTCTATACTCCTTTGCCAACACACACACCCTCAAAGAAACGACATTTTGGAGTCTGGGCTAAAATACAAAGGAAAATCCCACCCACCAACCATGCCTGTCTTAACAGAACAGTCTAGAGCTAAGCCCATGGCTGAAAGTGAATTATCCTTCAGCATACTATATTTGTGCCATCTGCCTGCCAAGTCAGTGCCCCATCAGCATTTGACTCATTATTCTGTCAGTTCCAGGAGAAATAAAGAGCCTTTCTTACTCAGTCTAAGCCAGATCCCATTCTCTAGCAATTTAAAGACTCAGACATTTCACTCCAAATGTTGATATGGGCTTTTACTACAGATACAATATAAAAAGGAACAGGTACCTCTGTGTTTCTTGCTGGCACATCTTCCCTGCATGTACATTAAAAGTACATCATGGTTTCTAAAGGAAAAACCTTCACAGTGTTTCCTGATTATTAAAAAATAGTTTGTAACAAAGCTGGATGCACTGTAACATTTATTTGGAAGGGCAAAACCTAATAAAACTTATGTGTGAGGAGCTTAACCTACAAAAGGCTAAAGAAAAATAAACAGCATGAATTCCTGGTTAAAGTTGAGAGCTACAGTGTATAATCATGCCCACATCAGAAGGGGGGTGGGGGAACAGTAGGCATCTTCATAAACCAATCATCACAATTTACAAAACATCTCAATTTTACATGATGGGATTACATGTTCTTCATTACATGGCATTGTTCACTACTTAAAAATGTAGGATTTGGAGTGGTTTTACAGGGAGAGAAAGTATGCAAACGATAAATGTTTTCCCTGAGCATCCCCTCAGCAGAGCCAGAGGTGCATTTTTCTGTGTCTGTTCACAGAGATTTGCACGTTTGTACAGATTCAGATGGAAGCAGTGAACGATCCGTGTTAATCTAAGAGAGACAAATTCCAGCGCTGTATTCTTGGGCCTCCACAAACATCTCTACAGTCAGCACACACTGGTCTACTGCAGAGTACTGCAGGAGGTAAACAATGACTAAATATTACTGATGTTCACTATTAATTAAAGCTAAAAATCTAAAGGTATGGCAATGCTTTTTCTTCAGATTACAATGAAAAAAAGCAATTTTAAGGTACATTCTTCTCTGTCACTCTAGATTTCACTTAATTTATCACTGTAGCACTTCATGAATAGAAACACTGAAGATTTTGAGCTTGGTGTTTTAATTAATTTCATTTATTTTAATTTAAATTGTTCCCTTGTATATTTATTTAAAACATTATTTAAGCTTTTCTGGAACCAATGCCAGCCTGCAGGGAAGCTTAGTTAAAAACAAACAAATGAAAAACAACCCCCAAAACCCAAACAAACAAAAAAAAGCCCAAACACAAGTTTGACCTATATCAGAACAGAAATATGAAAATTGTTCCTCCTTCTAAATTGTGATTCATGTCCCACCACACCAGGTAACTAGAAACTAAGTTTGTAAATTCCATCCTCACTTGTTTCCATCATTAATTTTTTTTTTTTCAAGTGATTATTCAATTGTATTAGAACCAGATGAAAAAAGAAATGGCACAGTATTTTCCTATCCCTTAATTATGAATTTCCAGTGGTTACCTGGGCATATCCATATCAACAACTGGACACAGCACTGCATGTTATGGTTTAGTTGACAAGGTGTTGTTCACTCAAAGGCTGGATCAGTGATGTTGGAGGACTTTTCCAACCTCAAGGATTCTGTTATAATGATTCTATATCACATCTTAAATTGTGAAAGACCCCAGGACTTTAATAAATGGTGTAATTTCATTAAAATTGCTTCACGTATAGTACACCCAGCGTGGTGCAGCAGTTTTTTTAGCAATTGCAGATTTTCTGTGGGTCTTTCAATGCCCCAAATGCAGAAAAATTCAAGTCTTACAACTATCCCAACAACACTGGTTGTCAGTGACAAACAACATATATTGGCTAGCAGTGCTACCTGAAGGGTATTTTAGGGGATTAGTTATATCTAATAGGAAAAATAGTCCTCTGGTGAGCACAGCACTATTCCCCCAATTAAAAACATTCCTGTCTGCAACAGACATGCCACATTAAGAAAGGTTAAAGCCAAAAGGACCTCATTTTGTTAGATTACAGCAGAATTAATTGATGTGTTTAATCAAAGAGATGCTACTTGGCAGTGGCATAAAGCTTCTCTTCTCCAGGGATGGTACCAACCTCGTTGGCAGACTGGCAGCTTTTAAATAAATACAAAACAATAAGTGTATGCTACTGTCGAATCCTGCGGTTTATAAAACTTCTTTTGAGAGTCAAACTTCATACAGCCCCTCTCTTTTTTTCCTTACACATTCTATTCATCTTAGCATGAGACAGAAATCAGTAAGAACCACATTGACAGTAATTGTAAAACCACAACTATGCTAAATAGAAGAAAATCACATACAACTCATTTACTTGGTTATAGTAAAAACAGAGTTTAAATATATAAATATTAAATCTAATAAAAAATAATAAAAACAGTGAATAGGAGGACAAATTTTGGCCAAATCTCATGCTTTGCTTTCATTTCCCCTTACAGAAACCTTATGTCTTGAGCTATTTCTGCCAAGCACTTTTTTTGAAGTTATAGTTTGTGTACTTTCAATGTCTATTTCTAAACTAATCCATCATTCACCAGCAAATAAACAAAGTGATGATAAATAAAAAGATTCTCTATACAATATGTGCATGCATCACCATTTTTTACTAGTGTCTTCTGTAAAAGTTCTGTTAAAAAAGTTCACTGACCAGAAAAAAAACGAAACAGAAAAACTGAACTCTTCCTTGACTTTGGTAGTAACTCACCAATCGTAATTACTTACTACAACCAAAATTCACACTCCTACAGTTCAGGTAAGTTTAAATGGACTAAAGTATTTGGAAAATTGGGTGTAAAAAAAAAAAAAAAGAATCTAAGAGTATTTTTGAAGAGAATGGTAAAACATAGTACAAAACATTTAATTAGAAATAAGCAGTCAAGTCCACTGAACAGCAATGCCCATCACTATCCTGGGAATTTCCATGATGCTTATTACACTTGTACAAAATACAGCTATTGATACTCTAATTAGAAAAACTTTTGGAGACTGAAGTTCCTAGAATTGACTGAAATTTTCAGACCATACATTTCTTAAGAAAGAAATTCTGGTTCCTGAACCATAAATAAAAGTTCACATTGATAAAATGGCCAATAACAATGCTGCAGAGCAGATTAGCCTAAACCAGCAAGCTTTATTTAGAAATCATCTTCAGATGCCAATCCAATGTATTATCCATTTAACCCCAAATAACTCCTTCACAGTTGTTAGAAACCCATATTTGCCTTTTTTATTTTTTTTTTTTTTTTTTTGGCAAGCTCTCTGCTCTTTCAGTTTCCTCTTAAGCTTCAAATCTCCCTCCTCTGTTCCTCATGCTTTCACAAGCATGTCAAATCCTACTTGGAAACTACACATGTCACTGATGCCAGAGGCTACCTAGGAAATACTCCCACATGTTCTCCTTCATCTTTTCCAGCATCATTTCTGTAAGGACAGATGGACTCACAGGTATCCTTATCCTGGAGTGGGCTCTGTAGTAGGGGGTAGAAATGAGGGGTTTTTTTTTTTTTAGAAATACCCATATGATCATACCAGATCCAACTCCAAAAGCTGTCTTCAGGCAGCAAATATATTGAGAGATAAATTTAGATCCCTGTGTGCTCAGAAGACCCCAGTACAGAACAGTACAGCTGCTAAGAAGTACTACTCTAAGTGCTCTCTTCTGTGAAACTACTTTCTGCCAAAGAGATGGATTGGAAATTTGAAAAAAAAACCAAACCAAAACAAAACACAAACTTGATCTTTTGTCCATTACACGTGTTTCTTTAGTTGGGTAGTGTTATTTCTCAAGGAAAGATACAATATTGTTTCCAACAACACAAAATATAAGCAGCAGACACAAAAAATAGGATTTGTCCGGTAGCAGTAGCCTTGCAGTATTGCCTAAGGCAGCACACAGCCTCTCAATGACATACATCACACAAGTATGTTCCTTCTGAGACAAGTGTTTTCCTCATTAAATAAAATTTCATACTGTTATCATATAACTTCAGACTTCACAGTAGTAATTTTATGCCTTATTAACATGTAATTTTGAACTTAAAATAATGTAAAAATTTTTTCCTCTAGAGATCTCACCTTGGCAGGATGGTTGGACTAAATCTCCAGAGGTTCCTTCCTAACTATTCTGTCATTCTTTGACTTCCCTCCCAGCTCACACAACAGTTCAATGAGCTACATGTTGCACACCAGTCTGTTCCCAAATTTTTAAATAAGATTTCTCATAGCACCCATTACATAATTGGCCTAAGAATGATAAGTGCCATTTGTATGACAAGCCACAGATATCCTGGTAAGAAGTCAAGGTTACATTATTGTTCAGAGGCAGAGGAATGCACAAGGGCACTGTTTGGTTGTTACCCTGTTTTGGAACTTGTCAAACTGACAACTCCAGCCCCTTCAAAAGCCCTGATCTCCAGAGAACCTTTACAGAAGAGCTCATCAGATCCAGCGGTGCCCCAGGCAGCATTCTTCCACCTAGCCACAGCTTTGCTAGATCCTAAAATTAGCATGCCAATTCTGCTGGAGCTTGGCTTCTTCCTATTCCATATGGATTGAGAAGGATGAGGAGAGAGAATAGGGCTGCCACTGCTGCTGGTTCCATATGGCCCAGCTGGACCAAGCTGGCTCTGAAGTTGGCTGTTTGATGGGAATCACTTGCCAGAGTTTCCCTTTTCAGAAGCACAATGTGTATCAGAACTAGCACACAGCTGCCAATGTGCTTTCCAAGCGAAGCTCTACCAAATTCTTCAGCTGCTAATGGGGACTCATTCTTTATAGCTAATTGTTTGCTGGTTTCCAGTCTTGCTCTCCTCTAAAACTAATTATAAAACTTGCATGGTTTGTATGAACCATAAAATTCCTTCCAGAACTTCAGTGATTTGTAACAGAGCCAGAGTACTTGAAGGAGGATTCAGTACCACAATAGTCTCATAGTGAAGAGATTTTGCAGTACCATGGGAGACTGTCCTTGAGATTCAGCAGGAATTCATCCTAAATCATTCAGACAACTCCCACAATAGTACACCCTGTGATACTGTGTATTTAATTTATAATTTTTAACACTTTTTTAAACAAAAAGGTTTAACTCTCACGGTTTGCAAAAGCATAAAGAAAATTGTGTTACTTGACGCTGTTTATAAAGTCACCAGCAACTACCAAGACAAACTTGTGTCTTAATACCCTGACCCAAGTCAGGGTATTAACTTTTTGAGCCGTTTCAAATTCTAATAACTTTAAGTTTCAGGCCATGTTACAGTCAATCGTGCCAAATAGAAATGCTTTGTCCAACTAATTCTTTATACTGTTAAATTGAACCATTTGCTAACATGAGTCAAATGAGATATTTCAGTAATTTACTCCTAATGGCAGAAAAGCAGATTAGAACCTTAAAATATCTCATTGGCCTACCCACAATGTAGCAGTTAGCTAAGTGAAAATACTGAAGAGATGTCACTGACAAAACTTAAAAATCATTACAGTTGCAGCAAAAAGTAATTCCTTCAACACTTAAACCAATGACTTTTAAGAACTTTATTGAGCCTGACGTGAGTCTACCAGCAGATGTACACTGAGTGAACTGATGTAGGGATCGAATAAACCTACAAGAAGCCACTTGTAACACTTCTATCCAGCTTTTCACATGTACATTTCTCTTTAAGATGAGAACAGAACATTCTTTCTCCTACATGAGACCCTCTCTGGCACTGCTGCTGCAGTATTCACTCTGGATACACTGACTTTGGTTGTGTTACAAACAAGTTGCTACACACAGAAATTCTCTCTGTCAAAGCAGCTAATCTTACTATGGAGTTGAAAAATAAAAGGTGTGCTCCTCCATTCTGTAACTGAGTTACCCACTGTGTTGTGAAATCCTAATGGAGTTAAGTATCTCTCCTTCATGATAAGACAAATGAGGCTGGGTCAGTCTTCAGGTCAGAGAGAACTGCCAGTTGAGCTTTTCAATATAAGTCTTGTTCTTTGTTTCTTTAGGGTTTAAAGTGAGATGAAAGTCATGGGTCAATGATCTCACTGTAATAGTTCCAAGATTTATGAGAGACATTCATACCACAAGAGCAGAGGAACATGACACTGACTGATGAAGATAGACAGTTCAGTTACGTTGGTTACCAGAGTTTTATTCTTTCAACAGCAGCCAAATCCATCTTTTCTTCCTCAATTCCAGTGAGGAGGCATCCACAACTTCTCTGGGCAACCTCTGCCAGGGCCTCACCACCCTCACGGGGAAAAACTTCTTCCTAATATCTAATCTAAATCTACCCTCTCTCAGTTTGAAGCCATTCCCCCTCTTCCTGTCACTATCTGCCTTAGAAATCTCTCTCCTCAGCCACCAGAGGGGAGCTCTGATTTAAGGGCAGACTTTTGAAGGCATCAGGGGTTTTATCAGAGTCTGGGGACAGTATCACTGTCCACTGTAGAATGTAACTTTTAATGTACATCTGGTTTCAACTCACAGACTGAAGAGAGACCTAGAAAGTAAGCATACCAAAATTCTGATGACAAAAATTATCAGCAAGTTTACAGGAAAAATTCTATTGAAAAGATTAACCTACAAGGAACAAATTGCACATGAAAAAATTAGGTCTTTGTTATCAGAAATGTTGTTTTTCAGTGACACACCTTCTGTATTTGCAATTCAAGCCTGAAATAATCTTCTCCAGTGAGTTATTGGGTACCATATAAATCACAGTTGAAATTATTTCTAAAGGAATTATTTCAGATCATCCCGTTGGCTGAACACACAACACAGGCTCGTTTATACCCACACATTTGCACAGGAACATTTCCATCCACAGAGCAGAGTTTAGTAAACTAAACAGATGTCTGGTGGTTTACATCTGAACATATGTTTCCCTGCAGACAAAGAATGACCTCTGGTAACTGCTTGGTAGCTACAGTAACATACTACTACAGCCAATAAACAAATTCAGCTCTTCTACCAAGGGTTCCACTGGTGAAGTTATCATCAGAATGACTCGCAATTGGTATCGGAAACAAAAATCATTATTCCAGTTGCACTACCCAGGTTTGATTTTTTACCTACTGGAATACACATTACTCACTTTAAAAGGACCCTTTTTACTCATTGGTGAAATTCAGAACATTCTGAATTTAATTGGTTTGTTGTAAAATTAATAAATGTGTTGCATACTGAATGAATTCACCTCCAACAAATATTACAGAAACCCTCAAAATATTTGCCTTGTTATGCAAGTAATTAATGGGAAATTAATCAAGAGAACCAGGAAATCATTTAGAAATGCTCTTTAAAAAGATTTTAGTGGGGAGTAGAATTTTAACAGTTTTGGTCAGAGATTTATGTTGTCAACGTTATGTTGTCATTAGAATTAAAGAAAATTTTACTGGGTTTTAAAATATTTGGATTTAACCTAGAAAACCTGGAGGACTGAATCCCTTCATATGCCCTTCACAAATGTAACCTACACTCTGCTTAATGTATTGAATAAATCAAATAGTCCAATTTATAATTAGAAGTAATTCAGAATATTAAATATTGCAGGTTTACAGAGCACAAAATATCAAAATTAATTTAGAATCAAATTCCATCTTTCACAACCTTCAGATTCTTTTTGTCTTCCCTTGCAATAAACACCAAAGTGTTATTTATTAAAGACAAATTACATCTAGAGTTTTCTACTCTAAATAACAATATGTGTGTATATATATGATCTATACAACTACAGTATCTAATTGTGTCCTGAGTACTTGATCTATTCAAACTGTCATAAAAATGGAAATTATTAATATCCCCATTAACAAAATAGAGACTTAAGGCAAAGACAAAATTCAAATATTTGTTTATGTTAAAAAAAAAAACAAAAAAAAAAAACTTGTGGTAGAGTCAGAAGTTTAGGTCAGCTCTTTTAAATTCCAGTCCAGAACTAAATGTTCTTGTCAAAAATGTAGCAAAAGAAAATTTTGTTTTTTCACAAAGACCATAGTAAATTCTCATTCTGTTGAAAGCACTTAAATTATGTGAATGCTGAACCAATCAATTATGAGGAAGATTCTCTTTTTAAAAAGACATAATGAAGTGGTAGGCATGTTCAGAGGAAAAAATGCATCTTTTTAAAAAGGGAGGCAAAAATAGGAGACACTTTAATGAAAACTCATCCATTGAAAATGCAGCACTAATCAGGCCTAAGAATATAAAAATACTGAAAATGTCCTTTTGCCTAAGTTTGGTGAGAACTATAAATAAATATGGCCCAAGTAATGAAGAGTAAAAGCTTTCAAAGAGACACTTGAATTTAATTTGTGTGGCTTTGATGAGAAATTTATCAGTAGAGAAGGTAATAATTCTATTCCACTCTAAAGGCATTTTTTTCTAAACTGCCAGATAAAGGTGGACTTCAGATACAAATATGGGTTTGATGGTTTGTTTTTTATTGGTATTTCTTTCTGAAAAATATCCTTCTGTGCTGGGTAAAGACTGCTGACTTCAGCAGTTCAAGCAAAAAGATAATTAAAACAAAATTACTCTTTTAAAGTGTTTCAAAACTGGCTCAGAATGTTTGCATGTTTGTACTTTAAAGCACCACAGTCTTAATCTGTGGAGACTCACCTATATCTAAACAGGTTTTGAAGGAGAAGGAGATAATACCAGGTTTGCCCATGACAAGCTGTGTGATGACACATTAAGGTCTGAGAGTGCTAAGTAGTCCTATATGTATATTATATAAGTAATTTATATATGTATTATATATTAATATATAATCATATAAAATATTAATATATTGTATAGTATAACTAATATATTGTATCTGATTATATATATATATGTATAGATCCGAGAGCACCTGAGGAGAGAGCTGGTGACTGTCCTGAAGCTGGGAATTCAGGACAAACCCCATAAGGCAAGGACACTGGTTTCCTGGCAGGGCTGGGAGATGCAAGGAGTGAATTGCATATGCTGGTTCCTGTGCCTGGCAGGGCCTGGCATCCTGTTCCCAACCAGCACCTGGATCCACAGGGCCCCCTGTGCCCATGCAGCATCCTTGCTCAGCCCCAGCAGGAATTCCAGCCAACACCACCATGGGAAGCAACCGGGAATAGGGAGGGGTGTGCCCAGGCTGGGGGGCAGCAGCACACAGACAGAGAGAGGCAAGAAACCACCATTGAAACCAGGCAGGGAACAGCAAACCTGGTTCAGGCAGAAGCATGGGTACAGGAGAAATCACATTTATAGATATATTATACATATAACATATCTATACATGTGTATATATAAACATACATATATTATACTATGTGCACATATATCAGCCAATAATCATGGAGGCAAATGGAATTAAGTTGTATACCATGCAAGTTGCCATATAAATATTTCAGAATGAGATATGTTGCCATAAACCCTTATATGCTGAACATGTATCTTTCAATCTAGAAGGATAAATATCTCTTAAAATAACTGAATTTTCAGAGAACAACATTTTGCTGGCAAGAACCACTCACAGTGACTGTGACAATAGCTAAGAAGGCAAGTATTTCTCTAGCACGTATTTCCTTCTTTAATATGATCAGCTTTGTCCCAACATCTATCTTCCAATCAATTCTCTGCTCACATTACTGTTAATTAGGCTTCAAACTTCTATATTCCTCTTTGAGGGATATTAGAGAGAGAATTCCTATCAGTGATGATTTTGCATCCAGGCATATACAGTTGCTATAGAGTTGCATGCAGATGTATATCTGTATGGTCATAATGAGAATTCTTTGATTAGATCCCTTTTTAAAATGCATGATTTTGATTTAGTTTGATTATTTAAAATCTTCAATCAAATTAGCTGGATGCATGAGCTTATTATATTTTTGGTAGAGACTTTACTGCAAAGATGAATTCAGCGGTCTATTCATTCTTCCTCTTACTTTTATAAAGAGATAGAAAGGTGACCAGTATCAGCTGTTACATCCCAGCTCTCCTACACTATGAGTCCACATTATACCAGCACAAGTAAGCCTTTTACAAATATTAATGGTAGAACTTACGCTGTAAGTCAGACAATTTGCCTTTTAGACTCTGAACATGCCAAAGGACCAACAGCTCCCTCTGTACCTAAGGTGGGGTATTTGATTAAATTTACACCTCAGCACAGATTAAGGAGAACTTTATATCAAAGAGAAATAGAAATTCCTTGGTTTAGATTTCAGTTCTTTATTATTTCATTGCTGCAGAATTAATCTGAATGTCATAGAAACTGTTCAAGAAGCAGTGATGGATCTACCTACAGAGGTCTGCCCAAACACTTGAGTCTGGGGAAACCAGACCACTGATTCTCCTTAAAACATAAAGGTGGGTTGATGACACTTTACAGAGAGGGATTAGTGATTTTTTGAGAACCCATCTCTGACAGCTTGAAGGAAATTTGTTTAGATAGTAAGATCTTTATGGTTACCAAGTGCAAGGTCCAATAAAGCTACTTCTATTTGCAAACTCAACTGCACTCCTCAAAAAAACCCAAACAAATGAAAAAAAAAAAAATTCAATCCCTCCAATCCCCAAGTCACTAATCAGTTTTTTTTTTTAAAACTTCACCTACAGAAATCAAAAGAAGTTAAAACACACTACGTGATTCGGAGAAAAAGGATGAATTTTGAGATCAAGTACTATTGGTAAAATAAGTGAAGAGAATAAATATTTCCTGTGGCTGCTTTGAAGACATTGTGGCATTCAGACCTTGTAATCTACTAAAGGGAAGACAAATATACTGCTAAGTAGTAATTCCAATAGTAAGTAGCTTCTGTACAATGGGAATTATGCACATTTTTATTTTAGTCTATTAAGGGCATATGTTCTTGATTTAGTTCAATATTTAAAAAGCTACACTCTAAAATGATAGATAAAAAAACTTCAAGAATAAAGATGCACAAAAGGTAATTAGACCTGAGATTAGTTTAATGATCAGTTATTTAAAAGTCATATTTTAAAACACTTGCAGTTTTAGAATTCTTTTAAAATACAGGCACTAAGACTAGTTTAGTTCCAATATATTTTGACAGACAATTCATACAATTTACACTTTGAAAGTACTTAAGAAAAGTAAAAATCTTCACTAAGATGTTAACCTTCCTAAAATAAGTTTTATAGAATGGGTTACTTGAGGTCTCGAGTAAACAAATAACAAAAATATGATTCTTCAGCAAGTTCTTTTGAGCCTCCAAATCAATCAACATTTGGCAGCATTTCTCAGCTGTTCCTATGAAAAGCCATGTACAGATTGCAGAAGTGTCAGTTGCTCTGATAAATCTTACTATGCTAATGAGGTTGATTATTTTCTCTCTACTGATGAGAAGAATATTGGCATATAGGCAGTAAACTGTTATTAGCACATTCCCAATAACAGTTTTTATTTTCTGACTCATCTGACAGAGCTCATCTATAAATCCCACAGGATTTATGGACATAATGAAATCTGCACCTTCCTCTTGCTAAGTGCCCCTGTTTAGTGTATTCACGTCAAGTCTGTTGAAATGAACCTCTTGTGAAGGAGATAGTTACTCTACAGAGTAAAAATTCCATAAGCATTTGACTCTTCTTCCTTCTGACTACGTATTTGCACTTCCAGATAAAACACAAGAATCCTGCAAGTAATCTATTTAAAAAGAAATGCAATGTATTTCTGTGGTGGCCACCTAAATACATGCCAGTTATTAGACAAAAATCTAAATAAATATAACCACATAATCTAACTAGGAAGGCTGAATTTTGCACACAACACAGCTTTGATTTGTCAAAACAAAACAAAAAAAACCCCAACAAAACAAAAAAACCCCACAAGGCAAAAAACACCTCCAACCAAACAACTTTGCATTAAAAAGGTTCAGGCAACTATTTAATTCTATTTATATCTCTTATTTGTGATATCAACACATTTACCCATGCTCATTTCAGAATTGTGTCAAGAACGAAGTAGGGAAATATAGGTGACCAATAAACTAAGCTCAAGGGACATCTATTACAATGAAATCACTTTCAGCCTCATTACAAATCAAATAGAAAAGATATCTAAAAAAATGTAACCGCAAAGTTTAAATATTTCAACAGGTCTGAAACCAACAGAAACAGCAATTTAACCATTCACCCCAAAATAACTGAATTACAGAAATAGGTGCTATTATCCTGTGTTATAATAGAATAATCACACCATTAAGTAGTAGGCAGAAGTATGAAACTCGACAATATTACAATATACCATGCTGAATAGTGTAAAGTAGAGATGCAAGGTAGAAACAAACAAATGGAACTTATGGATGGAATATTTTGACATCAGAGAAATAGGTAAGAGATGGTATCTTGCAGTAAAGGAATACTGTACAGAAATATAGCCACTATTTCATCATTTGGAAAAGAAAACTAGAAGTTCCATAGGTTGAACTTCCATTTAACTCCTGAAAGTCTGGACAACAAGGAACATTACCTCCACAAATGCTAATTATAAATGCAGTCATAGATGTACATTTAAATTCCTTACCACAGTGAGCCAGTTGAACCACTGCAGCAAAGTTTCTCCTGAATCAGAATTCACAGTCCCACAGCTGCCTCCTGCAGGAGTGACCCTGCCTGACTTGAGATTGAGTTCCCTGCTACACACGCTGCTTGAATAGATATTTAACCTTGGGATACAAAGGGCTGAAGGTGAAAACCTTCAATATTTATAGTCGGCTATCAAGGAACTCTTAAAGTTCAACCATAATATGGTTACAGTGTGTAAAAACTCGTTGTACAATAATACAGAGCCAAGAGTATTCTTACCTCACCATCTTCTCACATTCACCACCCCTCCTGGCACTGCCTCACCCAGCAAACCACCCCTTTATTACAGCTCCCCCTCCACCTGGGGAGCCATCTCCTGACCAATATACCACCTCACAATCAGCTTCTGCCCAGCTGAAGCCTGCAAGCAATCAGGCCTGACCAGCACCTCAGGTGTTTGTGCCCAGAGAAATGAAGTGTTGGGGGTCAAACACCTACAGCGACTGTTCAGTTATAGATTCCTCTGGGTGATCCAGAAATAGAAGAATAGCAAGATCATGTCTTAAGGAAGAGAAGTGAAGATCCAAAGGAACCTCAGGGACCTTAAAATCCCTTGTTAGTACCCAGATAAATATCCAAGCTGTAGCTGAAGCTGCTGAAGCTTTAGACTAAGGATAGTGAAGACTAATGGCTCTGTTTAGATGGTTGCTTTGGACAAATCTTAATTCCCAAAGGGCATTACTTGTTTCTCTATTTCCTCTGGAGTACAGACTAAAAGAAGGATATCCACACTTAAATTTTTCTCAAGGTTTTGTGCTTTGCTGTCGGTCAAGGTGACAGCTTGACTTTATACATACTCTAAATGAACACTAACTTCATGAAGTCCACAAAAGAATTACAGATTAGCTGTCAGAACTACGAAAGAGATTTTGCACATCCAGAAACCATGATCCACTCCTGGAGTGTCTGTGCATGAACAGGAGAATGAAAGGTATTTAACAACCAAAAAATATTTAGGAACTGAATGGGGAAAGGGCCAAAATGATAAGCAAACAAGGATTAGGACACCAAACTCCCTGATCTGATACCACATAACTTCTTCTGTCAGATATGTAAAGATGTTTAGTGTCTTTTAAATTCTGGAATTATTATTTTATGCAAGAGTTTTAGTAATGTGTAAATGATAGTATATATTATATTTTAGAATATATTTTTATTTATACCACAGTTCCACTTATCTATGAGATACTTGCCTTGTTAAATTTATCAAAAATTAACTTCAGTATCATTAGTGTGCAGACAAAAGGCACAAAAGATGAAGTTTTGCTCCCCGACCTACCCCTAGGACTCCTATGCTCCTGCAATTCTTGGTATCCAAGCATCACCTGAAACAGCTGAGCTCTGTCTGACAAGTAAGGAGGGATTCAAAACTGATAGGGATGCTGAACAATTAAGGCTTTAGGAGTTAGTCTTTTGATGTTTTCTGCCTGTATTATAGGGAAACTACCTTTGATAATCTGGACGCCTGGCTCAGAACATTATGAAATCAAAGTTAGTTCCCAATACATCAAACTTTAATTTAGACAGAAATGCCTCCCTCAGAGTTGAAATGCTCTTAGTACATGGGGAGCCTTAATCTTGCATGTTCCCCTGATTCAAAATAATATTTCATCCTGACCTTTTACTGAGAGTTAAAAATAAATGCTGGCAATTATAGTTATGCACAACTGAAGATAAAAGTAGACTCAACCAGCCTACAACATTCCACCCATTGGGCCAGTTTGCTTTCTGCAGCTGCAAAGGTGGCTGGAAGGAAAGGTGAAAAGTTAACATGGAAGTCAACATGTTAACATGTTCAAAAGTTAACATGTTCAACAACGAAGTGTTGAAAGATATCACCTATGTGTTCTCACAAAGAAAAGGAAATATGCTGCTAAACCAGGCTTTCATTGTTTCTTCTCTGAGGAAGAGAGGGGAGAAGTTTTATTAACTTTGAAACACCACCTAACTATGCCACAGTCGTAATATACTATATATCTCGTATATATGCAATTATCTATAATGTATATATACATTTACAGAGAGAGGGGAAAATGTCATGACAGATGGAGGATAGAGCTGACAACAGAAGACAAGAAGTCTGAGAACCAGCCTATACTGGAACCTGGATATTGAAGTTAAAATAGATGCATGTGCAATCAGAAGGATGCCACTTCAAAATATTGTTCTGCTTTGTTAAAGAGCTTTCTAGTGATGTGAGGTTTTTAAATTGACTTTCAGTTTAAGCAGAAATCCCTAAGCCACTTAGCATGGGAGGGTGAAGAGGCTCGCTAAAACCTTGCTGTTTATGCTAATAAGATAGTAACTCAATTTACTTGAGTACTGATCAATGCTAAACAATCAGAGAAGTTCATGTATTATGTATTTCAAAAGAATCTGTGCTTTTTAGTGGAATGTCACAAGGTTAAACTACTGGTAGACACTGTTTCCCTTGAGCCCAATTTCTGCTACAGTGCTTCCTATCCACATAATGAAGAAACAATAGCAAAATAAAGCATTGTTTGGAACACATAATGAACTGTTGTCATAAACTTCAACCTTCAAAAGTCATTATATTTTACAGTTTGATGCAGCAGACAATCATCAGGCCTCCATTTGCTGGCTACATCAAACAATGTACACTACTTTTTACCATGTCTCAGTAATTATTGATAGAACAATTGTCATGGCTTGCACTGCTAATACCAGTGCATTAGCAATTGAAACAGTTTGTTACAGACTTCCTGGCAGGTAAACTGCAGTACTGTAAAACCTGCCTATACTTAACAATTACTTTAGGAAGTACCCAAAATCTATAACTTTCAAGTTATCTGTTCTTCCTGTCACTGACTGTTTTCTGTGGTTTATTTACTTCTTTTACACTAAATTGCACAGCAAATACCAAACACTTGTTTTTAGTTCACAGCAATTCACAAGAAAGCTTTCTCTGATTTTTAAATCAAATGAAACCATTTCATACTCATAAGCAAAAGACAAAATACTTCTGTACTTCTATGCAGCATTCTGCTGATGGGCACCTGTGAGAACCCTTCCTCTTAAGTGATAATTCAAATATTATTACATAGAAAAAAGATTAATACTAAAATTCAATCAGTAAAACAGACACAAGATTTATTTTTTTGCTATTATCATGTACATGAAGGATCTCATACTAACTAACAGCTCCTCTTGAAGTTACAGGACAACTGTAATATGCTAATCATTTTACTTTAAACCCCTTTTTCTTTGTTTTTGACCTTGAAACATTCATTAATACAATTTGGAATAAGTTGCCCAGAGTTTGTGGAATCACCATTCCTGGAAATATTAAAAAGTAGCTGGAAAAAGCCCTGAGTATACCAAAGTTTGTTCAGCTTTGACTGGGATTTGGACAAAAAGATATCCAGAGATGATGCATGCCTGAGGTCATTCCATAGTTCTTTCAGGATAATTGGCAAAATTACCTGTTCTCTCCACATCCAGTCCTACATTTCATGCAAACAAAATGAATGGAAAACAGGGCGAGTTGTAGAGCAAGTCTATATGGGATCAGGTTGAGAGAATTCACTAAGAAAATTACATGTGCTAACAATGGTTTTTAGAACTGAGAGAGATGGAGAACAGATGATACCATGAAACACTTTATTGAAATGTTCCGAGGCATTAATGCCACTATTTATATATCAACATACATTGCAAAGGTTACTTAACATCTCCTTAGATTAGTATGTTGTTCAGAATCAAATTAAAATTTATGACTACAATTCTGAATAATTTATAGATATCACATACCAGGGTACTTCAGAGTTTCTATTCAGTGGAATGAATCTGTACATCTAGATCAAATACATAATATATAGATATGGAATTAATTTCATACAGAAGGAAAGGCAAAAAAGAGAGGCTGATGAAAAGGAGAAGCAGGTGCATGTTCTGCTGAACGCAGAGAGTGTTGCAAAAAATGGGTCACAAAGAAAGAATAACAAAACTGTCACAAAATACACCATCCTTCTATTTGGAAGTCTATAAGAATGAAAAACTTAACGAGAAGTCCAAAGAGTAGGAGGATGGTCCTGTCCTGACAGAGACATCCCGACTGCTGGAAATCAGCTAAGAACTCTGTCTCCAACCATCTGAACACAGTCAGAGCCTTTCCTCCAGTCCCTGCCTGACTCATTCCTTTAAACTGTCATTTGCAGCTCCTTTTTGAACTAATCTGGTAGAATTCAAGCCAGCTCATTATCATTCCTCGAGATTATTAATTAAAAGCAGTAGTAGAACACACTATGACGTTGGTATCTCAGAGTAATTTTCCAAGGTACGTTATATCTCACACAAAGAAAAGAGAGCCCTTTTAATGGCCCATTTTCAAGATAAAGTGCAAACCCTTAGGAAAACCAGTATCATCTGCTCTGCACTTTAGCATTACCACAGCCTTTAAGTCCTTTAGATATGTATTTACACATTTTTACTAATAAGTATTAACTTATATTTACTGCAACTGCATTCTTGATACTGTTTATCAGCAGTGATCTGTATTGGGAACTGACAAACTCAGCATAATTATAAATGTTTGTAAAAAGATGGTATTTGTGCTCACATAGACAAGACCCAGGGAAAAAACTATTGATTTACAGAATGGCAGTCTCAATAATCTTCATAGTAATTAAAATCTTCTTATACTAGTGGGTAATCAGAAGGACTGGATCTCCCTTCAGGATTTGCCTGCATAACCCTTGAAATTAAAGGAATCAGAACCCCCTATCTTTCTATATAAATAATTTACACTTTAAAATGCCACCCTTAAAACTTCAAGGTTCAGTATTGCTATTTAAATCAAAGCTTAAATATGCAGAAACTAGATTTTCTCTTCTTTCAAGTGAGTCTTGTTGAAAAAAACAAACTTTCTTTTATTTCCACTAGATGAGGTTAATGTATTTCCAAGGAGACACTACTTTTGCAGATGACTTGAATCAGAGAACTGCTATAGTTATCATTATGCAGCTATTCAAATAGAAACCCCTAGAACTTGGCAAAAGGAGAAAAATAATGTCTCCTAATACATTGTCCAGACTCAACGCAGGAAGGTAGGAAAAAGAGAACATGTAAAAGTCAAAATGATAAAAATAATCAACCAGAATAATGCTTGAAAAATTGAAAATTATATGTCTGACATTAAGTTATGAAATTAATATATCCAAGGTAGGAAAGAAAAGCACAGTGGTAGGATAATTTACATGGAAAAAAGAATCTGAAGTCTGAACAACACACAGAATAGAAGTAATGCTATGTAAATATGATTTATTTCCTATTAAATTTTATAATGAGAAATAACACAATTTAATGAACCCATGGACCACCTTGTGTGCTCAGGGGACATTGACTCGAATCCTTCTTTGAGAGTTCTCTAGTAGTGAAAAGATGTTTAAAAGTTTTTGTCAAGGCCATACAAATAATTGACAACATCACAAAAGCAGTTGACAGCAATTGACAGAAGCACAAAATCAGAATTGGAAACAAACTTACTGGTCAGGTCAGAAATGAGAATAATTTAGAGATATAAAAGAGAAACTTTTACAAGTCTTCCAGAGGCTTTTAATTTCTATATTTTATCAGTGTAATTTACTTCAATGCATTATCTTTAACCTTAGGTGGCAGGCAAACAGAAAAAAATAGAAAGCAATTTCAGTATAAAATCACAGACCCAGAGCACCACTGAAAATGGAGAGATCCAATGGGAGCAGAGATAGGTCAAACCTCATCTGTTTTAAAAATCATAGCAATGTGCAAATGAATCCAATAAAATGGTCTATTTTTAATACAATGATGTCCCGTCTGCAGAATAAGATAATACAGGATAAACCTGAAACTAATCTTAGAATACTTCATTTGCTGGTTCTTCCACAAAAAGTAACTGCAGCAATTAGCAATTTAATACGTTTTCATTCATGAGCAATGAAGAAAGGTCTTGTTCATATTTGATAAGAGCATAAAGCAGATCTGAGGCAATGTGATTAACCAGTCATGCTTTTTTAGATTAAAGTTGTCTTTTCAGTCATTACTGGTATTTGTAACTTGCCACCTGAAATAAGTTTATCTGCTGTCACCACGTTGTTGTATTACAGAATGCTGTGTTTACTGTGTGGTTTTGTTAGAAAAATATCAAAATGAATAAATAATCATACAAAGGCCCCCTATATTCAAGCTTTCTAATACAGAGTCCTCTTTACATATAGATAACTTACTATGTGTGGATTATGAACACACCTGCTGAAGTCTGGACACAAACATGATTCTTGCATATATGACTAACAGTATTTTTTAGAATTCTTTGTGGAACTACTCTCTGTAAAGAATAACAGGGAAAAAATAAAAATAGGGAGTTGCTCTAATTTTTTAATAGAGAATTTTTATTCCAGAAGAGAAAAAAAAAAATCACAAAATTGCTTAATTATGATTTTGGACCCTTTCTCATATTGTGCTGTATTACACAGGTATGACATGGCAATCCTTTAAATGCAGCCCTAAAGACAACAAAAGCAAAGGAAAGACTATCAAAGCATACAGATTGATGCCTCTTCCTGAGAATTTGCAGAAAGGTATTCTGTTTACATTTATTTCACTTTAAAAGCCACAATGTAATATTCCTTCTACGAGTTCTGAGAATTAGTGTCTCCACAAATGTAAAGGTGATTAAAAAAAAGTGATTTGCCTTGACCTTTCTAAATGGCTTTTTGCATGTTTTGTTTTGTTTTGATTATTTTGTTTGGTTTGGGGATTGTTTGGGGATTTTTTCTTTTTGTTTTAAGTTTCAAAGACATTAGTGTTAAAAATAGAACAGGACTGATACTCTAAATACAAAGAACTGGTGATTTTCTCCCTGCATCATTTTTGCCAACAGCTATCTTTAAATACCAAAACTTTCTACCATTTTCATTTTGAAGCTGAGCAAAACAAGATTTGACAGTTTAGCTGCTTTGTTTGTTATATGCTGTTGATTCCAGGCTTCCAACGCCAATACAAACAAATTTGCACCCCAATTAGCTTTCATAAATCAGTTCATTTCCTGGGGCTGTACAGCACCACATAGCAGACACCTGCTAAACTACTCACTGAAAGCACCAAGGTGCAATTGTAACCCATTAACTTGGGGAGGGGAGAGGTAAAAATAAAGCACTGTTATAACCTTAACCTTCCACTGATTTCTGTGCCAAACAGAATTTGGTTCTGATTTTTACATTGATCATTTCCTATTAAAGGGACCAATACAGAGAACAGAAAGGAGACAAAAAAACCCAAATACAACTGTAATAGACTCTGCAGGAAAAATGAGAGGTTTACCCTTTCAGGAAACATTTTGATTAGAGTAGGATACAGTAAACATGTTTTTAATGATTGAAAATATCTATTCCCAATCATTTTATTTTCTAATTAAAAGGAGAAAAGGCAGATATGACTGCAATTCTAATGGTGAGAAGTAAAGACTATGTGGCAATGGGGAGATCTTGGCAGCCAAAGATGGCTGATGGAGCTTTGAAAGTAGGACAAGGCAGGGCCAGCTGCTCTTAAATCTCAGGTAATTATCTTAGGACCTTCTTCTTCCCCTTCCCCCTTCCCTTCTCTTCCCTTGAGCTACAACAATAAAAACTTTTAAATGCATATGCAAATAAATAATTTAACTAAATCACTTTGATCACTAGAAACTGTTAGTTAACATTAGAATGTTTCAGCTGAGAGAGATTCAGAGAGATTAATTTGTCTTCCACTGTGCACAACAGCTATTCAAAATCCTCTAAAGACCAGGTTGTGTTGTAATGAAGCATATTTACAGCTTTCTTTATATTTTATTTAGCAAGTAAATACTCTGGTATTTTCAAACTGAAGGAATCTTATTTGTTTTCATGGGACACATCTTTCCAAACACCAGTGTGTTCAGAGAGCACTTTTTAAAATGTGCTCTGTTCAGGAGCCAAAAAACCACTTGGGAAATTCTTACTGTGGGTCTCTAGATTTTTATATCATATTTTAGTGTTCATGGATATTAAATTTCCTACCCAACCATACCCTTAGATTTGGAAGAACATCATGACACCTTGCTGACTGAAGCTATTAGCACCTTCTGCTTTCCAGAGACCCATCCCAGCTAAAATTGTTCACTAGAGGACATTTCTTCCACACCTCAAAACCACATCACTAAATGGCCTATAAAATTACTACAGGGTTACACACCATTACTCTTTAAATATCCCAGAGTAAAGCATTAATGAGAGCTGAATATTTATATGGATTTCAGTCTCTGAATTTACAGATGACACCCTTTGGTGGGCAGTTTGGTGACCAGGACAACCTTATACTTTAACACAAACTTGTTTAAAAGTAAATTGGAAAAAAAAAATAAAATTCTATGCACCTTCCAAAATAGACATCCCTGTTTCACATGGCTACCAGAACCACAGAGAAACCACAAGTAATCTATCAAACTAGGATGACATTGAAAACACCTCTCTTCTTGTATCCAAGTGACTTGTTTTAGATGCTTTCCTGACACAACTTTCTCAGGGAGTGTGTCCTCTTCAGTTTGCTTTGGTCATAGAAGCCTATTTGAAAATAGAGCCTTTTAGCTAAGAGATAACTTCCCTTTTGAGTTCTTCAAGGAGCTGAGCAGATTTAACTCCTTTCTACCCCCCATAACTGTCCATACATGCCATATTTTTAGTTGCTGCAAGAAACAGTTATGAAAAGTAGCTAAATAAATGAAATATATTGATTCTTTTATTCTTTCTTTGAGATGCAAATGTTTTCCCCAATGAGGCCTACTCTCTTTATCTGCTGAGCATTGAGGTGGTGATCTGCTGGCCCTGAGAAGTTATGCTTTTAAGTTTTTCTCTCTTACTCATCTGGCAATCTAAGACCTGCAGGTGGACACATTCTGCTACAAATCATTAATGAAAATTGTTTTTATCCACTGAACTTTTATTTTCATCAACCTGTACATCATGTCCTTTGGACAATGTCCAAATAAGCTTGAGCATATGTTCTGCCATGTGTCTTTTTGTTGAAATTAGATATAGAGATAATAAGTCACTTTCAAGTGACTAGTTTTGTAATTTAAATCTCTTCAAAGAATACTGTAATAGCACAAAAAAGTCTCCTGTGGAGATACCCACTTTCATGTCTTTAAAGACATCGAGGTTCATCAACTTGGAGAACCTAAACATCCCAAAATACAGCACAGGAAGGTATCAATGGGTTTAGGGTAACTATAGACACTCACATCATCCCAAAAATCTAACCTTACTTAAAAGCCTTTTTCTGGATTTCATATTCATGTGAATTTGAATGCAGATTATTTTTTATTAAATATTAGGATTAATTATGTGATATTTAGATTATTAGTAAAGTGTAGAATTACACATTTTATACATACTTACCAGAAGCAGGTTTTTTCAAATTCCTTGTAAGATCCGTGTATGCAGCTGAATGCCTGGATTATGAGGGATGAAGTAATTTAACACAATTTTTATGGAGCATTTCAGTTGCATAGGCTTAAAAATGATGGCTTGTTTCATGACAATGGCAGGCAGCCTCATGGACCAAACAGAAGGTGCTTCACCACTGCCAGAAGTCAAGAACTAATTGAGAAATAACACTTTTACAAACTCCCAGCTTTCTATTTCAGTCTTAAAGAAACCACTAAGTTTTTATTCCCCTAGGCCATAATTACTAGTAAGTGGAAGAAGCTCATGAATTGAAGATATAACAATTGTGATTTTCATAATTAAGGATAAAATTTTAAACATGGTTTAGATTTAAAGGAAGAAGAAAATTAAGGTTAGACTAAAAAGATTTCAGAGCTAAGACTTTCATAATCCTTATACCAATGTTGTATTGAGGCTCTGCCATTCACTTTAGGGGATAAAAACCACAGTTTAAGAGCTGTGATATTTAAAAATGAAAGATGTAAGTAAATCAATTTGAAAAGTTCTTTTCTTACACATTTCCAGTCAGTAACCACAGCAAGTGTGCTTTTGTGTACACGATGTCATCAGAGGAGGGATCATGATTTGGAAGATTGTTTAAAAAGACTGCCATTTCAAAACTGAGAGGTATAAATCGTGCTCATAAAATGACCTGAAGGGAAGCAAATCCCTAATATGCCCATCTTTATTCTCAGGAGATCAACTGAATTGCTTTTCCGCAGCTTGTCACAGAAGAGCAAGATGAAGTGTGTCTGTAAACATCAGTGACAGCAGCAGGTTGGAGGAAGGCTTTTAAGTATGAAAATTCCAAACTCAGAGTGCCAAATTCCTTCCTGGCTCAAACTGAATACGGTTTTATTGAGACCAACAACGTTAATGCTTCATGCTACATAAAGTCTGGCCAAAAGAGTGGAAGCAGTGGCCTTGTTGAATGGACATCTTTGTCAGCGTGTGGAACACCAGCGTGCGAACAGCGTGGACTGGGAGCCGAATTCAGGCCCTTGTCCTGGGATCAGGAGAGACCCTCTGAGGGACAGCAGGAACAGGGTGGCCCCTGGGACTGATCACTGCAGCAAACTGCTGTCAAAGGAGTGATCTTGCATCTTTCCCTTGATCAGAACCATGATATGACATCGCAAAGAGCGCTGCTGCAGCCACCTGAGCCAAAGGAAGCTGAGTTTCTCGGTTTGCTCCCTGTTCCCTTTGTGTTCATAGACAGAATCACCCCAGTCCTGCTTCCAGCTCAAACGTACACAGAGTCAGACAAGAGGAGTCCCCGCTTCCAGCAACACTTCACAGTGTCATCAACCAGCTGAAATCTCATCATGAGCGTCTGAGCCTAGAAACGATCCACCCAAATGAGTGTAAACTTAAACAAAATCTATTCCCATTTTAAGCTCTCTGTCTGTATTACATATTTATACAAGTACCTAAAGGAAAATAACATACCCCAGAGTTCTTAACTCATACTAAGTGGAGGGGTACTGGACTATCAGCAGGAAAATCTACTAGAGCTGTCTGATGTGAGCATTTTTCTGAATAGATTTTTTGTTAAAATTGTAACACATATGTTTAATTATCGGAATAAATTGCTAAGGAAAGCAAAATTACTGCTAAATACCCCTGAAAACATAATTTCCAAGAGACTTTTTATTCCCATGCAAAACCTGATTAATCTTTTCTTTATTATTTTGCTACAAAGCTATTAATTTTATTACTTACAGCAGGACAATTTGTAATATACTTGATTTAAAATGCCATTCAGCTATACACTAATAATATATACTAGTATTGCCACAGCTGTCAAATGCTAACATAAAACTGAAAAGGAAACATTTTTTGGAGGTTTTTGACACATATTACTGCTGAAGGTGTATTATTAGCTACTAAGCTTCAAATAAGAAACTATATTTATCATTCACTCATTAAAATGTGTTTTCTTCACATAGATGATCCAGTTAGTAGCAGACAAATTGTTTTGTTGTTATTACTATTAAACAATAGTTTTAAAAGATATAATAAACATAATGGCCACAATAATTTTTTGAACCATTAGAAGTCGAACAGAAAACAAACAAAAAATTGACAATGTGTATTTGCTAAATGGCCCTGCAGTGGAATTGACTAAGAATGCAATATTAATATTATTGGCTATGTTACATACTCAAAAGATCAAGTAGCTTTATGCTTCAGTAAGTAAGAAATACACTGAAAAATGTTTTTCTCTGCATATACTGAGCTGAGCACAAACAGCTTCTCTCTGTTAGCCTCAACTACAAACAGTGCTGTGGTGCATGACTTTATTTCTTTAGCCTACATTTTGAGAAACCAGGCATGGTGAAAAAATACCTCAAAATATAATTTATAAAATGCACTTTTATTTGTACAGAATTTCAATGTCATAAAATACGTAAAGGAAACCTTTTTGCTGACCATATGGATAATACCAAAATATACCTCCAAGGACACATATAAACCATGAGTACCCACATTTGAACAGATCTCTGGTCACTGCAGTGAGGTTGGAAATAGATGATCATTAAAGGTCCCTTCCAACCCAAACCATACTGTGATTCTCTGACTTAATGGGACCCAAGACAGCTTTGCAGAAGAATCATTTCTCTCTGACTTGGGATGCTGTGTCCTGCTGAGGGGATGGACCAGAGCCAGACCATAGGGCTGGAAACCCAGAGACAGCAACAGAGAAACCCCAAGATGTTTTTAATAAACAAAAGCTGAAGACTTTCAGCAGATGACAAAGTGCTCCTGCTCTTACCAAAAAAAAAAAAAAAAAAAAAAAAAAAAAAAATAAGAAGCTAATAAAATATATCAAGATTAATTTAGGTTGGAAAAATATAAGTAGAGGAAATTGGATGAATCCTCTTCCTCAAAAGACCCAACTTTGATCCTTAAAATCTTTCAGTAAGTTTAAATTAACTACAAGTAATCGCTATTCACCACTGCAGCCTTTTCTTCATCCTCGAAACCTCACTTAAGGCTTTGATCTCATTCATACCCAGCTAATTTCATTCTGCTTAAATATTACAGATTGCTTTGATAAAGTCTTCCTGTGCTTCTGTATTTTTCAGGTTTAACTTCAATAGCATCACTCAATACAGCCACTAACTTAGAGCCAGATTTGCAAAGTAGAATCTATGGGTCACTTTATCTGTGAAGATATTATTTTGCTGAAAAATATGAAGGTTTCCTGATCAGTTTATTAGATCTGTAATTATCCAAAGCCAAGCCAATTATGATAGAAAAAGGACAAATTACCTAGACTGATGTTAAATAGCTCCAACCAGAAAGTCTTCATTTTCACATGGCCTGGACAGCAAACATTTACCTTTATATTTTTGTGATCCTGTATTTAATCAAGTATGAGTAAACCTTTAGGAAAGAAACCAACAAAGTGCAATTATATATTTGTTCATTCATTCTATTGTCCAGCTTATCTCCAAACCAACTGCAAAGGTTTAACACAAAGACAGACAGAACCAAAAGCTGACAGAGACAGTCGGGGGCTTTCCAAGCTGAAAACTTGCTGCTCCATGGACTACAGAGACATTGTGGTATCAGGAAATGGGACTTACATGTCAAAGTGATTTTGTCAATGCTCATTTTGTTACTGTTATCGTGCCAGTGTGAAGTCAAACACAGTAATCACAAATTGGAGGCAGGAAAAAATGAAGATATAATCCTGCTACTCTTCTGAAGCCAAAACTTGATTATGGTAGAGGTTTTTCACAGAACAAGGGCTTTGAAAATATGTAAACCACATAAAATAAAATTATACAAATAAAAAAGAAAATACTTTATTCCAATTCTGTCTGTGTACATTTCACCAGTCCATTTAAGTATCTTTTTTTTATTTTGGAGCTACAATTGACAATACTCCTAATAAATCCAATAAACTGAGCTCCATTCCATCAGCCAGTGGATGTGACAGTAATTGTCTTTCTCAAGAGAGACATCCAGGACAAATAGAACTCCTAACTTCTAAAACAAATGAAGAATAAGATTACACATTATTGAATTCAATGACAGAATTACAGTTTACAATAAGCATAAGCAAGTCTCCTAAAGAAAAAAGGACAAAGGCTACAAGTTTGAAATAGAAACTATATTTGTGTTCTTCTTTTTACATTTTCTTATAAATGGAACTGAGAAAGGGAGACTTTCTTCTGAAGAACACAAATAATTTCCATGGCATTGCTTAGGAATGAGGAAGTATCAACAGTGAAATCAAGGGGCTGGTAGTTTACACAAGCTGAAAAATCTGGTCCAATGTCTTTGCAATAAAGACATAAAAAAAATTCTTCCGGAAGCAAGACAAAGTTTTAAATGAAATACAACTAGATCACACCATCATATGTAAATAAATAAATGAATAAATAAATGAATATATAAATAAAATACACATTTATAAACTAGCAGATGTGCTGACACATTAAGCATTAAAACAGCGATGCTGCTGTAACTAGAAATTCTTCTCTGCTGAATGCAGTACAGGAGTTTACATTATTTTATATGAGATTTTGATAATAGAATGTTCAGCAAACAACTCCTAACCTCTCACCTTGAATTTAATCAGATATTTTTCCAGAAAAATCTCTTGGAACATTATACATGAGAAGAATGGTGTTTCTAGCACCACTTCAAAACCTACCATAAAGATGGAATATGTCTTGAAAGCAGTATCTGAAGGTATTCTTGGAAATATCTACCTTGTGTTTATTTTTTTCTGAGCATTGCAACACTCAAACAATAAAAAAAAACTGATTCTTGAGCACTGAGAAGTGTTTTTTCTCTGTGTATAATACCCTCAGTTGATGTGCTTATGTCATAGAGATGCCAGTGCGAGAAAGGAACAAAGCACTCAGCAACTTGGTTGGCCTCAGTATTTAAATAGAAAGAGTCATAGTAAAAATTTCAATATTACTGCCATTAAAGAACATAACAAAAACATTATTTCCTTCCTCAAACATACAAACCAAATGCAAAAACCCCAAATTATCTCCTTTTCACTCCACAAACACATATCTGTATCAGAGTCTTCTAATTTGGATTAGGATTCCGTTTTTTCTTTAATTGCACGGGCACAGATTGTAAGTCTGTTCTATGGGAGACTGCAAGTTTATTTCTATATAATATATATAATGCAAATACTTTCAGTGCTGAAAAAATTAGCCTTTTTTTGTTCAGTCAGCTTGTGAAGTATCATCAGCTACACCCATTTGACAATCCTCTAGTGAAGGGAAAAAGGCAAAATAGTAATCAGAGAGATATGATATTATAATCTCAAGCTGGATGTTTGACTACCATGAAAAGAAACATTTTCCAAATACTTGTGGAAGTTGTAATGCTGAAAATATGAAAAATCATGAAAAACATTCAGAATGAAAAGACTTGACATTGCATTGACAATAAACTGTATTGTGTTGCTGCTCTAAGTGCAAGCAGTGACATTCAGCCTCTCTGTGTTCCCAGTATATTCAAACTCAATTCAGTAGTAAAGTCAAATCCTGGTGTTTTATTAAAAGATATTCTTAAGTATCTACAAAACAATTAAGGTAAGAGGACCTCCTTCCATCCCAATACATTTGGTTTATATGCTATCTGCCCATCAAGCAGATAGTGCAATAGTAAAATGTGTTAAAGACACTCAGTGTTTAACTTTTTGGAGAATCTGTTGAAGGAGATATACAGGGTAGAGTATGGAGTAAACATTCCAAGCTTTGGAAATGCTGGATGTGTAGAGCACCTTCATAATGCAGCAAGGCACTCTGATGCAGAACACAGGTAACAGATAAATCTACAGCTAATTAGGTTTAATAGGAAAGCATCAGCTCGACAGATGAGTAAGTCATCTGCACTCTGCATGTGCAATGGGCACCTGCTCTCTCTGAGCATTCCATGGGGTCCAGAAAGGCAGGGCAATGGCAAGACAGCACTTCCAGGCCAAGGCATCGACCATGTTCTTCTGGCTGCCCAGGGCACCAACTGGGAACTGGATGAATAGACATAGAAACATGTTTTTTCAAGGTCAGCACTGGTATTGTGAGCACAGGCAACACATCCTATTATGAGAGAAGGGATAAAGCACAGAGAGTAACCAGCTGGCACTTCGAAAACAGATGTTTGAGTAATGTTCTAGGGTGTTAGAAAAGGAGAAGTTTGTATGTAAAATGGAACCCATGGCCCCGATGCAGGCAAAGTATCACAAGGTGGGACAAGCCTCTCAGAGATTGGACCTATCTTCAGGGCTTCTTACCGGGAGATTTACAGATCTGCACCCCAGCTCAAACCAAGTCTTTATACTTCTTCAGATCTCCATGTCTCATATCTTGTGAATGATGTTTTCATACTCATATTTACTGTGCCTGAATGAAGGGTCTCAGCCTTCCCAATTTTATTCCTTATTAGCAAGTAGCAACAAAACTATGTGTATGTAAAAACAGTGGAGAAGTCTTATTCAGCACATCTTCAGATGCATCTAAAGCCAAACTGACACAAGGCAGAGGGATTTTTATTTTTTTTCTTATTGTAGTCTGAAATGGCTCCTTTACCTACTCCTCACCCCACATACATTTACCGACCTGCTGCTCTCACTGGTATCTGCTTCCCTTTCAATATTGAGTTCCTTTAAAATAAGCTAAATCAGGAACTATTTGATGTCTCCTGAATTAGCTATTTCTAACAGGAACACCATCGTGAAAGAAGCCTTGCCACCTGGGAAACTCTGTCAAACACAGCAGGGATCAAAGAGAGAGCACTGCTGCCATTCTCTGCTCAGCTCAGCAAGAACATTCACCCACCCAGGCTTCACTTTTCTAAAGCCCTGCCTATTCCAGCATCAGCGATCTACAGGAAAAGCCAGTGCAGAGGGTTTTCCTGAATTCTGCATTTCTCTTTGGAAAGACAACAGCTCCTGGGCTCTGTGGGAGACAACAAACCATGTTCTGGCAGGCAGCAGCTATTCCAGCAATGGTCACAATCCCACTACAGAGGTTTTTTATGCAGTTTTCTCTTCTGCATTACTTTGGCACACATGTGAGTATCTTCCCATGTGTTATTATCCAACATATAGAGATCTAAGCACTGCTGTGGGCACCAAGGACTTCTTAACTGGTTTTCATACTACAAATGTACATTGAGGTGAACACATGCAGCCAAGGTAGCTGAAATAAATGCAGGTATCAGAATTCCCTCCCACCGTTCAACAGGAGCATTGAACACATTTCCATGTTCTCTCTTTACCTTTCCTGTGCCCTCCTTTCAGACACTAAATAGGCTATCTTGACATCTCTCTGATTACCCCTCCACGTTGCTTGCAGTCTCACCAGTCTAGATTATCTCCATTAGCTGAAGCAGCAATGGCCTCTACTAATCCTGTCAAAAAGTTTGTACAGACTCATGGAAATCTTGCACCATTAATCTTGCAGCAGTTTGGGGTTGACATGAGCAAACCCCATGACTTTAACAAAGAGCATTGAACAAACTGAAGTGTTTCTAAGAAGCTGCAGGAAGAACATGAGATAAGGAGGCAGACATCAGTGTACATGATAGATAAAGTGATTAAAGGAAGGGTGCTCAGCAGTAATAAAATGTATTTCTTTTTTTATATTCAGTAGTAATTCCAGGTGTTCTGTGAGATTTCTTGCCATGACAAACCTCACACTGCTCCTTAAAATTCCCATTTGGTTATTTGTCAGTTTAACTGACAAAAGACATTGAAAAATTTCTTCAGTAAAAAAAAGAAATGCATGAAATAACAGGTATTTCTCCCACTCTAGTATTTGAAATATCACATTTTGTAAAGTTGCATTGGCTGCAAAGAGGATTTGAATGGTTAAAAGGCAGAGTTATCCAACTATTACTTCTTCTTTAATAATCTCAATGTGTATGCATATGTAGAACAACACAATGCCATTCTTTTGAGTAAAACAACCAAAATATTCTTTGCTACCTAATTGAAATGGTTTCTGCATATGCAAAAGGAACATAAACCCAAGTTTTCTTTCTGGAACAAATATTCGATCTGTCAAGAATAGCACTTGATGTCAGGATTATGAAGTGTGGATGAAATGACAGACCAACAGAGGGAATCTGATGCAAGATTAATGAGATGTGCTCCATACAGTCATAAAAGTACTTGAAATAAGAAACAAGGAAATGAGGGGGAAAAAAAAGAGAAAAAAAAATAGAGAGAAAGGAGCTGCTTTCTGAGCCTTCTGTCGTGATTCCGTGAAAGATAAGTGATACAGAATTTTATTGCGAAATTTCAGAAACTCTGTGTGTATGGATATTTACCTTTGACCAGTCATGAGCTACAGTGTTTGTTATACAATATTTGGGGCACTCTCCATATTCATTTGGTCTGACAGTAATTCAAGGTAGCCACACGTCCACCATTTTCTAAACTGTAGCATGTGCATTGCTACAGAAAGCAACAGCCCAAATGTGCAACCAACTGCATGGTTTCATGTATCTGCTAACCAGCTGAAAAGGGATCCCCATCTGGCAGATTAATACAATTCTTAGTTGGATTTATTGATTTCTTTCAGACCCATTCTGACTCAGAACTATAATGATGACTCTGTGACTACGTTCTTCCATTGGTATTCCCCCTCCATTTCTCATTAATGCCCATTCCCCTGGTGTGTCACACTCTGTGTGCAAGGTACTGAGCAGCACCTAAGACCATTGCCAGCTCCTGCTTGCTCAGTGCACATCCAAAGTGCCTGTTTACCTGCTGGCACACAACCCTCAGCAGGAGAATAACTCAGAATTGGAAGAGAGTGAGTGTTGCCTTTTTCCAGAGGAATGGATACCTCTCTACAACTGTACTACTGCAGTGAACAGCAATGATCAGGTCCATGGGACACCTTTGTGCTATTATATAAACCTAGGAATACAGTTCAGTATACTACGAATTTACCTCTAAAGATCTATGTAATAGGAAATGTATTCTTTTCTAAACTTATATGCCCTACATAGTATACATATGGTATTTATATATCTGCCTGAACAATTTGGAAACTTCATCTATTCCATTCCTGCAATAATTATAGGAATATTTTCATTACCTCATAAACCTCTCTAGTCACAGTGCCAGAAGCAGAGTTTCCAGCACTTAATGCTTGACAAAAGCTGGATTGTGATTTCTGGGAGATTACCCCATTCCTAAAGAGGGAACAAATTGGCCCAGTGCAGACTCCAGTAAACCCAACCCACTGCATTGGCAGTGGAGCACTAGTGATGCAAGTCATAGAATCATGGGGAAGGACAATCAAGGATTTCTGTCCATGTGACAGTACTGAAATGTAAATAAAACATGGTAAATTCTAACAGCATTTCCCCACTTCAATAATAAAATAAATTCATTTTAATTTACCTTTAGGCTAAGACTTTTTTTTTCTTAAGAAAATTGAAAGAATTATGATAAAGTTGTGTAACTTAGAACAACTCATTTGGCTTCTTAAAACATTTAACTTGAGAACAATCGGTCTTTTTCCATTGAGAGATCTCAACTGCAAACATTTTGCCACTTCTAATGAATTACTTTAGTATTTATCAGCTCAGCCTAAATGTGGAAGTGAAAAGGGATGTCACAAGGCATAATATAGTGCATACAGAAATATGAGAGAATCATACAGAAAGTAGAGTCTGATGTGAGGTTCACCACAGGTCCTGGTCTAGGTACTAGACTGTGGAAATACAAGGATCCATGTATTAGGAACTAGAGGAATAATATTTGGAAGTCCTTCATTCTTCTTCTAGCTATTTTTTGTGTTTTTAAGAACAGTTTCCCTGGTAAAGAAACTTAATTTGAAAATAAATAATACCAGTTCTGATCAATGAAGTAACAAAACATGGTTTTATAGAGACACAGTGAAGGAAACTGAAATATTGTTCAAGTACAGGAAATAAAATACACCTCCATAGTGAGACTCCTGGTACATTCTTATTTGTTGTCATTGTTTTTCTTCACATAAAAATGACCTTGGTTGTAAACTTATACTTAAATTTTAAAAAAGGCAAAGAAATAGTATATTTGCTGCTGTCTTGCATTTTGTACTGGTTTATTTATGGATTTTTTTTATTACTTTTTTTTTAACTCACAAGTTTAATGGAATTTTTACTGTGACTTTATAGCTGTGTGATTTATAATACATCAAACAAGTCAAATCAATCAGTAAAGGCTTAAAAATCAGCACAGGTTGAGATGGCTCCTTTAAAACAAATCATTACAGCTATTAGAACTCAAACATACATAACAAGGATTGACCACTAATGTGAGTTATTTTAAAATCTCATTTTCTTGGTAAGAAATGCTGCCCTTTCTATATAACTTTTTAACGATCTAATAAAACCATCTGCAGAAACACAGCCTGAAACAAGTTTTTCTTGCATATATCTGCCAAACAGCTCTTTAAATACTCTACACCATTCTTTTAAAGGAAACCTATCCCTGTTCTCATTGATATGGACATTAATTCTCTTTAAATACTCCACACTATTATTTAAATACTACATACTAGTCTTTAAATATGCTGTACTGTGCTTTTAAAGGAATGTATCCATATTCTCATTGTTATGGAAAGTTAAATCAGCTTTTTAATTGGCACACCTCTTTCATTAAGCTTAAGAAATATATTCCTATTATGTTCCAAATATAATCACATATAGGGGAGGCTCTTCTACCTTACAGACAAGTAAATCTCAGCAGAAAGAGAACCATATACACACTATAGATGCAAGACTATCAGCCAGGTTTAAAAGGAAGAAAAAAGTCAGGTAACTGTGTACCTGAAGGGTACAAGTACAGGATTTTATGACCATAAGTTATACACAAGCACTGAGTTGTATTACACTCACGTGGTATTAGGATCAATGAACCTGTGAATGGCAATTTTAATTTGTTAGAATAAAATAAACTTTTTTTTTAGGCTAGAACTACATTTTGACTGTTATCAATTTCATACAATTGCCCAATAAGAAGTGTCAATTTGAATAGCCTACATAATCATGAATATTTTATGGATGTCTGTGGAAGAGCCCCAGCCACTAGCAAAGGTCACCTTGAGAAGAAACAG
Organism: Corapipo altera; assembly: GCF_003945725.1. Classification (NCBI taxonomy): domain Eukaryota; kingdom Metazoa; phylum Chordata; class Aves; order Passeriformes; family Pipridae; genus Corapipo; species Corapipo altera. The sequence continues at coordinate 2,645,644 of NW_020884891.1, read as the reverse complement.
CACTATACAATAAATAGTGAAAAGAACTTTTCCTAGTCCATCCGGTACAATAGATCCACATTACACCTCATTACAAAGAACAAATGGCATTTCCTCCAAAAGATGTCACTTTTCACTCTAAGCAAACATGATTGTAGCATCCAGAACTCCATTAAGCTTGTTACAATCATAATACATCCTTGCCTTTTTCTTTTTGATCTTAGTCCAAGAGATTTGTAGAATCATGGGCGATGTTTTTTCCCAGTTGTCTGAATAACCTCAGAATTACACCATCACCTAGAGACAAAATGTAGAAGAGATCTCTTTTGTTGTACTTGAGTTTGATCAATGTTCAGTGGTGCTCCCTGCAGCTACAGCAGAACCATTTATAGACCCTCTGCAGCTGCAGGTATGACAGAGATTTTCTTGTTAGCATTATTTTGCATAACTACAGATAGTTTGGTGTGTTTTAATTTATGTCACTGAATCTCCTGATGCTCATGTGGGTTTTGTTCATTATTTTTCCCCTCAGAAACAATGTTTTGGCAGCATTTGTGTTGATTCTTTTAGCTCCTGTCAGATTCTTACTCTCTATCCTCCCAAAGATGAGCATCTTCACTGCATGTATGTTTACTCAGAGTTCTTGTTTCTTTGTGGCAACAGAAAGTGCTAATGAATGACAGAATATCTGTGGAAAGAGAACTGCACAGAAATCACTACCAGAATATGTGCTGGTGTCATTAGGTAATTAGAGAGAGCAGCACTAGGATTTCCTCTGGAATTCAGAACCCTCCTTCTGCTGGATTGTCAGCCACAGGGAGTACATTGCTGGCCCACCATTCTCCAGCAGTCATGTTAACAACAGTATTTCCTCTCAGGCAGAACTTTGAGCCACATACACAGCAAATGATCCTCCTGCTCTCACAGTGTCACTGGAAACTACAAAGTGCTACAATTCCTCTGTTAGAAAAGAACAAGCATGAGATGAGACGTGATACAACCATCAGACACCACTTCAGCATCCAGTTCTAGTCACTTCTTTCCAACACATACTGAATAATTCCAGTCTACTCGGGTTCATCTCACTGACTACTTCCAAGATGCTATTAAATTTTGCTATTAACACAAGTTTTAAAAAGTTCACTGGGGAACATAAAAGGTTTCTTTTGGTTTTTAAGCATGCTCTTTTCAGAAGTACTTTTAGTCCAGGTAGACACAAAAAGGCACAGCACATACACATTGTCTCCAGCTTCTCCCTATGGTTTTAGAACAAATTTTCTTTCAAATAGTTTTGCATGGGATTCCCAAAGCTGACTGTTACAACCCCAGTCTCCCTGAAATTTATACTTTTAAGTTTTTTTCTAGGAATAAAAGTCAGTGAGTATAACACACAGTTTAATCAATGATTTCTTAGAACTATAAGATTGAAGGTAAATAACTAATTTATTGATGACTATGTGAAGAGAAAATGGAAGAGTACACACATGAGTATTTTTGGCATCATATTTTGACACACATAATTTAATCATGATTATCTAATGTACTTCTGGCATCTGGTCACACCTGAAGGAGTTCATATAAAGGCAGGCACACTTAGGTGATTTTTAAAATTGAGCTCCTAGAGACAGTATTGTCTGATTATAAAGATATCCTGCTTACCAGTGACAGTGATACATTGCCAAAATAATAAGCAAGATCTTATATTCAATTTTTAAAGATCTTTAACTCCTGTCTCATCACATGAACCTATCTCCATACTACAGCGTCACTACTCAGTGACCCAGAGGTAACAGAAATTTTGTGGGAAAGAAGAGGAGTGTGCGTACCTCAGTGATTTATCAAAGCAATAATATTGCTAAAAAATTGGGCATCTAAAATTCTAGGACAGAAAGGCGTAAAGTGGTGAAAATGGTCATCAGTTTTTCCGACAGGAATCACACTGTATGTCCAAGAAGTAAAACTGATTTGACTTGTCTAACATTTTATACACTTTAGTTCTGAATTCACTTGTAAAAGAGCAAGTGGATAAAATTCTCCTCCATTACTCCTTTCTAGGAAGTTTTCGCTACATAATTACATTATAAGTGCTAGTTAATGTGCCAAACTATGATGGAAGCAAAGTGAATAGACCGAAGGAAGGATTAACAGCTTGTCATATGAATGCAAATGAAAGTAAAGAACCCTGTAATTTACTCCACTCTTAAAAAACAAACAAACAAACAAACAAACCAAACCAAAACAAAAAAAACCCCCACACAATCCCCCCCCAGAAACCAAAAGAATCTCTGCAATTCAAAGGATATTGAATATCTTTTTTCTTTGCCTTTTTTCTCCCTTTTCACCTGAAATAATTGAATGAAGTTGTGGGGATTACTGCACTAACTTCTAAGAGCTTTGCAAACAACAGATTCTCTATCACATTGCTTACTAAACACTAGGATCTGCTAAAATCATATTTAGAAAAGTCAGATTCCTTTATAGATGTCTAATTTCTTGTAACTCTGCTGTTGCCCACCCACTCACCAGTGGTGTAGGACACACATCCTCCAACATATTTCTGTTTTCACAGACACTTCTGGCTGTTTTTGAATTCATGAACATTCTTGAACTCTCTTCTCCCCCCTGATAACTGTGATAAAGCACTGACTGTGATAATGTGGCAGAGGAAGCAGATGGAAAGAAAAGGTATTCTGCTGGAAAGAACTGAAAGGTGAGATCTAATAGACAGAGAAAAGTAGGAAAGTCTTTTTAAGACTATTTAAAATTTATTTCAGGTACCTTCACACACACAGAGGAATATCCTGATTCCGTTAGGAAGATGATGTTTGTGAAGTCACCAGGGGCAGTTTTACATAAGGCTTCTTCCTGTTCAACCTCTGAAGTCCATTCCTTGCCTTGTGGTTTGATTCCTTTAACTCATTCTCATCACTTTCCTCATGTCAATCTATGACACAGATTATGAATATTTTTAAGTTTGTCAGGGAAAATATGCTTGGAAAGAGGTAATGTTTGGAATTCATCAACTTGCCACCTTATTCTGTAATACTCAAAAATTAGTTTCAATTTTGGTCTTTTGAAAGAGTCTCAGGAACATATCCTTCTTTCCTCACAAATGCAATCCTACTCCGTGATTCCCATTTAGGACAGTAGCGCAAAGATATTTCCAAAATCTTGAATGATCCTGTCAAAATCCACGTGGTTATATCCTTAAATCTTAAGAGCCACAGTACCATGAGTGTTTACTGCTTTGTGCATTTATCCTGTGCTGGAGCCAGCTGCCCAGAGGCTCAGGACACGCTGCTGTGCTGGGGGATAAATGGACTGGGCTGGACCTGCCCCAGCCAGGGCGGCTTCCTGGGAGGGAACTGGCAGGGAGCTACAAGCAGCCACTGCCAGCTCGTGTCATCTCAGCTGCATTCTGCACCCTGCCCATGGCTGAGATCCCTGGAATAAGGAGCATGGGAAGATAAAAATCAGCTTAATTGACTTGGGGCTGCACACAGTTGTAGATCCTATAGACTTGACTGATGCTTAGATAAATATTTCATATCCTCTCACTGGGGAGACAAAAAAATGCATTTCTTTTTTTCTTCAGTTATAGCTTGTTTTATACTAAGTCTGTAGGTTCCTGGGTCTGTTTTGCTTTGTTTTCTCCTAGAGGAAAAAGGACTCTGGTGCCCTGATCTAAAGAGGATTTACAGGTAGTGAGGATAATGTTAAAACAACAACAAAACTCTCAGAATCTCACGTTTTCTTCTTTCAGGTCCTAATGCATAATAAAACAGACTTTATGGTTCTCATCAAAAGCTCAGAGAGTTCCATGGTAAAATCCAGTGACTGCAGGTGAGCTTGACATTTCAAGAATATGTCATGTCATATTTGTCTTTCTTTGTCTAGATTAAAGAAGCAGCAACTCTCTGACCGGAAATACATGCATCGATAAAACTGGGCCAAAAGTGGTACTTAAAAGAAAATGTATTTATTGCTGTAACATTTTAAATTCAAACAAATAAATTATTCATGCCCATCAGAAAACTATCCCAATTCAGCACCTGCAGTCTCTGTTTTTTTACGAGTGACAGAGAAGGAAAATACCCTTTCTAGTGAAATATTCAGATATTTCAGATGCCTAATAAAAATGCAAGTATATTATCTCCACGTTACTTATCTTGAAAGGAGGCTGATGTTGAGACAATAAACTGTTTAAAAATAAATCCCTTTCTGACAATTCACAAAACAATAGGGAATGCATTCGTCTCCATTTGCCTTCCTTACTGGCAGTAAAAACTAATAGACAACATAGTCATCAGAATTATTTTGTGACAATTCCACAGAGGTTTAGCTGATTCTTTTCAAGTCAATTTTATTAGTCAGGAAAAAAAATTAAGTCAAATCCTGATTTAATAAGTGGTGGATTTGAATAAATTACTCTAGTTCTGTGTTCATTGAACTTTAAACAAATTGTTCCACAATCCATTGCCAAGCAACTAGGACATATCCTTAGAAAGTTCAACAACACAGTTTGATTAAATTGGTAGGGTGAACAAACAGTTTACTGGGAACTTCAAGCTTATAAAATTAAGATTTACAAAAGTGGAGTTTTCCTTATTAATTCTATCAATCATCTATAAATAGAGGTTTATGCTTAATAAATTGATAGAATCACTTTCAGTCTGAAATAATTTGTATTTCTGATAATGTGTTTGCCCAGGATGCTGATGGCATTTTGAGACTTTTGAAACATTACAACCCTTTAGCTTGAGACAACTACAGGAATTAAGTCAACCTTTCTTAAAAACCCTTATGTCCTGAAAAACTTGCTGTAATAGCTAATAGAGACTAGTATGTAAAAAATTACATTTGATGGCAGAAAAACAGTCACAACTTCTTTTTTGAACTGTATTAATGTGTCTCAGGTTTATTACCTTGGGTCTTTGACCCACTGCAACATGAACTAGAGAAACTCTTGTACCCTGAGTTTGCATGAATCAGGGTAGCAAAATTACCAACAATTTTAAGTATTGAAAATAGAGTTCTGATGCAATAAGGGTTTTGAATATTACTTTTTTAAGAGAAAATTTGGGAAAGTTCTCACTGTATTATGTATTTGGAACAATCTTCCTAACTCTCTAGAGAGAAATGAGATTTAGGAGTCTTCCAGCTCTACATGTATTAAATGATTACAGGCTGATTTACTCGAAAGTTTTGATATTTTGGCTCACAGTTTGGATAATATGAAAATTTTATCCTAGTATAGAAGTTTAAAATCCCCATTTCCTACTGCTTTCCATTATGATCTTTACTATTCATACAGTACAGTTTCTGGGTTTGATTGCCAGGCTTGCAGTGGAGAAAGTCAGGAAATGACAACCCTTCAGCTCTTCAGAGTAACACATTCCTACATCTAGGATTAATGTAAAAATTCGGTTTGAATCAGTTCTCTTAACTGTGGATTTTAAAAAGCTAAACAGTAAAAGTCATTCCACACTACTTTTGGTAACTACAGGATTACAGAGGGGTAAAAAGTTCAACCTCAATTCAGTGGACCCACTCCATTCTGCGAAAATAGCCAATTTAGAGCTATTATGAGAAAATAACTTTCATTAAGCTTTCATCATTTGTAGTCTACTACAGACCATCTCAGCTTTCTAAAATGTCAACATCTCGAAGTACCATCATTCTTCATTATGCTGGAGGGAAAAAAATAGATCAAATGGAAACGAATAACTATCACTTTCAGATAAGCGGAGAACGTCAAATATAATTCCACAGTGAAAATGAGAAGCTAATGCTTTAGCACTTACACATACTCTAACTATTTATAATAATAGAAGTAAGAACATACTTGCATGTAAAAACTGTATATATTTGATTGCATCTCTCTGCTGTCATCATTCATGTGAACCTCAGTAGGTTGTCATTTTGTTCTGGTCAAGGACTATATCATCATTTATCATCCAAGACTAGCCAGGCAATGCTTCTGAAAGAGCTTAGACTATCACAGTATGACAAACAGACCCAGTTTGTAGCATTATTGGACCCCCATTTATAAATGGAGGTGGTTAAACCCATGACTTCCATAAAAGCTCCATATTGCAGGCTCAGTGTTCATAAAACAATCACGGAATTGCTGAAAACTACAAGGAAATGTATCAATGAAAGCCAGAAATCTGTGATTGTTTTACATAATCTGGGATAAATCATAGTGGTTAAACTGTTGATTCACAAAGAGGGGAATGTTAAATGAAACAACAAACAGGAATAGAGGAGCAGAGCACTGAACAGAAACAACAGTGAAGTTCAGAGACTCCTGCTCAGAGTCAGTCCTTACCCTCAGCTTTCTGCAGTCACTGATTTCAGTGAAACCCCTTGCAGGAGCAGGGACTCACTAAATAAGACCAAGAAAACCCCAGTCCCTTAAAAATCTTCCGAAAACTTTTAAAATTAATTCAATTTTGCAAAATGCATAGGAATTTAAAGAGAAGTCAATCCCCACTGCTTTATACAAATTTTAAAATTTTATCTCCAAATATTTAATACATAACATTTTCCTGACTAGGGACAATGACAAAAGACGAGGATGGAGGTTTATTTTTTTCTATTTTCACTAGCCACTGAAACTATCATTATGTCTCTAAAGATCTTATAGGAACTAATATTTGAGTTTACATGAAATTTGATTTAAGTACATCCATTGAGAATTACTCAAATGCAGAGTGTTTGGTTGTTACTTTGTGTGATATACCTAAGCTTCAGAAGTATATTGCTTTAACATAGGTCCCTGGAAAATATAGCCTTTTGGAAAATTTTCCACAAGAAATCCTCTACTAAGCTTTAATGCTGTTTGATGCAAGACTTATTTAGGATATTAGAGATCTGTCTGTTGGAAAGATAATTTCAAATTTCAAACTTTAAGTATTCCTCAAACTCTATAACTAATACCTCTATTTAGGAAAGCCTCAAGATTATGCCAAGTCTATGACTATTTTGTAAAGCCAAAGAAAAGATTTAAATATTCACTTAAGTGCCAATCACAAATTCGGGCTGATCTGCCTGGGAAACGTATTTCCTAAACCTGTTGCACCTCAGTTATCCTGGAGTTGTAACTCTCAACCCAGGGTTTCAGCTACCTGTGATCCAAGGCTTAGCTTTGATGCAGCATCACTGGACAACCTTGGCTCAGATTACTGAAAAAATTGATATGTTGTTAGAAAGAAAGTGGGAAAAATAGGCTGGAACCAAGAAAGGAAGCAAAAAACAGAGTGAGATGGTATTACTACTGGCTCAAGGATATGACTAAAAAGGGAAGGACCCCAGAACACACTGCCCTAGAGTTACCCTCAGCTTCTGATCCAGCTGCCTTCTGAACAGACAGTATTTCGCATTAAAGCTCCCATTGAATTTTCCCTTTACTTCAATTCATGTAAAACATGTCAAAAACAATGTGTGGCAAAGAAATTCCAGAACTTAACTATCACTATAACAGTGATTTTTTTATTATTCTGAACTCTCCAGACACTAGCTTAACTTGACGCCTTCCAGTTCTTGGTTTGGAAAACCGGCTGCTCCCCAGACTCTTTTTTCCCATTGCACACATAGGTTGGCAGTGTTTTGTCACATCACAACCCTATCCAGGCGCCCTTTTTTCATTTTGCAGAGCTCTGTTTCATGCACTTGCTCCTTGGACAGAAGCATCTCCACACCTCTGGTCATTCTTTCTACTCTCCTTCAACTTCTCATTCTACCACCCTTTTAAAGTGTGCAGTAAAGGCAGTAATGAGCACCTCAGGCAGCACTGTGTGGCAAGTTAGTGCTGCTGTCGAGTGATTTGTAAAGTGCAGAGCAGCACTTTCATGTAGTCTGGCCTTGCTGAGGGGAGTAAGTGTAAATTTCTGCAAAGTTATTTCTGCAGAAATAGCATATCCTGATATACAGAACATTTGCCTGCCATTCTCTCAGTGTTTCTAACACTGTATTATGGGATGTTTCTTCGCTATCCAGCTGGATCTGATTTTGTTTGGCCGTGAACATAATTGAGTGTTTCAAGACCAGTACAAGGTGCTTCCTTTGACCACAGAAACTCCCTTTTGGGGATGCAGAGCTGCACCTCTGGCAATGCTCTGCAACAGCTGCTCCTGCTTTTAGCACAGTGATGAGAGAACTTTGGTTGGGATCTTCACTCGCTTTTCTCTGAACTGTCTGGCACATACACAGCTGACATTTCATGGACACATTTTTTAACCTATGGTTTAATTAGTACTGGTGTTCTCTTTTTTCATGGATTATGTTCTTGTATCCTTTATTCTTTACCTCCTTACCCTCTCCAAGACAGAACTGACACGAACATTGAACATGCAGCTATGTTCCAAATACTCTGTGGCAAAAGAAGAATACCATGGAATGACTTTCTCTCATAACTGGGATAGGAAGACAGAGTTTTATTAATTACACTTACAATTTTAGCAAAATTTTTTCTGGGCCCATTTTGAGAGAAACATAAAATATTTTCAGGGTACTTTACCTCTTTGGGCTTCAGATCTCTCTGAAGTATCAGTTAGATTCAATTCATGGATACTGTAAAGCTACAGTAGAGTGTATGCATTTGTTTAGTTTTGTGTCTTTTAACTAAGAACATTAATTATAAAATCTCTAACCAGTTCATTTAATCAAATGCAATCTGGTCTCTGATCACTTGGATGCATAATCAGCCTCACCCTTCTGCCTGCTTGAGAATTATTGATTTTGTCTATCAACCCCAATAGAGGTCTGGGTGATGCAAATAATAATTACCACAGTTAATGCGATTATTGCATGTGAACTGATTACTACAATTAGGAAATGTTTGTTTGTATTAAAAGGAAAAGTAAATTGCCTTGCAGGTCTTAAGGAAAAACAATAACAGTAAAGACAAATAAAGAATCTGTAGTTGTAATTACACAATCCTGTATTAATTTATTCAAGAAATCCATTGTCTGCACAAAGTTAAAACATCCTTTTCTAAAGAAGTAAGATTCAGTAATGTAGTGTTAGAAATAAAATATCCAAGAAATAGAAAAAAATTTCTATATGTATCATTCCTATAAATGATATTGAATAGGATATCTTTCTAAAATACTGACACACCTTTCCTCTTCTATTCTATACTATTTATTAAATCACTCCTCCTGTATACTCTGTTTCAATGTCTTGGATAACTCAAGCATCTTCAATTGTGCTACACCTTGCTTTTTATAGAGAACGATTGAATATTTTTAGATGTTATTACTGAAGAATCAGCACCAAGAATCTGACTTATGAAGTTTCACACACTGATATTTCACTAAGAATTGAACTGGAAATAAAACAGATTTCCTTGGGACACACTTTCACATATGCCCAGAAGATAAAGCAGTGTCCCATAAGCATTTTATATACAGAGTTTTATAATTCCATGCAATTTATCAAACAACAAGCTCGGCAGAGAACTGTGAAAAATAGCAATAAGAAAAGAGATTTTATTATACTATGCATTGCTCATTTTAGAGGCAGGAACACTCCCACAATCAGATGCTGCAAACTGCCCTCAATCATTAACTACTTGACTTGGCAAAATGATGGATAGACCCATCGGGCTGAAAAATTTGCTCATGACTTGTATGTATTCTGTAACATGCCTTAGGTTTATAGTAACCCATCCAATTTTGGCACCCAGGAAGAAATTCTGCTGTTATATGAAGCTGGTTGTGTACGTGTTCAAGATATTTTAAAGAAGGAACAATGGGAGAAAGAGAGACAGAAAAAGAGAAAAGGCTCAATCCGTGCTAGAGTCCGATCTGTAAAGTGATGACAAAGCTGCTTCCTTTCTCCCACCATATCTTTATCTTGCAAGATTATAAGTTAGCTGGAATAGCCTTTCTGTTGCTTGTTTTGCATGTCTATAGTGTCTGATATAATTAAACACTTATTCAAAGCTTCTCAATGCTTCTGTAATACTGATAATATGCAACCATAAATAAATGATAATGAATTAAAAAAAACTTGCATCAAAATAGGAATTGAAAACTAGCTCACTTTTTTTTTTCTCCAACTGTACCACTAACTGTGTTTTCATGTACAGCAACAAGAACTAAAGGATACAACAGTATAGTTCCAAAACAGGTGGAGTTGCTCTGGTCCCTGAATTTTTAATGGTCATTTCTATAAGTGATTAGCAGGAAACATTAAGAAAAAAAAAACAAAACAATGAAATATTTACATACTTCTAATATTATTAGAGAGTCACTAAATGTTTCTAAATAACTAAAAATATTGACTGAATAATATAGCAAGGACATATATCTCCTAGGAGCTCAGACTTTTTGTTTGGCTTCACAGCCAAAGAAATTCTACTTTTAGAGGGCAGAGCACTTCGACTAAAGACTTTCCCCCCCCCTCCCCCAGAAAACTTGCATTTAGTATCTGGACATTATTCTACTTTCTTTATTCTCACTGTATGTTTATCAGAATGAGAACAAGGATGCAAATATATCTAAGAGAAAAGTATCCTAAAAAGCGTGAAGACTTTCACACAAGTTTAGGTGCTGTTTTCCACCCTCATTACAGGAACTTTATTTATATTGCAACTTCTGTAAAAAATATAGAGGTGATTCCTAAATAAAATGATTGTTAGTCTGCTCACTCATAGCTCTGAAGTTTCATTACTGCTTGGGATAAAGTTATATTATTGTTTCCATTATAGTCTTACATTTCTAAATCAACATATAAGGAAGAAAAACATTTCCTCCTCGTCTTTCTTGTTTGGCTGCTCCTCTGTACAAAAGGCAAGATGTGTAATCCTATGGGAAAACATATTTAAATGTAAAAATGATTAACATAAAGGAGGAAGGGAAGTATGAAGACAGTAGCTGCAAATTTTCTGGGGAAGAAAAAAAAAGTTTTCTAAGAAAATCTATTTGCTGTGTGTCTTTTTAATAAAGTTGATACAAGGAGCAGAGACAGCAGGGACTAAAGTAGAAAGCTCATTCCTATTTTATAAACTAAATGTTGGAAAATAAAGTGTACATATTAAAATCTAACACTGCACTCCAAGGGGAATTACCAGCACATGCCAGAGCGCCCCAGTCAAAGGAATGTAAGCAAAACTAATTAGCTGAGCTATGTTTTCATTGTAAATTTTGTCAGGAAGTCATTAAAGCTGTTTTCACAATAATACATTCAGATCTATGGAAAACTCAGCTCTTCCAAGTCATTACCATTGCAACTGACAGGGCTGCATGTTCAGGATGTTCATTACCTTTAATGAAAGCACAGATCTCCAACCCTAAATTACACATCCTATCCTGCAAGGTATCCCTTCCCTTTCCAGTGGGGACGTTCAGCTACATTCATCAGCTTGACCAAAAAAAGTAACACTGTAATTTCAAATATATATCCAGATAACAGAAAGAAAAACTTTTTATAAGTTTAGCTCCATTTTATTATATTTTTATTTGCAGAAACACATAAAGCACAGGACTGACCACAGTCCAGCTCAAAACCTTATCTAAGAAACTCTAGAAAAGATAAAACTTAAGAAAGACAAGGTAACACTTGCATAAAAAGTTCAGTTGTGTTTCCTGAGATATAAGAAGCAGGTACTGAATCAGGTTATAGTAAATATACCTTATTAACAGCAATCTGACTCAAAAGGGTGTGTGTCCCCATGTCTGATTAAAGCACAGGCAGGATCTTCAGAGCTGCTGCAGTTCAGCAAGACAGTACAAGGCTCTATGTCATGGAGTTACTGTGAAAAACTTTTGCTGAAAACCTGAAAAAAGTGTTCGTGCTTGACCATATCTTATCTGACCTTATCTACCTATCTCAGTGTCCATTTTCTTAAAGCCCTCAGTAGTATCTGAACTGTGTTGGTGTGCTCTTACTGGTACCCACCCGAGGAAACTACCTTGGAGGCAGCAGCCAACATGCTGAAGGACAGAGTTGGCTTTCCACCTTTGAGCAGGACTTGTTGATTTCTAAGGGAACTGCAGCACGGGAAGAGGTGTGAATAAGAATTCTCTAGATGGCATGACTGCTGAGCAAAAACTGAAAAATTCACCTTGAGTGTTTTCTAGTTGCTTCTATTATATTTTAGGTTGTAGTGCTGTAGCTAAATTTAGACTTTGGATATCTTCAGACTCTCACAGAAGTAGTCTAGATTACAAGACAAAGGTAATTTTGAAATTACTGGAATGCTGTGAGGACAGAAGAAAAAACTTATAGTGGCAATTCTAGCTATGAAAGGATCACTTTGTAACACTTTCTTCTTAGTAGCTTATAATAGAACCCTATAAATTAACACAAACCCCAAACCAAACATAAGTCCATTTTTCTCTCAATTCCCTTCTTAAACAAAATACTGCCCTGGAGAATGAAATGATAAGTGATATACATAACTTTGTAATCCTCTAACTGTGATCCATATCCCTCCCTCTGGTCAGACACTTAAATAAAATGTGAAAAGGAATCACTTAAAGAAGATGCATTTTTCCCAGCTGCCACATACCTCCAAAGTTGATTTTGCAGGAATAATGATCTCCTTAAGGCTATCCATTTATTTACGTAACACAGTCATGTCTCACAGCCTTGGTAAAGGAGGACTCTGAAAAGTTTCTTTCCCAAAATAATATTCACTAAGAGATGGTGATTCAGTGATTGTTAACATTCTACAGACAAGCATATATTTCTCTCTCTCCAAAGTGCCAAAATTTGTTCCACAGGTGGGACAAAACTCAATTCCTTCTTTCATTGTCATAAACCCAGCAATTGAGCCTACTCTCTGTTTTAGCCCCTGCAGCTGTCCAGGGATGCCTCTGGTTTTGCCATTTGCCAGCAAAGGGATAAGCCCTTCAACTGAAGGAAATCTCAGAGGCACTTCCCACCATATTCTTTCATCTATTTGCTCAAAATGTTTCAATTCACATCTTCACAATATTTTTTCTTTTATTGAAATTTAACATATTAAAAATGTTAACCCGCTAATACAAAGAGAAATACTCATTTTGAACTTACAGAAAGATGTCTAAAAGGAGAGAGGCTCAAAAAAGCTTCAAATTTCTTTGAATTAAACAATGTTTACCTCATGATTAGTCAATGTTAGAAACCACTTCTTACAAAGGTACATGGTCCCTACTAGCACAGAATGTAGTGCCATTACAAGAAGTTCTGAAATTTATGCTTCCAACTCTGCACAGAAGGAAAAAAAAATGCAAACAGGCCCTAACATACTAAATATAATGTGTTTGAGCTGTCTTTTGAATTTCCTGGATCACTTCAAGTTTCTTTTCTTCATCTGTGTTTTTTTTTTTTTTTTCCCATCATAGTTTTAAATCCTCTTTGGTTTATTTCCAGATTAAATATTTTTATAAAAATCACACCATCTGCAACTCTCATCTCCAAAAAGGAAGCTAAATATGTTTGTAAAAGTGGGATTACTTACGAGGATTTGGAAAGGAATTGAATACATCGAAAATCAGGGAGAGATGTACTCACCTATCCCAGGGAAAAGTTAGATTTCATCTCCTTGTTTATTGAACTCAATACTATTTTTAACTGGGGAGATTAAAATCTGATTTTCAGCACCATGGATTGGATGCAAAAAAAAAAAGGGAAAACCAGGAGCACTTTACATCCAGTTTTGTTCTGAAAGGGATAAGTTATTTCATCAGAGTGACTGATTATGAAAGACCAAATGAAATATTATGGAAAAAAGAGCATATATTTTCTCCATTGACATTTACTTTTATGTAAAATTAAGAGGCAACTTGTCATTTTGGGGGAGCAGAGCTAAAACTTCACCATTCAAAGGGAATGTGAGGTCAGTTCTATGAAGGTGACACTTGTAAGCAGGGTAGCAGTGGAGATTTCCAGTGAGGTCAGGAGGGATGGGCAAAAAAGGTAGAAGCAATTAGCACAAAGAATATGCATTAGCAGAAACAATACAAATATCCTAAGGATGTTCCCACAGAAATCCTAGTTTGAGTGTTCACACTTCAGCCCTGGCCTACATAAGTCTTCTTCCCTTTCCAGGGAAGTAGCCTTGTGCAACCCATGAGGAAGAATAAAAGTAGCACACATTGTGTTTGTATAGAGTTGTGATATATATTCCCTATTTAGGGTTCAGGTTTTCAGTTAATGACTTTTTTATTCCCCTGTAAAAGAAAAAAAAACTACAATGTCAGATCAGAAAACCTTGACAGGTTGGTTAGAATGGGCTGCCAAGAATTGAAAACTGTGACTTGTATTTTAAAACATTTTACAATGGGATGCTGACTACAAACAGATGGCAAAAATGGCTGCACTTTTTTTGGCCAGAGAGCCCTTGGAAGTGAAGTATAGTGCAGGTCACAGAAATACAGGAGATAGAAGAAGACAAGCTTTCTCTGATGCAAACTAATCCTGAAAGGACAAGCTGGTGTACAAACTGCATGGACTGACCAGTGATACTAAATCTTTTTTATACAGCTCAACCTAGACTAAGTATGATTTCCTATGGTAGTTGCTTTGGCACATTCCCTAATAAGAGACAAATTGCTTTACAATTTAAAGGTACATCAGTGGGATATAACTCAGATCAGTCCAAACCTAGTTTACTGCAAGATCCAATACTAGTTTTCATGTTTCATAGAAATCTACCAGATTTACATTACATAATGTAATTTATGTACACAATGGGATTTACACTAACACATTCAACCATATTAAGGCCTCATGTATCTCCACTACAACCAAAATATCCTAGAAATAATAAAGGCTTGTCTGACATCGCCTTCAAAATTCAGTAAATGAAATCTCAGAACAGCAGAAAAAGTTGTTTATAAGGATAATGCATAAAGTCTTTAGGATAATTTACTCAAGGTTAGGTAACTTGATTTAGAGAAGAAACAGTTGTGTTATCACTGGGACAAAGTTCTCCTGATTGTGTGGCCACCTGTATAAAATATTCAGCTACCTCAAATTTAAACACTTTCAAGACCAAATTCATTATCTTTAGAACTGACCACTGTCTTGGTGTGACCTCTTGTCCTTTCACTTTAAAACCCTGCTCACCTCGGAAGAAGTGAAAGCTGAATCACTTCTTTTAGCCCAAGTGCTCCCTCTCAATCTTCTTCCTTTCCTTTTCCCAGAGTTTTTTTTCCAGCTGACAGACTCTCTCCTTTAAAAGCAGAAGTTAAATGTCCTTCCCAACTTCATAAATGTCCAAGAACAACCAAGTGAGTTAGTCTAATTGAATTATTTTGTTTTTTCTGAAGTATGTTAAGTTGCAAGCCTTTGTTTTACTATTATAACCTCAGGCTACAGTAAATGAATTCTCTGCTACGTTTGAAGGGAGAGATGAAGTAAAATTCCCCAAGTGCAAAATCAAACAGAAAAGAAAGCCTCTTCTGGTTTGCTTGGAATATACATCTTGTCCTGCTTTTCCTTTAATGTTTTCTTTTATGATAAGAATCAGTGAAGGGCAGGTAGAGGGTTTTTTCTTCCTCTCTTGCAACCACCAGTTTATTACAAAAACATATTGATGACTGCAAACCATTGTGACTTCCATTAATCCACTTGTTTATGTCAGATCAATCCACTTATTTATGTGTCAGATCAGACAAAAGTAGTTTTTTTTTCTTTGACTTCCCACACTCTACTAACATTTTAACACATTTTTGAGCCTCCTGTGGTTAGTTTGTTGACACTGGATTCTTTTTTCTCAAGCTATGCAGTCTGGCTGGCATTTGCTAGAAACTAATGAAGAATGATTCTTAAATTGCCAATATGCCATTATCTAAGATGAACACTGTAAACCAAACCAGGTTTCTGCACTTAGTCACTCATTCCACAGCTCAAAACTGCTCCACCACTTCGACTGCCTCGACATGTGGAAACATTTGCAAATGCCCACAGGCTCCCAAAGAATTCCTACCCAGATCAAACTAAATCTCAGGCAGTGAAACAGCTCTTTTTAATAGCAGCCACTCTCTAATCAATCCTAAACACTCCCACACCACCAGAGCCCCCCCCCTCCAACCCATCTGGAAAAAATAAGAACCTTTAGGTTATAATAAGAGATCTTCTAACTTACAAACTAAGAGGTGAAGTTCAGTAATTAAGAAATACATACTTGAAAACTCAGAATCAGTTTTTTTGGGGTTGTTTTTTGATAGTTTTTTCTTTTAAGTATGAAGAATCCTTTTGTGTTTCTGTTCAGAAAACAAATGTTACTCTTTACACTTGAAAATCTCCATGTGAGAATACCATACATGCAATGTTTAAAGCTTTAGCAAAGGCCTTTAAAAAAACCTGTGATATATGAAGAAAAAGAGCTGTGCACTGTTATGAGATATATCTGAACTATTTTAAAACAACTGAGAGTCTAACTGGATCATAGACAACAACCTGGGAAATGTTTTAACTTATAAAACACGAAGTTTTCCACTGCTGAGAGGATGACACAAGGATGCTGTGCTAATGAAGGCAATAAGAAGGCATAAAATCAGCGATCATTAATTAGGGGGAGAATAAAAATTCCACATTAATATACACAAGTGGAGCCTTATATGACGTGACTAAGAGTCACACAGGTTAAACTGAGCAGATATTAAGGCACAGTTAACAAAGAACCACAGGAAGGAGGAAGGGCCATCTCCTGACCTCATCATGGCAAAGAGGGGGAAGGTCCCACCCCAAAGATTTGGAACTCAGACTTGGAGAGACAGGTGGTTGCAGCTTAAGCTCCATAAATCAGTAGCAATTGCGATCAGTACTTTTACTTCTTATCCCACTACGTATCAAAAGTGCTAAAACCTATTACCTATCACAAGGAATAACTTGTGATTTTACAGCCTTTCAAATATTCAAGATCTTGCTATATTATTTTTAAATCAGATGTGAGAGATTTGAATTACTCTACCTAGAAGTCAAATCAACTAAATTCTCTTTTTGCATATTTTAAAGCAAAGCCCAGAAAATTCTTGTTCTATTTTGAGCTCAGTATCTGACATTATATTCCAAAACCTGCAGGAAATGATGATATTTGCTGTAAAAGTCTATTTAATGAGCCATAAAAATATAGCACTATTCAGCACTATTTAAACTTCATTTTAGCAGTTTTTCTAAATTCTGTTTTTTAGCCATTTGCATGCTTTGACACCTGAAACAAGACAGTCAGACTGGCAATAAAAAAGGATTTCTGTACACTTTTAATTAGTGTTGGTGCACCCATTTAAAGCTTTCTAATATAAAAATAAATTATGCTGGTTAATATAGCTTGATATACTCTAATTAATATAATTTGCAATACTAATTTTGCTTGACTAAAGCTTTTAATAAGCCCTTGACATTTCTATAAATAAATAGACTGTTTGCAAGAACTTTGATGACTTTATGTCAATCCACAAATAACAGCCAATCTGCCAACTACTTCTTGCAGTTACACTTATTTAAAAATTTTTTGGACATCAAAGAATGAAAATGTTCACTTAGGAAGATTGTCTGCTTTGTACAATGAGAGAAAATATCAATAATCAATAAATATGTAATAAGTTCATTGCTTTAGACTAGTGTATTGAACACAGTCATATTTTAGAGCTTATACTAGTTGGTACTATAACAAATATATTCATATTTAAATCAGTAGTAAAATTACTATTCATAGTTATTTGGTTTTCTTTATTTAACAACTCTGATTCAAAACTTTTCCCTCTCTATCTACAAACAGCAGCATTTTACTTGTACCTGCAGTCAAGTTGATGGGAAGTTCACAACAGACTCCAAAATGGGAAAGATCCAACCTCCAGGCTTCCAGCCACCTGTGGATTGCCCTGAGACAACTTTCAGACTTTCAACACCATGAGGTAATTTTTCTATTGTTTTCGAGGAAGGATGTTCCTAATATAAATATATGAACTAGCATAAAATCCTAGACTAGCCTTTTGTACTAAACAAACACAAAATTTAATAATGTCTTTTAACTTGTCTGCAAAGTAGTGACTTTGGTAAAGATCTGTGGCTGTTTAGAGAGGCCCCTTACTGAGATAAAGCAGAGTTTAAAGCAGCCCTGCAGCCTCACATGCAGCAATTCCCTGTTCATATTTCTTCCCAAACACCACTTCTCCTAAGTTCAAGCTGCTCAATCAGCTCTTTTTTCACCCCTGTTGAAAGCAACCACGCAGGAGATGAATTGCACTGGAGGTGAGAGCAGCAGTGAACTGTTCCCATCCTTTGGAGAACTAAACAAGGGAATTATTCGCAATGGTTATAAACTGAAAGAGAGTAGGTTTAGAGTAGATATTAGGAAGAAATTTTTCCCTGTGAGGCTGGTGAGGCCCTGGCACAGGTTGCTCGGAGAAGCTCTGGCTGCCCCATCCCTGGAAGTGTTCAAAGCAAGGCTAGTCAGGGCTTGGAGCAACCTGGGATAGTGGAAGGTGTTCCTGCCCATGGCAGGGGATTGGAACAAAATGATCTTTAAGTTCCCTTCCAACCCAAACCATTCTATGATTCTATGATTTTTTATGAGAAAGAAGAGAGAAGACAGATATACTTTTTCTGGGAAGCAGCGCCCAGGTATTCCTAGGAGTTTAAATATTTAGATAAAAGCAATTTGCAGTGTACAAACTAGATGTTGAAAATCCATCTATGGTTGCTATTCACTAATTTCTTCCTCTTTCAGACAAGCATGCATTTCAGCTGTTATGTTTATAGAATGTTATGGGGTGTTTTTTTCCTTCTCCGTATGCAGATTTATTTGGGAAAGAGTCTAGTGTTGACATAAAGCAACATTCTTGCATGTTTCATAAACTCCTGGATAAAAAGCAATTATCATTTATTTTTCAGCTTTTCTCATTAGTCAGTGTTGAGCACACACACACACACACACACAAAATCTCAGAAGTACAAATATTTGTGTACTGTCAGTTTTCATCTCATCTCATTAGTGCATACTGTGATTTGATTCTGTATATGTTGATTATGAGAAAAGAATTTATTTATATTTTATGTTCATTCAGTTTTTCAGATCTATATCAGGACTGTGACAAAACATCCCAAAATCACAGTTCAGAAGACAAACACAACTTGTACTTGTCTTTCTGGTGCTGTAAAAACACTTCAAGGTGGACGAATGCAAAAACGCCTTCTGAAAATATCAGCAACCTTCCAACTTAAAAAAAGAAAACTATACCTGTGTCTTTGAACTGTTTTTGGGAAGGGTGATTAAAAATAAGTAAAGAAAAAGCATTTTCCCCCACCTTACAGAAATCTGTGAAAGATTTCTACAGGCAACCAACATGAGATGCCTTCAATTGATCACTTTCTGTAAATAAGGATCTCAATAGAGTAAATCTCTACGTGAAAATTTGATCATAGGTACCTGAGATTTTCCTCTCCAGCACAAATAATGGAAGATATATTTACATTAAAGTCTTATTGAGAAGAATGAAGTTCAATACAGGATAAGCAAAACACAACAAGCAAACTAAAACACAAACTTTCCTTTATCAGATGTTGAGTTGCTAAAGCATAAAAACTCCCTCAAAAACTCACTCGCTGAGGATAAATAACTATAAGAACGGAAAGGCTGGATTGCAGATTGCACAACTCAAGTCTCACTGTTTTGAAGTGTTCAACCCATCCTGTTATAAGTAGTTGCTTAGTCTTGCTGACCTCTGAACAAAGATGGATGTGTGGCAACTCTCAAGTACGGAGAGCCCATAGAACTCAATCTCCACCTTTTTCTCTGAAATACAGGAGTTGCTTAAAGTAATGGGTTGTCACCACTGGTCACCTTTCTGGTCCCAAAAGAATGAAAAGCTGGAAAAAAAATAGAAAATCCATTTGACCACCCATCCATGAAAGGAGAGGTTAATACTGGTCTGCTCAAGGTAAATAAGTTATGGACATCTAACCACAAACTACAGATTAATAAAAATTTGTAGTAATTTCCTCAGAACAATTACTGTTTTTCATTACCCTCCATTAATCAACTTCAACTATATTTAGCAGTGAAACTAGAACCACTGCCTCTAAAACTTGCAAAACTTGAGATGCGTCAGTTCCACGCAAGAAAATTTTGGAGTAGCGGCCACAATATCAATAGAAACTTTCTAAATATGTTAAGAAAGTTAAGACTGGCAATTGGATATTTAGAAACGCCTTTTTTTTTTTTTTAATATTCACCTTGTGTAGGATAGCAAAAGTGTTTTCATCTCAGAGATGAGTACATGTTAAAGGTGAAACTGCACAAAGACTTCCTCTCCATTCCTGGGGAAAAATAATACTGGCAGATATTGGTACTATGAGTACAAGTGCTGCCCTGCTGTTTTAATGATTGAAACAGGAGTGTTGCACAGTATCCATGGAAAGGAGCTGTTGAAGTTTGCTGACTGTCAGATGCTTTTTGTTCTAGGTGGTTTTGCTGTTAGTTTTCTCATCCTCTATGATAAAGCTGCAGTATCAGCTACCGCAAATCCAGCAGACACAGAGGAAGAACATAAACTAGAGATGACTCGTCCCTGTCCCTACCTGGACAGTAAGGAAGATGTATTCTGACTACAGGAACAGGCTGCACTGAAACAAACCTCTCCAAAAGTTACAGAAACTCTCTTCAGGAGTGTCATCATTTGTCTGCTGCTATGCCTCTACAAATCATTCTATAGCTGTATAAAATACGCACATATGTAACTCACTTTCATTACATTCTCTTAATGTGACATTAACTCCTCTTCATATATCATGGAGTTCTTTATAACTCTGATTTACATATGTCACACTGACAACATTGGTCTGATGCATGTAACAGATACTGTGATCCTTAATTTTCCTATTGACATTCTGATTCAAATCTGGGATGTAAATATACTTTAGAGCAAGAACAAATCCAGCTGTTTCTCACTTCAAGTCAGATACTTGAAAAACATGTCAAATGACAACCAAACATTCCTCTCAGATTCATCTAGTTGTCAGGTAATGTCAATCTAAATATTAAAGATACCTTTGCTCCTCAGCCACAGACTGTAGCTATAATTTTCTGGCAGTTAAGCATGAAACACCCTCTAAAGCACTACCAGGTATTTCAATACTCTCTGTAAGCTTGGCTCCACTCGTCAAAAAACATGTGAAGTACTTCAAAAAACCCAGAGACAGCATAATCAAAGGTACAGGAGGCCTTCTGTACCAGGGACAACTCTGTCAGAAGAGTTGACTTTGGGGGGTGTGACATGAAACCTTTGCACTGAGTGGTAGAGAGAAGGTAAAAATTGCCTATGTTTTCCTTGTACTGGATAAAATGAAGAAGAACTAAAACAAGTCTCTCTTTTGGACACCCTGTAGTTAAACTGGGGCATTAATGGATGCAGAATGTTATGAATGTTGAGGGTCCATAAAAGCTGGACTAATTTGTGAAAGTAAAATACATTAACTGTATCTATAAGAATCAAATATACAACTAAGACATAGAGAAGAAGCTGAGAAGAATTACCTCTACCTTTCCCACTTTTTTTTGTGTTCTCTATAAAGATGCTGGTCTGGATAAACAGGAGAAAAGCCAAACTATTTCAGACTAGAAGTTCTTAACTTCAGTTTGCAATGGCTGGAATGCATCAGCTATAGCTATAGCTGATTTACAGTTTCCTTTTAGCATTATTAATCAGTCTAGTTTTCAGACCCAAACAGTTGGTGACAAATATGTGTTGGGGGTGGGTGGGGTGGGGGTTGAGAAATCCAGAGTTATTCAAAGAACCATGACTTTTTACTTGACATGACTAATGACGGTTAACCAAATCTCTTCAATGAATAGGAAGTTCATTACCAAAGTTCTGATTATCTGGCCTAATTATGCATCATGCTACAATAGAAGCTTTTTAAAAAATATTTTTATGCAGAAAGAGAATCCTAATAATTTCTTTTTCCTTATCCACTGCCTACCACTCTACAAGAGTGTTGGGAGCTCTTCATTCTCTGCCTACAGTAATTCTTCATTTAGCTACATTCCAGAGAAAATGAAGTGCTGTTACATATTTTCTATCTGCAAGAAAGCTTATAGGTCCTAAATTTACCTTATCATATAGTCCAAAATACTGCTTTGTGAGTGAGAATAACATCTTATTCTTCACTCAAGGATATTTCCCTTATTTAAAGCATGGAGTAAATTGTGTATTCTCCTGTTCAGACATGGGTAAAACAATCATGCCACAAGCAATCAGCTTTGGAAAACAAGTGGTTGAAGGAGGCAGTTCCTTTCATCAAAGAGCATCTTCAGTTATCAAACATTATTTCAGGGATGATCACATATTTAAAATATCTACTGCTCTGAAAGCTTGGAATGGTGGCATGTCTTTGTACACAGTTAAAAGAACTAAGTGATTCCATGTAAGACCAGCAGCACACAGAGCTGCAATGGACAAGGAGGTTTGGATGGGTAAAAGCAGATAACAGGTCTGAGTCATAACATACAGTAAAAATGCATTTGGGATTTGTCTTCACTACCTGCCAATCTTCCCCTGCAGCTTTTAATATAGATGTGTCAGTTCCCTCAACCTAAAACTGCAGTCAAGTCGAAACCCAAGTGGAGTTTAGAACTGATCTACCAAAAACTTGTGTGCAGTCTTCAGTGTGGTATTTTAATATGAGTTTACCCACGTGTTGGATACCTTGTGTCAAAACTCGTTGTTTTGTTTTTCCCCTTTTCTTGTTTTTTTTTTTTTTCCCCTCCAGTAAAACAAACCGTTGGAAGTAAATTAATAAAGAACCAAATGGCAAAGCAGATTGGATTGTTATTGCCAAGTGGTGTTTCAAACACAAACTAATTAGGTAATAATATGGACCAACACAGAGAGACTAAGTAAGCAATTAGGGGCTGTGTATCACAGAGTGGGAGAGACGACAGTCATACAGGACTGCAGTGTGAGACATTTGGCATTTAGCTCTCTAGAAATGTATCTGTCTCAAGGGAAGAATAAAATTAATCAGAGCAGGGGGTTGCATCTTCAAATTGAAACATCTTCACTTTCATTCCAATTCTATAACGAGCCAAAACTCCTTTAACATATTCATACTAACTCAGGAAATAATTAACCTCTTAACAACAGATTACTGTCTGATCTTTGACATTATCAGTGTTTACCCATCTACCACAAAATTTGGGTTTGAGCCTTGAATACCTCCTTCATAACTCCAAATCTAGTATATTAAAAACCTGAATAACAGATGATTTGTATAACGGATTTAACTTCTGATGTCAAGACAGAACCAGTGTAATATGTTCATTTTAGTGGGAAGCAAATCAAAACATGAATTTATCAGCTATTTACTTTTCTTCATCTCCCTCAAAATTAAGAACAAGTCACACCTCAGATAGAATTATCCCCACACAGGAATAAACTCATACGCAGGATCACAAAAGAAAGGTATAAAAAGCCATCCCTGCACAAAGGGACACCATGAGATACCAGTGCTATTACATCCTCAGAGTACTCTGGGGATACTTTTTGAATGTTACATATGCCCTTAATTGTGCCTGTTTGATTCCAAAAGGATATCTAACCAAAATAATCAATTAAATTTGCAGTTCATAACTTTTAACACCAACAATCCAGCCCCAGCTATTGAAATAAGTCTCTTCTAGAGTGGTCCTCAGAAAAAACCCATCTCACAGTGGTACGATCACATGCATTCATAATTCAGGTTATGTTGAAAATGGCAGGAATGATTTAGGGAAATTGAAAACTCCCAACACTCCGGAAAAATTTTGTTTTCCTTGAGTGTCAGTCCTCCTTCTTTAGTCCCAGGGACAACCTGCTATATGAGAAACAGGTTTTACAATGGGGTTTCTATGTTTATATCTTGATTACTGCATATACTAACATTAACTTTTACCCAATAATACTAACAAAGGTGGACATTTGCTTTTACAGAGCTCAAAATCCAGCAAATAACGCTGTTTCAATTTGTGCCTTTTGGCTTGTCAAAATAGCAAGTTTTGAACGCAACTCACCCTGATTCACTGTGAATCAGATAAGCAGGTTTGCTGAGTACCCACATGCTATTCTTTCAAAGATACTTTAAAAACTGTGTTCAAAATTCATATGAATATTCTATGAGATTGTCTCAATAAATATTATTTAAAAGGTCTGCTAACTTAGCAAAGTACTTACGTGCTGTTAAAGCCTGCTAAATGCTTAGCTCCAGTGAATAACACTGATAATTATTTAAGAGATTTAAGTGACTAACATGGTAAAGTTAAATTTGAAGACATTTCCTAATAAAACTAAGTACCCTCATGACAGTTTTTTCAGCATTGCCCATTTCATTTAAACTACTTCGATTTAATAAACTTCACCAGGACTGTACATAATATGTTGTTTAAGAAAGATGCAGAATTTCTATAATTACAAAGACCCAGTAGGTACTGATGCACAAAATAAATGTGAAAGTATTTTCCAATTCTTTTGTAGTTGACAATTCTGTACTGACTTCAGTAAATACCCAGAAACCCTGATAAGTTACTATTTGATGCATGAATGTACTTGAAGTCCTGTGATTCCTATTGATTGCTGTACTGGGTGTATTGCACAATTATAAAACAACCTTCAATGTTTCTGGTACTACTTTAAGAGGGAAAATGCAAACTATATACAGACTCTTATCAAGGAAACACATTTGAGTAGCACAGGAAAAACTGTTCACTTGAAAAAAGGTTTAATTCCTGTACTCCTGAGGCTGACATGACAACTCGTGTTCATACCTTGTTAAGCCTTCCATCATCACAGAGGTGAAGATTATTTTGTTCTAGAGTATTGCAACACAGGTGTAAGGAAAGGAGATATATTTGCTTTTAAAAAGCCTTTTGTTTTTTCATCACAAGGTTGGGAAAGATCTGTTGAATTCACAGGAAGTTTTATGGAAAATGGTTACAGCACAAAAGCTACCTAACTAATTGCAGGTAGGCAACACTTTAACATCCACAAACATAAGCCACACATTTACTAAACATTTATTAAAATCAGCAGTTTCTCTCTAAAAAAAAATTAGTATTTAACTTTACCACATTATATTTCCTCAGCTTGTCATACTAGCAGAGTCAAAAAATAGAAGTTTTTCAATAAACCACTGAATACTTCTTATTTGGTACCATAAGAAACAAATAATTTAAGGAGATCCAAACCTTGCTCAAACCCATTTCAGATTTCCAAACTTCTAATTTTATTCATTGACGTATGTACAAAGCATGTGTGCACTTCTGTTTCTGTTCACAGTTGAACATTCAGTGAGAAATTATACTCAGCAATTGTCAACTAATCTACATAAGTGAAAGCACATACAGTGCCAAATATAGAATAATAACTAAACATTCAAGGTTTTACCATCACTTGATATCATTCAGGATTGGAAAGAGAGAGTTTGTTTGGTTGACTTTGTTCTGTTGGTGAGTTTTTTAAGACAAAACACTCTTCAGGCTCAGGTCTGTGTCTCATATAGTAAGTTGGGTACAAATGGCTTTGCCCCAAACCTAACTCTCAATAGGAAAAAGAAAACCAAAAGCAAAACAAACCCACTAACAATCAGCACCAATAAACCCTCAGGTAAATAAAAGAGGTCCTTAAGGGCTTACAGAAATTCAAAAAACCAGTTTGCCCAAACCCCTCATGTGATCCAGATCAGTCCCCAGCCTCCTGGACATGGGTGATGGCTGTGGCCAGGGAAGGAATTACTGGATTCTTTCTCCCAGAATTACCTGCAGTAACACCAGCTACTTCAGAGCAGGACACTGGTGGAACTCTTGCAAAGAAATGACTCCTCTGTCTCTGATAAACAATAAGCGGTATCTGGTTAACACATTCCTTAGCAGGGTCAGTGGGGAGGTCCCCTTCCTTGGGAATGAGCAGCACTCACATTCCATAAAATATTGCAGGGTGACAAAGTTCCTTTAAGTGATTTGGGGCCTGGAGGCATATGCTAAAAAGTTGAAAGATACTGATCTAAAATAACTCAAGTTTCTTGGGGGATTGACTTTTTCCTCAAGACCCATCTCTTGCATCACTATACAGTATTTAATATAACATTCATTCATTCATTTATTATCTGTCTCTCTCAAATTCTTTCATGTTCCTTCCTGTGTTTCTATGTAACACAAATAAGAAAAAAAAATACTCAAAAATAGACTACAGAAAAAAAATAGACTTAGCAGTAGATGACTAAACACTGAAAGAGCACAAGTATTTTTATCCTAACTGAAAGTAAAAGACTACATAGATAATATTGTCATTTAAAAGTTAGCTGATAAAGTATGTACTGCTTCAGGAGTATCTGAAACAAAAAGTTCAGCAGCAGTTGAAAGGAACACCTTATGATTTTGTACACTAGCTAACACTTTAATATATTCTAAAGTCTTAAGTATTATGTCTCTGCCTGCTATAAGTGTATGGACACACTCTTCCAAGAATATTGATCCAAGGAAGACCTTATGTTTTCTTACTGTTTTGTCTCTCTCCATGGAGTTCACTCCTGGGACTCCACAGCAGCTCAAGCTGAAATCCATAGGAGATGCCAGTGTTAAAAACAAAAATTGTCACAGCAAATGAGCCTTTCAAATTGATAAAGTTGTGGAGCTTTTTTAAGATTTCCAAATAAGGAAACAAACAAGTTAAACTTTTCAATTCAAACTTAATCATAGCTGATGCAAACTCACTCCCTTTTTTTCCTCCACATTTCTCTGCAAATGTGTACTTGCTTTCAGGTTTCACTCCAAAAGGATGTCAGATGAGCAGAGATCTGCTCGTAGTTCAGAAATGAAATGAAATCTTCAAGGTCAAAATAAAAGTCTTCTTAGTAAGTAATAATCCAAGTGAGCTATTCATGGAAGTTGTATGAATGTTCTACACAAAAGGAAAAACAAGATTTGCAGGAAAGTGCACTGAAAGAAACCATTTGTCAAAGTTCTTGAGTTTTGTGATCTAAGGAAATTTAATTTTCTTCTGATTAAGTAGTGGGAATTTCATGGAAGGTAAGAAATTAAGTGAGATGGGCTAAGAATAGCTATCCTGACAATTTGTAAGAGAAGTAGTCTGACTGTGAAAAGAACTAACAATAATAATTTT
Source organism: Corapipo altera (assembly GCF_003945725.1). Lineage (NCBI taxonomy): Eukaryota > Metazoa > Chordata > Aves > Passeriformes > Pipridae > Corapipo > Corapipo altera. The sequence goes on along the minus strand of NW_020884891.1, from coordinate 2,618,573 downwards.
TTTTTTAAAACCCAGCATTCACCACAGCCCCCAATATCCACTAATAAAACAGTTCCTTAAAAGAAATGGTAAATCAGCTTCCTGTCAGACTATCCAAATGAAAAATATGTTCATTTAACTTAGAACTCAGTTCATTTGATTCTTTATCTAGCAGACACTTGACACTAGCATAATTTTCATCCTGTACCTGTTACTGTATGGCTCAATAGCAGATATCACATGAAATTTCTGGTATATTTTATTATACCCTACCAGTCTTATCTTTATTTTTCATTTTTAAGGGGAAAATTTGTTCAAATATCAAACCTTAACTCCTAATGGTTATATCTGTGAATCCATAAGAGTGTGCCTCAGTTTTAAAAGACAAATAAAGAGCCTATTACTTGCCAGTCTGCAGACAAAATACAAGTGTAATTGTTGAGACCTGTGTCTGTTAGAGTTGCCCTTCCTCTGAAAAACTAAGTGAAAAATCAAATGAGCCAGTCTGGGCAGAGGTTCCAAACTGGTGAATCTCCAGTTTTTGCAGTATCTCTAGTCTCCTGCTGTGAGGAGTTCTCGTAGGTGTGGAAGATCAAAGAACCAGGAGAAAAACCTGGGAGCTACCTACTGTGTGATAGAATTATCATTCACAGAAGAAAGGAACTAGTTTTTCAAAACTATGAACTAATTTTGGCTTTCAGCTGCATCCTCAAGATCTAAATCCAGACTGAAAGTTTGAAAATTATACTCTAATTTCCACTAAATTATAAGGCTCTTCTTTCATATTATCTCATGGGACTTTGAAAGCTTTACTCCTCAAGGATTATAAAATGAAATTGAAATTAATCACAATTTGTAAAATAAAACATTATACATTATTTTCTTTTACCATCTGCCTAGGGTTTTTTTTCTCCAACCAAACTGCCAAAGATTAATTTTCTTTGGGGCAGTGTAACTTGAAAATGATTATTCCAGCAGCAGAACAGCCCACTGTGGAAATACAGAGAGTGCACACTGCAGCCATTTGTCAGAGCAGTGATAGATAGTGCACTTGCACTGGGAAGAATGAAAGTGAAAACCACTTCTCTAACAAATAGCATCTCAATAGCTTTAATAGCAAGAGTGGTTCAAAGGCTTGGTAAAACACAGGGGTAGTTTTTGGTGCAGGAAAATGCTGGCATTTTAGTCTCACCACTATATAATTTCTTAACTGAATTTTTTATGATTTTTTAATACTGATCCTCATGTCAGTGGGTCATATTATTTTAGTTCTGCGGCCATTTTAAAAGGTTTCAAAAAAAAAAAAAAAAAAGGAGGACTACTTGTGTAATATGGATAAACTACTGAAAATCTGCCAAGAGAACTACCAGTACATACAGTCAAAATAAAATATGGTGCATCCTCTTATGTGCAGAGTGGAGGAGTAAACTGAGATTTGTCTGTGACAACTTGACTTTACTAAAACAGGTCTAGAGAGCTGTTCCTACTGCCCTGGCAGAGATGGCAGCAAGAACACACCAAATGAGGTGGAGCTTTCAGTGAGCATTGGTGAGTTTTTCAACTGTGATTGTGTTTGAGCAAGGGCTTAAGAATAACTTTTAGCAATATTCCGTAGAGTAAAATAAATAGGCTTTAGAAAAGGAAAAATAACTTCACTTCCTTTTCACCAAAATCCAGACAATGCAAACAGGTTTAAAAAACTTAGCAACGAATCAGTTCTTTGCAGATTTCACATATTGGAGGGGAGGAACAGACTTTATTTATTTATTGCTACTTGTTATTTTTCCTAATATCCTCATTGTAAATAAAAAATAAGTCTGAGCTCCACAAGCAAAGGAAGAACACAACATTTACTTTCTCCTCTCAGTTCCAAGTACTCTCAAGTCTGGCTGTGAACTACTGTTGTGCCTTGCAGGTGACAACTCAGATGCTGTACAAGCCAGTGCTCTAACAACCACAGGGGGAAAACACCTCTTGCAGAATTCAGAGCTGTTTGACTATGCTCAGGTGAATAAAGTAGTCTAGTCAAACACTGCTGTTATAACAGTTTCAGAATATGATTAAGTTAGATCTTTTCTGAACACAGCCCCAAAAAATAATTTAGCAAATTATGTCAGAGACATGTGCTCTGAATGTAGTTCCACAGAAATACTTCTTTCCTGTTGATGTCTTCCTATGGAAAACCCACAGTCAGAGATTTAAGCAGAGGTGCTTGTTGGGTTTAGTTGGGATAGTGGCAGGTTTGAAAACAAATGAACACTACATTTGCAGTTAATAAAGTCACCACCTGTTAATCCACCAAGGAGGCTGCACAAGTGTTTTAGGCACATTCTATACAGGCAACACAGAACTGGACAGTTGCAGTCACTGCAAGAAGCAAAGAGACCCATACGAGGATCAGTGCCAAACTCCAAACTGCACAGGCAAAATGCATAAGCAATCAAGGTAATTGCAGAGTGATACACAAAATCTTCCAGAATGCTGTGAATTATGCAGGCACTAATCTAAACAGTCTACTACAAAAATAAGGAAAACAAAAAGTCAAAAGAATATCCACCCTAGGAAACATCAGCCAAGGCTTTGTGCCCCCACATATTAAATCAGATTAGTAAAACATCAATAGTAAGTTAAGATAAATGATGAGACAGCAAGACATTATTAGAGTTACTTTCCAAACCTTTCTAAAGTGTATATCAACATGAACAGCTATTCACTAAAGTGACTGAAGCATAGAAAACAGTGCCCAGCAGAAGCAGACCTCCCTTCCCCTCCACTGCTCCTCATTAAGGGAACTGCCAAGCCAGCCTGGGAAGCATGGCACAGTCACAATTTCAGCTGGATATGATAAATATTGTTCTGCAGTGACTTAGAGCTCCACACTGGGACAGAACAAGGATAAAAGTAGAGATTTGTTTCTACATCTATGTCTGTAAGTGTGCAAAATGAGAGGGCTCCACTGCAAACCAGAGTTTCTGAGATCATACAAATTTAGCAACAACAATGAACCTGGGCCACAAACCTCCCTCTAGTTTCAAATCCTCTAAAATCTATTAAAGAATCCAATATTTAAACTTTGCAAATTCTGACTTTTTAAAAATTACAAAGTCTATTCTTAGTTTTCAATCCAGCCTTGAATAGATTTGTATTAAGTTGTTTTGAGTGACTTGAACTTCTTTGATTTATCTGGCTTTGGAATAAAATAAAAAAAAAGTGATGGATAAAGCCAACAGCTTTGATCTTTATTTTAAAAGTAAGGAGCTTTAAAAAATCATAATAATTTAATCCAAAATGATGGCACCAAATAAAACAGAAATAATATCTAGTCTACTGCTTCATCACATCAGGCAGTATCACATACATAAAGATAAGTTTGTATCAAAAAAAAGGAAGAGAAAAAAGCTAAAGGCATTGCAATTACAAGGACTTATTCAACAGTCCTTCCTATAATAATAATTAGCGTAAATATTATCATTAATGACCTCTTCTGTTTGTCTTCTAAGGAGACTGAAGAATAAAATATCATGTAAAATATTGTTGACTATGTAAAACATGATAATCTTCTCCTTGTTCCCTTTTTCTTTATTTCTGCCCTGTCTGTTTCAATTGCATGCTTTGTCTTTATTTTCATCTTTATTTCCATTTGTTTAGTACACTGTCAATAGCAGTCATCCTAAAAAACAAAATATTTTACCAGGATGTTAAAGTTGGTCTTTTGGGACCAGGAAGATGAAATCAGGAAGCATCAAATGAGGAGAAAGTGAGAGACTGCTGATAGGGAAAAGGCATCATAGTTTTCACTCTTTCATTAGAAGTCTGCAGTACATTACTCCCAAAGCATGGATTGGTCTTTCTTGAAAATTTGTTGAACAAAAAAGTCTAGGAAGCAAGTCTGGTTTTCAGTTTTATTCAGAAACACAGGACACTTCAAATTGACTGCAAGCCTCAGAATGGCTAAAGATACCTTTACAATCTGCTTTTGGACATTAAAGTGGTTCCATCATCAAAATGAAGAGTTGAAAATGTAGCAAGAAGAAAAATAATATTTGTTTTCTTGAAAAAGGCAAGGGACAAATAATAGAGGAGTCCACAGGTCCAATTATCCTCAGATAACCTTTTAGCCTTTCCTGAAGTATTTGCAAATCCTGACAAGACCATAATTTAATTTAATTCAATGAAATGAGAGAAAGGTCATATTTGCATGAGAAAATAGTTAGACGAGATGAGCCGTCAGAAGAAATAAACTATTACATTTGAACCCAAACCTACAAGTAGGACAATAAATGGACTTTTTTCTCTTCAAAAAAGTACCACAAAGAGAAGCAAAAGATAATTCAAACACAATTACTTTTAGAAAGTGTACTCTTACAGAGTAACTGTGTCCAATGTTGTTTCTCAAAGTTCACATCAGGAACAAGATTGTGTTTTCCTACACACTTTATTATTGCTTCTGAACAAGGTTTATTTCATTTTTCTATTTTCCTTTCAGAAATACTTGAAATACAATGTAAAAAAAAAATAGTAAAAATTCCACAAGCATCCTGTTTTCCAACTTCTCAAACCAGACTGCATTAATCAATCGTAAATGATTTCATATCAAGCTTATAACAAATTCACTTTGCACATTTAACAAATCCCTCCATGACCATATTAACATCAGTACTTATGCACTGATCCAGTGGACAAATCATGCTTTCCCCTGGACACATCCATGTCCCAAATTACACAGGAAAATTAGGCTGCAAATGATCAAGTCTTGCCAATTATTTATTTAATATACTTGTTAAGAATGAGAAAATCCTCTCATACTAATGAGAAAAATTCTGCAACAGAACTATACCTCTCCCCATTCACAAGAAGAAGGAAAAAAAAGTAAACCCCATAGAGTCTGATAGATATTAGAGTCACTTCTGTGATCCTCTTATCTCTTAGCTTGCAGATGGATGGACCGTTTAATGAAATCCAACAGTCTCCCTCCTATTAAAGCCAGAAAGAATGACCAGTTTCTTAACAAGAGAACAGCTAAAATACCTCAGAAGTGCTCTGATCATTCCATGTGTTGTTTCCAGCTGCAGACTTACAAAATGCCTCAATTTTATCAAAATAGTCTATCTGGTTCTTGAATACATTTCTTCATTAATTAATTTGTTGAAATTTAGCTACTACTTAACATTTAAAAGATCATGACTATATTATCATAATTTATGGCTATAGTGCTGAAAGATCATCATTCTATAATTCTTCTTAGCAACCCAAGTGCTGAATAGCAGCACAAGATCACAAACACAGCACATTGGCTATTTCTCCTTTCCTGCATTTCCAGAAGCTTCTAAGTATGCATGGCAAACATTAGAAGAACACCTGCTTTGGATCTGTTGTCATTTGGATATGTTTCAGTGCCAAACTCTGACAAGATTCCCACTATTACAAGAAGAGTTTTGCAAAGCCAGATACAGAATCTGAGTTGTTTTATGGAGCATAACACTCAAGTCTTACGTTCCATGCAGATATTTCTGACTATGTTTCTTGTACCTTCTTAGATTTTAACCATTTCTTTTCTCATTGTTTTTCCAACTGGCACCAAGTCTTTGCATAAAATGAAATGCTCATTAGCTTAAATTAATTCCCAATCAGTAGTGCTCACATAATTCCCTGTAACTAATTCTCCTTGTTCTGCCTGCAGCTGCACCACTAATCTTCCCATTGCTTCTGAACCCTGACAGATCTTCTAACTCAGCAGTACCATGACTTCTCACATCTCTGTCTCCTCTGAACACTCTCCTGTTGATTCGGCTCATTATATTCCACACAATGTTTCACTCTTCTGTTTTGTCTTTTACTCTCACTCTTATTAAGACTCAGATCTGTTGTTCTGTTTCTCCCCTCCATGCACCATATATTTGTTTACACACACACTTCAATGCTATCAGTTTTGAGTGCTTCTGATGTTAAGCATCACATGTTCATTTTGAAGCACACACACAAATTCCTACTGGTTTTTGCCCCTTGGAAGTTTTTTCATCTCTGTCCCAGTGGTGAAATGAAAATAGAAACCTGAAAATTTTAAATGCTTTTATTTGACTGTTTTCTTCACATTTGGAGTTTGGGACATAATATGCATTTTTAATTATGCATCACACAAAAACACTCTCCCCTGCAATCAATACATATTCAAAAATATAATTTCTCTCTCTTCTGACTCTATATATTCCATTAATTTATGACTTGATGAGCTGAATCTGCTAGAAATGTTTCAAATGCTGGAATTCTTCATGAAATCCCTAACAACTACAGGAACAACAGGTACTCTTTCAGTAGTAACACCTCAATGCATTTTACTAATCCAGCAGACACACTTGTTCACCAAGTCTCTATGATACCCTTGGTTGTTGAATCATTTTTCTAAGAAATACACTTGCAATACTTTCATGATCTACAGGAGAGAGGTAGAAGGAGACCTTGATATTCGTGATAACTAAGCACAAAAAGGAGATAATGTAGACTGTCTGGTCTCTTGGAATCCCAAACACCAGAAATGCCATAGTGGACATGAATTCCCACTTTATGAAGAACTAATGTAACTGGTCAAGTAATGTACAAAAAAGTCCAACTGCTTCCAGCAATGTTATACTGAAGACATAATAATAATAAAGTGATAGACTAACAAAACTAGGGATGAGTCATATTAGCATTCTAGGAAAGATCTACACTGTATTATATTTAGTTCCAAGAAAATGATGCAACTTTTAAGGAGAGGAAAGAGTGTCACATTACTGCAAGCTAAATATATCTCCTGTGTCATTACAAAGAATTAGTCTCACTGTGAAAGCACACTGTGGAGTTGAGGACACGACACTTACAATGAAGAATTTTAGAGTGCTCATTCTGCATTATTTTCTGTTAATGCTCAAGATTATTCAAAAGAGAAAGGTCACATTACTGACAATTCCTTTCACATCATAAGAAGATAAATGTGTGACTAACACTAGGCCACTGGGTCACTGTGACTCAAAAAAAAAGAAGAACAAAACTGAACCTTCTCAAAACTAGATCAAGACACTAAATGAAGGGAAAATTGCAGGCAGAAGTCAGCAAAACATTTGAAATTCTATTAGCTGGCAAACCACTGTTTGGGACAATGAAAGATATCTCAGTTTCTTAATAATTTGGAGTCACAATTTAATTTTCTTACTTGCATCTCATTTCAGGATACCCATGTTGTTCCAGTGTCATGCAGTCAGAGGACATTAAAATATAAAGATTACACACTAAGTCACAGTATCCCTACATGCTAAAGGAGCAATTGTGACTCGTGGCATTTCAGATTCACTTACAGCATTGAATCATTCTCAATATTGACAACCATGAACCCTGTGACACATTGCAAACTAATTCCTGTAAAACCTCTAAGCTTCCTAACTGGGAGTTCCTTCATTCCAACACACAGTGAGCAGGTGGCATTTGAATTAACAAACCAACCAACTAAAACCACTCAAACAACACAGAGCACATATCAGATGTGAACAAAACTTCTTAAAACCCTATTCATTCTTCGATATGTTGCCAAATGTCTTATCAGTTCAGAGATTAAAAAATTGTATTTTGAAATATCTCTAAGGTGAAGTATTCAAAGGCCTCTAGAAGTGAGAACTGACAATTCCAGTGCTGTTACTTAGTTACACAAGTAGCACAGAAATTCTTATCGTTGCACACAAGTGGTTCAACTATTTTCTAATTGTGTTACTCCACTTTAAACTTTTAGTTTTCTTTGATTATTCCAACAATCCACTGTCAGGCTAATAATCATAGTCTATCAATTAGTCATTCCTAGTCTCTGTCTCTCTCTGCTTTCTGATTACTGTCTGGTCACTTAATTTCTACAGCTTGTCAACTGGCACTAATCAGGAATTAAGAGCTGCCATCAGCTAGATCCAGGTTCCTACCCCCAGCTAGAAAGGATTTTCAAAACAGGCAATTCTTGGCATTTTCTGATTATCCACAGACAAGCTCATAATCCAGTCACTCGTATTTAGGAAGTCAAGCAGTGAAATAAACAATGTTGATTATAATCTACTGTTCTTTTCCTTTTTTTTTTTTTTAAATCAAGAAATAAAGAAAAAAACTTAGCATTCTAATCCTGAGACATCTGCTTTGCAGTTGGTCTTTTGATTTCTAATCCAACAGGAGAATGGATTTGGCTGAAAATGAAAAGGAAGGGCAAGAATCCAACAAAAATAACCCCTTTTAGATGATATATTTACAATGGCCAGCACATTTTATGTTTAAGAGTTTCTTTTGTGGAAACTAAATAAAGGCATTTCAGTCAAGTTTACCACAATTAAGAGTGATTCAAGAGATTTTGCAGTTTTAAATGGAAACATTTCAAGGGGAAGGAAGGAGAGACCTACTAGACAGACTGCATGGGAAAAAATCTCCTGTGTAGTGTTTTTTCCAGGTAAGGAAGCTCAGATCTTCTGACTGGAATATAAACAAGATCACAGAAATTGTGTTATGACACCAAAAATAGAGTAGTTGATAGTTTGGATACATTCTCATCTTACAGTTCCCCTATGTAATCCTATCGCACTTTTCATGAACAGTGTTGGTACTCAAATTACTGCTACTTCAAATTATCCTACCTGCTAATTTTTAGCTAAAATCATGTACCAAGTGGGTTTGCATAACTCTCCTCAATATCACATCAACCAGCAGAGCTACTGAAAACACAAATTCTTCTTCCTGCACTGTGTATGAACTCAGGTGAATTGTTTTTGCTGTCAGGAACATTGATCTGTCACATCACGCAGCCAGGGTTTGGTACAAGAACTGTGACAAACTACATGGAAGATCACTGAGGCTAGGCAAGCTAAAGATGCTAAAATATATTATCAAACAATCAGTAGCATTTCCTGTTCAAATGCATAGAGGCCAGTCCTATTTCTCTGACTACAATTCAGCAAATGAAAAAACTGTAAAAATTTTATAGGTTAAATATATAAAATACATTTCTATATCAGTAATAGTAAGAGGTTTGATAAATATTATCGCTTTTTTTCTTGTAAAGCTGTAATATCACCTCTGCCCTCACAGTACTTTCATTTGAATATGGACAGTGTCTGTAGCATTTTTTCACTTTGAGCCTCTGCTTTTAAAAAGTCAAAATATTGTTTTATAGTTCCAGTGAATACAAAACAAGAAGGCAGATTGAAAAACAACCCAAAGAATCTGTCTGCAAAGGAAGCAAGAGTCTAAGGAGGTAGGGTGGTGTGCACCACAAGAAACTTCTGGGAATAAAATACAGTGATGAGATGTTTATGTACTATGCTGCATTCACAATGAGAGAAGAAATGGGAATGCCCTTGTGAGGTCAAGCCTACAAAGTAAACTGGCTCTGCACGTGTGGTGGGTTACACAGGGTTACTGCACCTGGAAATGATGCACAGGAAAAATCAATCCCTTCGAGAGGAACGTTGGTGTGTGGATTAGTTGTCTAAATGTGACAAAGCAGGAGAAAAACCAGGAGAGTCTGTGGGTTAGTAACTAACTAAAAAAGCGTTCACCGTTCAGCAGAGAAGTGAAATAAACAGCAGGTTGGCATTACTTCTGGGCTTTATCTTTTATTATCAACCTCACATTTTGAGTGACAGCTTGTCTGAAAGTAAGGTAATGTAAAATGTTTCTTGCATTTCTATGTAATAACTAATTAATTTCTTCAAATCTGAAGTTGAAGGAAAAAGTGGGAAAAACTTCTTAAGACATATGAAAGTTGTGCTGTGTCCTGTAACCTGTGTGTTCAAGCTGATATGCACAAAAAGAATCAAATTTTATCAAACTGTACTACCCATTATTTATAGCAATTTGCCTTTAAAGTGCCATATCTGTAGCATGGTAAGTTATAATAATTCCCTGTTTCAAGAGCGAAAGGTCATTCTTTCATTTCTGGATATTCTCAGATTTGAAACAAATGGATAAGTTTAATGCCCAAGATGAAGCAAAATCTCAGAAAAACATAATGAGGATTCTAGCAAGTAGAAAATACGTGGGTATCAAAGCATATGAAGAAGAGTCAAAAACAAAATACTTTGGAATAGAGTATCAGGTGTGAAGCATTTTATTAATAGGTGCTGTAACCTTCAGAAAAATCAAACAAACGCGAAGAAAACACATTTGAAAACTTTCGGTAACACTGCCATAACTAGGTATCACTAACAAAATGGTTGAAAAAGTATTACAACCATACAAATAAATAAGTTTTTAAGAAACCATTATTTTTGAAGGCTGAGCTGTCAATTACTTAAATGATATTGCTTATGGAGTGAATCCCAGGGTGAGAGAAGATGACTTAAAGAGTGAAACACAGGAAAAAAAAAAAAAAAGAAGCCACAGAAATAGAAGTGCAGATGACCACTTGTGGGTAAACAGAGAACACAACCTGGAAAGAAACTAAAGAAACTTGCTTCAGGGCATAACAAAGCAATGACAAACCCAAGGTTGTGTGCAGGGCTTAATTGTGTTAATGAAGCCATTAGTTATGCTATCAGAAAGCTGCATCCTAAAGAGTATTGGTAAAAAGAAAACTCTCCTGTTGGAAAAAGTTCTCATTTTGAAGGACAAGAAGGAATGATGAAACCTGTTGTGAAATATTGACTGGATGTTCTGTAGGGGTCACACACACAACCCCTCATGTTGTAACCAGAGAACACATTGTCCTTAAATTTTGTTTGGACACCTGAAAAAAAAGCCACTAGTTTTGCTGTTGCCTTATTACACATTAAGATATGACAATCTCCCTTCATATTGCTACATATGCAAGGTTTTGTTTACTTTAAAGAAAAACCATCAGTTTGAGTTTGGGTTAGTGTTCCACTCTTTTTATATAGTCTGGTGTCCCATCCCCAAAGTTTGAGAATTTGGATGCAACATAGTGAAAGTCAAGCACTCAAGGCTTGAAAAAAACATCAGAAGAATGATTCTGACCATTGCATTTCATTTGGCTGTCTACAGAGTTATATGATGGAGAGCAAGGATGTGGAATGGTCAATCACCAGCACTGTGATGGCCTTTAAACTCATCATATTCAGATACTTTATCTGGAGGGAGACAGAAAAGGAAATAAGGACAGAATAGTGATGGAAACAGACTGAAAGTGTAGCAGAGGACAGAAGAGGAGATGAAATTCTGCTGGATAACACAACACAGAAATGATCACAGAACCAAGAGGATGGATGAGTGGGTGACCTAGCAAGGAAAGTCTTGACACTACTGCAAAGGTTTTGAAGTTGTATTTTCCAACCTGTAAAATAGAAGCTGTAACTGCAGATACTAAGGGAAGAGAAGAAACTCAGCAGTGTGAGGATTTCAGTCAATTTTGTTTTTTAGCTCACCAACAAGTTTTTAGTAACATTTTAAACTGAAAATTTATTTAGTTGGATAGTTATTTGCTGTTCAAAAAAAATCTGCGTTTTTGTTAGTTCATATCTGTGTAATGTGAATTTTGTCAATTGTACTAGATAGAACAAACATTCAAATCAATAGCCGTTAATGCTTTTTGTATTTGTACATTTTATTAGACCTGGCACTTAAAAAAAAATAATCACTGTATCAATAACAGCAAATATCTATAAATTTCTATCAGCATTATCCAATTGCCTGAATATGAATAGCTGTGCACCACCAAGGTTGTGCAAGACCTGTCCTAAAATGAGAATAAGAGCAGGTAATTCTGAACATTAGGGGAAAACTTCCCACATACAGCACAACCATGCAACTTGACTGGCTGATGAAAAGGAAAAATGCATCTAGTAGCCTGAAAGAGAATAAGACTGGCTTATATTAAATAAAATGATAGCCTGAAAAGTTTTACTGACAATCATAAATGCTTCAACAAAGGAGTACGAACTATTCCCAGAACTACAAGTGGTTTTAAAATGATGATCACTGATAACTGACAGAGAGGAAAAGAAAGCAGTAAAGAAATAAAAGGATAACAAGAAATATTTGAAATCACTGCTCGTATTTCCTTTTGTTCCCATGTGTTCTCAGACCACAAAAGGTGAATGTGATGCTGAACCCAAATGTATTGCTTTCTGTTTGGCCTCTGCTTTGCACTCATTATTGCAGGAAGCTTCACTGCACTGCAGAATGCCAATGCTTTCCCACTGCTACCCCTTGTCTCTCAGTGCTTCACAAGGGCAGGATTCTTCTCATCCTTAACCTAATTTTACACCAGTAAAACCCTCTTGATTTCAGTAGAACTTCTTTTGATTTTTAGAAGCATAAACACAAGAATCAAACCATATTTCCTAGGTTTGCACATAAAAAAAAAAAGTTTTAAGTGGATGTTATTCTGTTATCGATATAGTGCATAAAACATACTGCTTGCTAAATGGGAAAACATAAGTCTGGATTATTTAGTGTATCAGACTTGGCTGGAGTTCTAGAGAAAGTGCCTGAAGAACAATGCAGTGCATCCCTATTTTATACACCATTGAACAGAACATCTACAAATTGCCCTGGAACTCACATGCTGCCACAGGGCTAACTGACATTATTCCTGGGCTGTGGTTCTTTCTAATGCTCTGCTAATCGTTCTGTGCTCTAACATGCTCTGGAGGAAAATCTGTATGTTCCCACAAAGTCAAAGAAGTCTCACTAATGAAATTAAGTGAAAGGAATATAATGTATTTTTGTCAATGTGAGTCCCTTAAGCTAAAATTTGGAGGGTAAAGCACATGTATTATTCAATAGTAAAGCTTTAATTAGTGTTTCTTTAAAATTACTCTGAGGAAGGACGAAAAAAATCAAAATAGTCCATCAAGACTGTTGAAAGGGTGGCTAAGTAAACGTACAAAGAGCTGGCATCACAGTACTGATGCACTTGAAATCTACCTGAAAGTGAAGACAAGTGACAGTAAATCAAGTTCATTTCACAGAACATTCAAGTTCTTTACAATGCAGTACATGACAGTAATATTAAACAAGGTCTGGTATTCATTTTTTTTCCTCCAATTATTTGTAATACTATTACCTGATTCTAAGAATCCTGAATGTAGAATATCAAATGGATTTTAAACAGCAGTAACTCAAGGCCTGGAGAGGGAAAATGATTAGTTTATTTCAAAGAGGCTTTTGAAATAAAAAAAAAATAAATGCAAATATCTCACATTTGCAGATATTGATTTCCAACCAGCCTGGTGTGTGGCTATAATTGCTTTAACAGACCATTGTCTAAAGCTTGTAAACTTGAATCAACGTACATCCCTCTTTTACCAGAAGATCCAAAAGCCTATTGATTCCTATGTCATCTTTAAATTGAGATAATCTTTTTGAGATTTCAAACTTAATTTGTTGATTGCCTCTAAGTGACACGGGTTCAACACTGTCATTGGGTGAGCCAAACTGCCCTTGACAGTTCTGACACTTTAAATGGTTGGCTTTGCACTGACAGATTCGCTGGCAATGGACTCATTATCGGCAGTGCTGTGTGGAACTCGGACTACTTGATTCTGACCCAGGTAGTTTTCATCTGCTCCTGAGTAGTGGATTGCTGTGCACCCCTACTGAGTTCCACAGTAATTTTAGCTTTTGTATTTCCTAATTGTATGCTTTTTATTGCCTATCAGTCTCCTCGTGGGGCTCCTTTGTGCTGCAGCCAGCAGGTGACACCCTGTACATGATTCCCTAGAGAGACTCATTGTCACTCCTAACTACTTATCCGGCGGCTGCCTAGTGCCAAGTCTCACTCCCAGCTGCTACTTAATGTCCTCCACCTCATGCTCCTTAGAGAAAACCAATTATCATACAAAGTAAAATGTAAAATAAAAGTATTAAGTGTCTGATTTAGGTTCACGAGCCAGACCAGACACCCCAGTGCAGGATGCAGAGCTCAGGCTGGGCTGCTGAGTGGGGCATCAAACCAGAGAGTTCCTTCTTCCTTCTACCACCTGAACTCTTCACAAAAGTCCTGAGCTCTGAGTTTGCTACTTGGTGCCAATTAATTAACGCAATGGCAATATTGGTCTTTCATAATCTGTGCAATTACCACAGGTCAGCAAGCCATGATTTTGCACTTTTTTTTCAACTATTTGAGCTCTGCAGGTGACATGCACAGCAAAACTCTGAATTATTCAATGTCTGTGTGTGTGGTGGCCCCATCTGACCTTTTATTGTTTGTAGTGTTGCTGGCTTTTTAATCTTTAAAACACTATATTTCCTGTGAATTCTCAGAAGACTTCATCCTACATTACACTGACAAAAAAGCTTCTCCTTGTAGAAGTTTTTCATTTAGTTTCTAACAATATATTTTACACTTTTTGGAGCATGACAGAAGTAGACAAGAAAGTGCCTTCAGGAAAACTGAGAGAACATACTTCTTATTATCCGTTTTGCTCTTCTAGAAGATCCCAAATCTCATTGATCTTTCTTAAATATAGAATAAAATAGCAACCCTGCAACTGTGCAGTTTATCATTCCTAAAGCTTTTTCAAAATATGTGTCTAATCACAATGGGTCCTGTTCAGCACTCTTTACTCACGACTTCCATCAAAGTCACACTTTCATGGGAACTTAGCCTGAGGAAGGAATGCAGGGTAAGCCAAGGTGATTTTTGCAATCCATTACTGGGGAAATATAAGAAAACCTAATTTTAAGAACCTGTGTTCTTAAAGAAATTCTTCTGACAAGAACAAAACATTAAACAGTCTGGGAAAGACTGAGGTATATAGTTGTACTGAGAGATAAAATTTGCAGTTAAAGTAAATTTAGAGTGTATTCTAAAAAGTGGTAGAAATGCATATCATTATGCCATACTACAGTCTGTAACTCAGTCCTGTTATGCCAATACTTACAGGTAAAAAAACTTATTCTGTATAAGCAAAATATGCTACATATTTGATGGAAGATGTGCTTTATTTCTATAAACAAAAGCTTCTCTCTAATTCACTTTCTCTATTGCTCCTGTGGGTGGCCATGTCATTTCCATTTTTTTAATCCATCTGACTTGAATTAATTGCAATGTGTGTTTGCCACAGCAAAGATATGAAACCACACTGCACACAGTCTTCATTTCTGGGCAAGAAGAAAACTTGCTGTGGGGATTCTC
This sequence comes from Corapipo altera, assembly GCF_003945725.1. Classification (NCBI taxonomy): domain Eukaryota; kingdom Metazoa; phylum Chordata; class Aves; order Passeriformes; family Pipridae; genus Corapipo; species Corapipo altera. Next base: position 2,603,497 of record NW_020884891.1, on the reverse strand, counting down.
AGTCCTGGCTTGGAACAAACAGCACCAGACAAGCATTTGGAAACTTATTCATGTTGTGAATTGAGCTCCATTCATTGTCTAAGCACTGGCAATAGGCCATGGTAACAAGAAAGAAGAGGGACAATTTACAATAAAATATACAGTATCAGTATTTTTGAGCATACTGATTTATGGCGGCAAAAAACTTTTTCTCCCTTTCTTTCTCGACTATGTATGTCAAACACATTACAGATATATGTTTAATTAAGGATGTCTCAACAACCATTAAGGGAAAACGTGTTCACAAAATTGAGACAGCTAAACAAAATGCAAAGTAAAACTAATATGTAAACTAGTTCCAAAGTCAGAAAATATATGGTCAATTCCTTTGCCCAGTCAAGATTTGGTTGAATGACCCACCTGGACAGAAAAGTTAGCGGTTGCTTTCTGGCTTTAGTAGTATCATTAAAACTCCATTTGATTACTTTTAGCCTTGGTACAGAATGCAGTCACTTTATTTATTAGTTTCCTGCCATCAGGAGCTAAATTCCCAAGGATATTTTCTAGCCCATAGGTATCATGACCAAGTATGTTACTCATTTCTGAATGTAGCTAAAGCACAGTGTTATATTAGTTACATTTAGTTTTGTTGGCATCATACCAAGTTAGATCTACATTTACATAAGTTATATATATTCAGCATCATAACACTTCTCAGATGATTTTTCTGGAAGCAACAGAATACATTTCTTCAGCAAAATGACAATATTAAATGATGTTAGCCATCATGCCTCACCTTTAAGATGCTGCATGCGTATTAACAAAGCCTCAGAACTCTTGGGAATTTGGGCCAGGGCTGTTGGTCCAGTCACAGACTTGCACTTTGCACCACATATCCCTGGGCATTATCCTTATAACTGATGTAATTTCATATGGAACATAGATCTCATTTTGAAGAACAGACAGTGGTAAAGAATCTGTAAGGTTTCCTATCTCAGCAATGCTTTTGTAATTATCATAAGGCCTCAGCTACACTGTCCACTAAGAGTCAGAGATCAGACCCCTGAACAACTCCAGTGTATGTCTGCCTAATCTGCATGGGAGTCTTGGAGTGGGTAGAGGGGAATTGCTCATTATGTACACCTGAACTGTTCTTTTCTTTCTATCAGAAATAAAAACTGATCTAGAGATTTCTCACTTGACTGGTTGAGGGATTTTCCAGGCTTGGCAGAATACAAGGCCAGTTTAAGAAACATTACCACTCTTGTAATCACCGTGTTATGTCACTACACTGCTATTCACTTTGAATTAAAATAACTGTTCAGCTGTGTTCATTTATGCTGGTGGTTTGTTTCAGTCCACCATTCCAATCGTGCATTCCTTCAGTGCAAAGAAAGAAACTTGAGGTAACAAGTGTACCAGTAGATTAGACATAGACCTGATTTTTCATCTGTCTTCAGGCTGTGATTGTGTTGCCTCTTGAACGCTATGAAAAAATGGTGGTGCATTTACTTTTTTTTTTTCCTAAGTGTGTTTTAAGATATGGAATAACAAACAAAACTCCTTACCTATGAGTGTAAAGAACATATAAGATAGGAAACTCCAGCATCTTACCATACCTGTTAAAACACCAAATCTTTCCTCTCTTTACCCAAAACATGACAATGAGCCTCTGTTTCATGTATCAAGTAAGGTGAACAACTGAGATTATGAGGTGTGACGGAAGCAGAGTGTCTTCTGGTAAAATGCAATGTTTTCTGGGATATGCTGTTTCTGAAGGGTCACAACCAGCTTTTTGTCCTGCTTTAGCCTTTGCAGAGTGTGCTCTCAGAAATTAGTGGATATGACAACACTGAGACCTGATCTTAAAGCTCTGATATTCTTGATTTTGTGTGACTACCTGTACATAAATGCACAAAAAAGGGGCAGGTTTCCCCCCCCCCTTTTAATTAAGGTTTTTAATTCCATATATAGCTGCAGTTTTCCCAGATTTTAAAACCTCAGACTGAATTGCACAGATACTATTCATGTTACCAGAACAGGAGAGGATGAACTTCATGAAATAAAAACAATGACAAAGATAAATCTATCCAGCTGCCACAGTGCACATCTTATAAATACATAGATGGTATCTATTCATCATCTTTATTTTATAAACTGGTGGAGAAAACCAGAACTTAGAGAACATCACTCAACTGAGGGTGAGCTGTATAGATTTATCTTAATTATGAAAATCAGACAGACACTATCTGACAATAAGTGTAAGTAAGACTGAAAATCAAAGTGATGGACTTCTCTGAATGAGGAATCAGATTTTATCTGGCATCTTTCAGAGTCGAGTGGCCACATTTTGCTTTACTGCTTCACAGGCATTTCTATTATCTGTAAGAATATGAAATCTTTAGAAAATGGGAAGGCAAACAGATTCAGATTCTGTTCTTTTTTGGTGCTATTTGATTCTAAATAGTAGCAGATATCAAGAAATACCAAACCTAAACATTTGTGGCAAAGAGGTAAATTTTATTTTAAATATTCAGTTGGATTTGGGGATGATTTATGATTATGAGCTCTCAAAATTCTGTCCCCTTTTTTTGGAAGGGAATTTATCATAAGTCTTTCAAATCTTAAAATTAAAACTCATTCTTACTTTCCTAGTCATATCTTTCCCCCTCCCCCCACTCTGTTCACCAAAGAAGCCCCAGCTGCCTCTGTATGGTGTAAAATGTAGTTATATAGCAAATTCCTTTTGCAAGTCCTTGGTCTTTGTTCTCAAATTATTAAGTATCATCTTATTTTTTTTTATTTCAGATATTTTACATACTAAATAACGTGCCTCATTTGTATTTTTACACCACTTTTTATGGTTAAAAACTGAAAATGGTCTTTAATGTCCACAAGTTGTCAAATCAGGACTTATTTGCTTTTTAGCTACTTTTGTTACAGCAGAAGAGATGAAGAGCCCTTGAATACAAACGTAAATTAGTGTGCAAGCTTGGAGTATTTTGCAAGAGTGCCAGAAATATTTGTGCAAATTGGTTTTGCACTTTACTAAACTTGGGTTAGTCAATTATTTGGATCATCTATAAAATACTGAACTAGATTTATTTCTTTTGGCTCTCTATTTTGACTAATGTAAAAGGAAAACAAGTAAATTCCCTATGTATATGAAGGAGAGTTAAGACAATGAAAAGAGTTAAGAAGCTTCTTGACAGACCACAAAATGTTGGTACGTTGGAAACTGTTCAAAGATGAGAGAAATGCATATAATGAACAATTACTCAACTCATTAATGTCCTAATCTGTTAAAGTTTGAAAATTTCAGAAAACATGTTTGATTGTAGTCTTGTATTGACTAATGAAGCCAAACAATGTCTCTTTCTGATGAGAAATTGGAGTATTCATTAAATTCAGGTACACTATTAAAGTAATTTCATTGCTACAGACAAGTTATTCCTGCTGAGCAGTAAATTTGCATGAGAAAATCCAGCTCCAAGAAAAAAAAAAATCTTACAAAAACAACATAACAACAAAACACAGATGAGATGACCAAACTCTTCCCTGCTATCATGAGAGACATCAGGTCCAGCCAGTACTGCCTCAGCACACGGCTCACCTCACCCAGCCTTCCCTGGGGGAAAACTAATACGGCCTTTTACTGAGCTTTTACCTCAGGAAAGCTCCTGTATATAAGTTAATTCAAGTAAGAAACATTTGGCAACAAAGAGGAGGCCTTTGATTTGGCTTCTTGGCGGTTGTGTCAAAGGGCTCACACTCAGAATCACTTCCACATTCTCTTGTATACCCCCTATTCATCCAAGCATTTAAGGATAGTACAATTTTAAACAGGCTATTTCTAGTCTAAGTCAGGTTAGCCTAATCATTATTCAACCAAAACTTTAAAGAACACAGAACTGCAGGATTCTACACGTCCTTCCTTTGTAGGCATTAAATGCAGGGCTATAATGTGGAAATGAGGGATTACAAACCTATCAGAAACACAATGTAAGTGAAGGAGCTTTCTCTGTAACAGACACCTTCAAATTTTATAAGCTTCCTTTATTTAGTTGGGTGGAACTTCAGGAAGCATTTAACAACAGGTAAGGGCTATAAGATTGTTCGTGTGAAATATTAGCTCCTAGTCCAAACTCCTAAAATAGATTTTAGTATGATTTTTTTATCCTATTTTCTTCAAGAACAGGGTAAAGCTGAATATAAAGAATTAATAATACAGTTCTATGAACAAAAAGCAGAATCAGTCATATTTCCAAAACTTATAAAAAAGTTTGGTTTGAATGTCTGTATCAGAAAACATCCTGCACAAGGATATCTTGTCCATTCTCCAGTGACCATTACTTCCAAACCAAACCAAACCAGAGATCCTCAGGGAAATCCCTCATCTAATGGTAAATCATTTACACTACACAGCTGAGAAGTTTCTCTTTAGGCACAGCCAATCACTACATAGCTAATCCAGTCTCAGGTTTTGCTCTGGGTTTCTAGGTTGCTCTTGGTACTTTTCAGGTTTTGCTCTTGGTTTCCCTCTAATTAATGGGTCCCATCTGCTGGGAAAACTCTTCTACTACTTAATACCATCCTATACAGTACAAACTCAGAGTTCTCTGGAGTGGTTCATTATATTCATTTTGCTAAAAGGGCAATTGTTCTTAAACTGTGAATTGTTGAAGGATAATTAAAGAAAATTGTTTCAACTTAATAAAATCTTTTTGCTGGCCACCTAAGAATACTCAGTTTTCTCAAGTGATATAGTTCCTTTAAATAATGGATAACAAGTAAGGTTAATAATCTCTAATATGTGGAACAAGTGGTCAATAATTCACAATAGTAATTACTCTGAATTTTTTTTTCAAAAAGCTTGCAGTGCCCTTGATATGGGAATGTAGCTAATGGAAACTGAAGCCACATCTTCTGCTCTAGATTTAGTCAAACTGATACAGGTGATTTCCAAATGGTAAGTTCCTATGCCATCCAAAATACAAAAATCTGTTAATTTATTACTATTACTAATTATTACTGATATAATAATAAATTATCCAACTGTAGGGATTCACACTTTTCCAAATAAAGTGTCACTAGGTGAATAGGTTGGCTAACTTTCATAATAAAAAAATTCTTTTTTCAGCAGATTTTGGGATGAGACTGAACAGATAGTCCTATAAGTGAATGTTGTTCTATGTTTATCTACAACATTGCAGACAAACACATCAGCTGGGCAATACAAGTTTCTTCTTGTGTCCCACTGTCTGATTCACACACGGCCTTACATTCAGGCCTCCAAAGTAAAAAGGCAGGCAGGACAATGTGTAGCAGCAACATATTCCTTCAAGAATGCAACACAGAAGTTCTCTTTAAATACAAATCAAGAATTGTCATATTCACAACTCTCCCACAATACACAGAACCTAAATCCTGACTTCATATTTTTTCCAGTACGTATAATAACAGGCACTGTTTCAAGTGAATTCTTCTTTCTTTTGTTTGCTTGAGCAACATTTTATTTCACTTAAATTTAAGATTTCCTACAAAATGTTCACTAGATCCTATCTATCCTTTCTTGGGATGACTGGTGAGGATGACCAGAGGAATTTTGGAACACATTAATCATCTGTCTTTATCATTCAAAGCTCTATACGTTATAACTTCTGCTGCTGAAACAGGAGACAACTTTTCCTTCTCTTCCACTGCTCTATAGTAATTTCCCTTTCATGAAAGTGCATTCAGATCATCATTCCTGTGCTGACAATTCCCTCCCTCTCAAAGTAGTAAGGTAACTGATCCATTACACCTCACTTTGATCAATCCACTGTCCTAGTCCTATCAACCAAGGATGGTCTTGTTTAAACTTAGATTAATTCTGTCCTAGCTTAACTTGTTGGTATGAAAGAAACCCCAGAAAACAGATGGAAGTAGCAGTGGAATAGCAGAGAGAAATGGCTCCAAGCACAGGTATCCCTTAATCTTCAGTGTTTAAATTATTCTAAATGTTTAAACTTTTTTCTTCTGTAGACATCTATAGAAAACTAGTGAAATAAAAACTGAACTAATTTCTGCTTCAAATTTGAGAATGAAACCACAGTTTAATTTAACATAATGCTAAGTGTAACTTAGTGTAACACTTTATTATACAGACACACAGAATTACCTGATTTGAAAAAGTTTCATAAGAGGTATAATTTTCAGTGTACTCCATACCAGTTTGGCATTTGGCTGAAAAGATGGATCTCTAAGCTGCACAGAACACTGAAAAATTAAGTACTTGAAAATAAATCAATATAGTATTAGATAAAAGAGTGACAGTAATGGAGTGATCTGTAACTCCAGCCACTTCAATGACATATGAATTCACAGTTAAACTCCCTGTTTCAAATTGGCTGCAGCCCTAATGACAACCTGGAATGAAAACCAGATGAAGGGAGTTTTGTACAGCTTTGTGCATTGACCTTACTCTGCTTCTCGAGAAGTCAATGGGTACACTTCAGCACTGAAAGCAGAGTTTGCCTGTGCAGTTTTGAAAAGCCCGTATTAGGCATGTACAGAAGCAAGAATTTCTGAAGAACAGGAATGACCTCATACTCTACCAGTGGTTTCAACTCCTGAGTAAGTGCAGTTTCCTCTCCACTGTAAAATATGAGCACTCCTTCACTATGGTAATCAAGCTCCAGCACTTTGAGTCAGTAAAAGTAGCTAAAAGAGTGAGCTAAAAGCACATAATGACCCTCGATCATTAAGGGTCATTAACTCCAACAATTTACTAAAATACTTCACTTTTTGGTTGTTATTCAGTACTTGAAGAGATCCTTGGTTTCATATAAAGCTCCAAATAAATAATTTCCTAGAAAGCAATAGCAACCTTTCGCCACTGAACAAAAAAAAAAAAAAGTCACAGAACAGCAAAGTTCAGACGATTCTAAAACTTTAGCCTATAAAATTTTGTAGCTAAAATTAATGCAACAAGATTGGTTGGAAGAAAGTTGAGAGTTTCACATGGATTTCAAGAAGAAACACACACAACACAATAACCTAGAGAAGGGTACTGGGGGGCAGAGAGCTATCCCTACAGGTATCCAATAGTGAAAGAAAACTGGACATAATCAAAATGAAACTCCATTAATATGATTTTCCAAAAGATCTTATCTTTCTTGTATTAAATTTCAATTTGCACATCGAAGTGAGTGAGAACCCAACTGAATAGTTTGCTGCTAAAGAGCTCCTATTGAAGAAAATTGTGTGGGACTGTATTTTTAAAGGTTAGCAAGACCTTATCCTCTGATATTGTTTGTTCTAATTTCATAGGGTTTTTTCTCTTGAGATTTCATCCCCTTGCAGTTTTCTTACAGTGCAAAGCTGTGAACAAATAAAATGCAATGCAATGAACAGTATGGCAAAGATGTCTTTATAGAACATCATTCTACTTCTTCATTATTATACATTTTTTGGCCTTTTTTTAATACAGTGACAGCAAGTTATTTTGCCAAACTACAAGAAAGCAGATGAAGCATCAGATAGTAACTGCACCTTTGATTTTCTCTTAATATAACTTCAGGATGTAGCCTTGAAGAAAAAGAAATCAGCCAAATAAGAAATGGCAATAATAGTAATTGTTTTTTAAGCTTTACCAAAATGTAGCCACTAAAAGTAATTTTTTTGTCAAATTATCCTAGTAGAGACTAGATTAAAATATAGTTTATGTTGAGGGGTTTTTTTCTACATCTTAAATCTTGCACGTGAGTATCAGGACTACTCAGGAAGGCTCAGATTTGAAAACTTTCCAGTCTGCAAATATTATCACAGTGCAAAAGCAGCTTTAGCAGACCGGTCTAACAACATAAAACCTGACAATGGGAGCTGCACTTACACTGAAATATAGTTCAACTGTCTAGTTAGACTTTAACATCCCTCTGGACATCACAGTAAATGTGTTAATTAATATCACATGGGATACCAGTTGATGAGATTTGGAATGTCTGTCTCCAGCAGCAGTGAAGAGCAACTGACTCTTATGAAAAGGAATTGTATTACAGTGGAGTTTAATTTCAGTTTTCTCACATCATCAGGTTCTTTTCACATCACACAGTGTTCCTTCTAAACGAAAGATAATTAAAAAAATGCTTAATACACATAAACATTCTTAGACTTGACCAAAAGTTATGCAAAGAAACAAGTTTCTTCTGCTTCAAAAAATTTGTGACATTTTAGGAGTTTCTAGATTTAATTTGGATAAAATCCTCCCTCTTAAAGTACCCACTTCCCATCTTCCTATCACCCTACTTCCAACTTCTGCTCCTACACTTGTGTGTAGAGATGCAGCTGTGCTGCTCAGTCTTCCAAAAGTTTCAGGAAAGAGAAAATAGGAACTGAATGCAATATTCTCCATTTATAACCCATCTCAGAATTATTATATTGAAAAATTATCACTCTCAGTCCAGTTTTTCCCAAAAGCACTACCGCTGGCATAATCCAAAAGGAATATGAGATCTTTAAAACCATTAACCATTTATATGGCAAAACATCCAGTGTTCTCTGACAACAAGTTGTCTACTGGACTGCTTGTCCCAAAATGCTGCAAGACATGAAGCAGCAGTACAGGAATACAGCTCAAGATGACACTGACTCTACCTCGTCTCACAACATGACATGAACTTTATCTTGTATAGATGTGTTGCCAAAGGCTTTCACTGCCTGACTCTACAGTGACCACCATGACTGCCACGAGAACACAAAGGCATTGGCATTTTCTCCAAAGGTTGTGTGCTATCAAAGGAAACAAAAACATACATGTTGACACCTGTGAACTTTACAAACAAGAAAGTGCTTACACCATCCACTCCGCCTGAAAGAAAACATTCCTCACTTTCTCTCCTCAGTGGTGGTATTCAGATTACTGGAATGGATCAGGATCTACTGCAGTTTGTCTGCTGGCACTATGGAAGCATGTGCTGACATACTAAATATATGCTCCCCAAAATTCTGGTTCTTTTTTTTTGCTTTTTAAATGGTGCTGCTCATAAATTATATGCCCAAATAAACAAGAAGAATGAATGCATTTGGATCTGTGCTCATAGCAAAGAGATGAATCAGACTGGTGGAAATACATATACAACAGTGATATAACAAAGAGAAATTACTTCAAAGGTAAGAGATATCATCATTATAACACAGTACATAAATGGTTTATTCTATAAAAATAAGGGAAAATGTATCAAATAATTTAATTCCTCTCTATACAATAAAATTCACTAATATTTCAAACAACTTTGAACAACATGGAATAAGCACCCTAACTTTAGAGTCAGTGGAGGTGAAAATATCTGAGCACAATACTTCTACTCACTTTGAAAACTCCTCTCCGTGTTATCTATCTTTCAATTACCTCAGCTCTTTCTAACCAAGAGTAATCTGCCTATAGTGCTGAAGGTCATGGCTTCAAAATGTTCTCAGCTTTGTGAGCCCCAGTTTTTAAAATTATTTTTGTATTAGATTTCAGAAATCATCTTACTCAGCTTTAGGTATCTAAAAGCTAAGTGTTCATATACTTACTTCCTACAGTACATAGAGGAAAGAGTCAGAGTGACTCACTCCAGCTTATATTAGGTATTTGAGACAGCTCTAGCAATCATTCTCTTGGTGTGTCTCTCTTCCCTCACCTCCTACAGAAGAAATGAATTCCAACCTAAACCTTTCACAAAAAAACTATTTCTGCTACCTTTACAGTCATTCAGAAAGGAAAGTATTATCACTTGGAAGAAATCACTATGACATTCTAATGTCTGTCTTCAGCATCCAGCCTTACGTAATCCCAAGTGAATGGTGAGGCTGTCTGTGCTCTCCTTATTCTCCCTCCCCAGCGTGTGCTTCAGTGCTCTGACAGTCAAGTGTCTGGGCCTGAGACAACATATTTACTGATCCTCTATGTCAGCCAAGCTGTTCTAAATTTGCAAAAGAGAATAAAAGTAACCCAAAGATAGTAACAAGTAAAACATTACCTTACTTCTCAGCATTTCTCCTACTAAAATAGGTATAATATGCTGACATATGAGGGATTAGTTTTACCATTGCCTCAGTGAGATCATACCAACACCTGAATAAGGTCCACAAACCCCATGCTGTACACCCAGTGCAGATCTATCTGTCAGTAAGAAAACCCCATTTATCCTCAACAACACACCAAACAGCAGGGTGAAGAAATTCAGTTTTCTTTTATTTTCTTTGTCATTTCCATAGTAAAGGAGGGGTTTTCCATTCCCACCCATCTGCTTTTGGATATCCTCTCAAAAAGTTATTACCATATGTCCTATTGAGTCACCTTTCTCTCTCACTCTGCTCTTCTGGTGTAGGGCTGACCCATAAGGTTTTACAGTTTGCATTTGTCTCTGTCATTCAACAGTTATCCAATAACAGCAACCATTTAAGCTGGATCAACTGGTCTCTCTCTTTCAGAAGCAAAATTGCTATTAAGCCTTTCTGACCTTTTATCTTTTTCTTCCAATCTCAGGCCTCAGCATGGCTAAAGCAAAAACAATTACAAAAAAGAAAATCCACACAAAGCTTACAACCACACACATGTCATGGCACAGAAACAGTGTAAGACAATCTTCCACAATCCATCTGGAAGATTACATTCACTTGTGAATTCCCATCACGCAACATTTTTTTGACCAGAAGCAGAATATTCTGTGCCAGCTCCTCACTCTCTGTCCTGAATAACACCCTTAATAAAGTCAGTGTTATACTGACAGATAAAATCAGAAATAAACAGTTAACAACAGACTAATAACCCTCTCCTGTCTTAAAAAGACGGACAGTCATTGAACAATTATATAAAATTAACATAATGCAAATTCTGTTTCATTTGTTCCAATCTGATTTCTTTTCTCATGGAACCCAGTACTTCTGAGATGTATAAATTAAAAGTGACCAGTCAGATACTTTTTCTTCTGGAAATAATTTCCAAAAATATTGAAGAGTTCAAACACTACAGAACTCATTTGGAATAACAGGTTTCTTAGATTTACACACAAGGTTGTGACATCCATTGGTAAAATCTGATTTATTAATTGAATATTCTGTAGCTGAATATGAAAGAACTGAGTCTAATTTTTAAATTATTTTTTGGATCAGATGAGAAGTAACTGAATTCAAGGTTCACATTTCAGCACAAAGTTCTAAACTAAATGCCTACATTAAATACAGATCAACACTCTTGACTTGCAGTCTTTAAACCTGTCTGCTGGCAAATAAAGAATAAGTGGCATTATTCATCAGGATTTTATCTTAAAAGTCCTTTTTGTAGATATATTTGATATTCATTATGATCCTATAACAGCCTCTGGATCTCAAATGTTATCAAACACTTGCAGAATCTTTTCATCTTAATAATACAAAAGTAGACTTTGTGTTCTCAACCCTATTCTTTTCAGATTATCAATATAAAAGGTTTGATTGACATAGGGAGAAGAAAACCAGTTCTGAATAAATCTGAGCTTTTATTTGGGTTGGTTTCACAAGGAGAGAAGGTTATCTATCTGTTATGACATATGTCAGACGACTTCTGGCCGTTATCTGTTTTATAAACCTTTGGATTGTTATTTTCAGGAAAAAGTGTTGGTAGCCTTCAGGTAAGTTCTGCATTTGTGAGTTGGATAAGATACCTTCTCTTTGTCCTTGGGGAAAACTTTCAAGCATTAAAAAATCCACCAAAAAACAAGGTAAAGAGAAAAAAATACGTTTACATTTGCAACTATTCAAGTTGTCATATCAGAGTTACCTGCTATAACTCAGCTATCTCAGTGCTTCAAAATCCTCCTGATCTTTCAAACAAATTTTTATCAAGACATATTTGCAAGCAAGAACTGTGTCCTTTCCAGTGCTTGTGAAGTTTTCCTTCAAGGAAATTTCATTTCACCTCTTCCTCTGATCCATGTACTATCTCCAGAGAGAAAGTAAATTACTTTCCATGAGCCATCAGTTATGTGTAAATATCAAGATCTGCAGGACTTGATAAGTCACCTGCTACTTCATTTCTGTCTATGCCTAAGAAATTTAGAAAACCATGTCAAGTTCAGATGATCCCTCTCCAATGGACAGCAAACCTATGAATGATTCTCCCTGCACAATTTTCCTGTGTAGGTATTGTAAATAAAATTTTCGTTTCATATATGAGAAAGCCTTGCAATTAACCGAGTATTTTTTTTTAGCACAAGGTAAAGAGCTGACTCAATATCTCTTTTTTTGGCTTTTGAATTTTTGCATTTTGAAACATTTAGTGAATGGACAAAATTCTGATTGTATCAATTATCTCTCCATGGGATGTACTTTCAGAGATCGGTGTGCTGCTGCTTATTTGCTTCACTTTCCTATGTAGGCAAATAGGAAAACCAGGAAGTCAATATGAAGCATAAATATTTCATGAGTATACAGGTAGAATATTCCCTGACCAGGTCCTCAGTAGATTTGGGAGCTCAGAGTCATTTAGCCTTGAGTTTTAACATTTTCTCTTTTCTTCATTATAGATAAAGAGAGGTAGTTTATGAATGCAGTTTTACACTACATTTAAATGGAAAATTTAACCAAATATGTCATGTGAGTATTGGTAGGAACTGTATTTCTGGAGTTTTGAGGGATAAAATTATTCTTTCTTCAGAAATTTGGAAGTTTCAATTAAAAGAAGTGAGGAAAACCAGCATATGAAAAAGAACAATAATTTCATTAAGTGATAAGAGATGTCTCAAAAACATTGAATTAGAATCAGCTATTCAACTGCAGAAACATAGAAATATTCTACAGTCAGCCAAAAAAGGCATCTGCAAATTATATCCTACAAATAATCATAAAAATATTTGTTTTCCTTCTGCTTTATATTTTTTCCTGTTTAAATATAAATTAAATATGCCTAATATAATTTTAAAATTTAATGCTTATCCATCCTTTTAAAATATAAATACGGTTATTCCTAAAGGGACTTCAGATGACACAGGGAAGAGTTTTAACACAGAACACATCAACTTACTTTGAAGTTTTCTCCACTTTGCCGCTGAGAAAGAACAAACCCTTGAAACTTTTGATGCGCGAAAATGGATTGTGCGTGATGGTTTTGTTTGTGGGAATGTACAGATTTCACTCAAGTAGTAAATGCCCTCAGAAAACAAAGTTCCAAAGTGGCTTTGTTTTTTTCATGACAAAATTTAGATTCTCTCATCTGTCTCAAGCAGAATGATGTTCTTCACAAGTAAGATTACTGCAGTTCATTGTGTGAAATTCCACAGTTATCATATCCTCATGTTAATTTAATAAAGATTAGCCTTAGCTGCTCTTGAACAGCAGCCAAGCACTAGATTTGTTCTATTTCATTTTATTCATTTATGTGCATCTTGCTACCATCTGGAATAGCAAAAACAAACAGTTCAAGCAGTTAAAGTGTTAAAAAGGGGCAATGAAATAACTAAATATTCTCTTCCAAACCCCCCCTCCTTTACTCTGTTTCTTTCATATCCATTTCAGAAGTCATGTTACCATTTCCTAATTCCTAAAAGACATTCTGTAAGAGGATTGTCAGGACAGATGTTGGAACCCTCACACAACTGAGCACATGCTGTCTTAGCCATGTTCAGTGTTTTAAAGCCAAACTACTGTAACTAATAAATCATGCTTGGGAGTTGAAAGTAGATAATTGCACCACTGTACATCTTGTGTACAGGAAGCATCAAGACTTTTTCCCCTCCAATTACATCTACCTGGTTTAATTGTTATTGACAGAATTATTCTGTCATTTCTGTCTGCTTTTAATATCCAACTTTCATGATAAGTTTCTGAAAAGGTTTGATTCACTCATTAGTTTGTGAGTAAAACAATCAAGACTGTATCAACTTCTCAGTGTTTTCACTAGAACTAGATGAAATCCAAATGAAATTTCACAACATATTTATAAAATAAAGATGAATACAAAAAGTTAGTGAGGATCTAAGATGTCTGGGATACTATTCTTTTGTCCAAGAAACACAGATACGTAATTGGAAAAAAAAAAACAAATGAACAAAAAAAGAATGATTGATCTGCTTAATGACTTGTATTCAAAACAGACTTGGCTGGATTTTCTTTAAGGTCCACTCCAAAAGATTTCCCTGGTACTCAAGTATTTCACAGCAATCTGTAAGGTTTGTCTCTTCCAGCAGACATTACACACCAGGGAAATTTCAATTAAGATAAGGAAAAACTTCTCATCATGGGGTTAATTGCAGGGGAACTAGTGTTTCAGAAATGTTTTGGAATCTCCACCTTTAGACATATCCAGAAATCAACCATATCCAGAGAAAACTGATCTAAATCAGCCTAATTCTGAGTATCAGGATTGGACCAGGTAACTTTCACAGGTCCCTTTGAACCTGAATTATTCTATTATTCCATAACCTGTAATATTTAAGAATTCCAATATAACAAATAGGTATATATTCTGTGACCCACCAACATCTCCTAAATGATTAGATACATTTACAAGGATATTTATACATGTGGTACTAATTCCTTTTGTTGTTATCAGTGCTTTTGTCAAACATCAAGTTGACACAATATCAAGTATAAACCTTGTACATGCCTGGATTCTTATACAAAAAACCCAAACCCCATAGGTTCAATATATTAATATAAAAATAGGAAAACATATCAATAAAACAACCTGAACCTGCTATTAGAGAGCAGAAAACAAGAATCTCAATGTTAGACCATACACATCTTCTTTTACACCATGAAAGAACAAAGGTAGTATCTGATGAACAGGACATGAAGCAACTTGAGTTAGAAACTGGCCAAAGGAATAACACACAGTAGTGGTCTTTCAATAAAGCTGATGAAGAAAGGGAATTGAATCAGCAGACATCATTTAACAGAAATTCCTTCCCAACTTCAGCCCTACAACTTTCTTAAAATGCACTCACCAGATACCTAGAAGTTAATCTCTTTGATTTAATAAATTTGATGGAATTGTCCAGCCTCATGTTTCCAAAATCAGTAGGTTTGATGATTGTCCCATGTGTACGTAAACACCAATCTGTTTATCCATGTTTTTTCATTAGCCACAGTGTCACTGTTAGATTAAAAATCTACTTCAGGCTGTTCACAAGTGCATTCAGCCATGCTGCTAAACAGCAAGAAATATAATCAAATACTGCCTTATAAAATAATTTGAAATGTTTTAGAAAATTACCTTCTTTTTTCCTATGTATATTCCTATGTATAAGCTTCTTACAATGTATAAAATAAGAATTAAAAAACTAAGTATTCAGTGATTCTAATAGGACATGCTTCTGAAAAGTATTAGATACCTGTATTTGGCAGAACAGCTTCCTGCTATTTTGAACAAGAAAAAGAAAAAAAAAAAGATTTTCTTGCAGGATTTGTGGTAAATCCATTGTTCCCACTCAGTTTTAGAAAATATTATAGATCAAGGTGACTCAGCATGGACTGTGGAGCAGTGAATACAACAATGCTGATCACTGCTGATAATAACAATATCAGACATGCCTTTACGAGTGGCAGCAGCTCTTAGTTGCAGCTCTCACTGAGTTTCAAGTTTAACACGAGTTGGGAGAAACATTTCTGGTATAAATTGTAGAGGTTTGGGCTTCTAACTTTGAAATCAATAACAATCAAAATCTCAGCAGGCTGTAGAAGTTGCTGCCTCCCTTCTGCTAAGCTTGAGAACATAATCCAATGTTTTCCTCCCCTCTTGAAGTTTAGTTTACAAATATACTTATCTAAACAGAAAAGCACTTTCCCAGCATCAGTTTGATTCACTGATGTGTTAGCTACTGACAGTTTTATGTCAACCACTCCCAAAAGCAAAGACCTTTGAATAGAGAAGACAGAAGGTAGAAAATACTTTTGCTTTCAATAGTGCATAATTCTAAATAGCTCTATCTATATGTTTACATAGCTGTAATAACTAGGTACTTGCTTTTAAATTTATTTTAATATATTTCAAGAAATATAATGCAATAAAGCCAGAAGACATTTTATTTTCATACAAAAAAAATATAACTTTACCTCAAGGAAGTTTAAGAATTAAGAAAAAAATATATAATACCAAAACCTTCTTGCACCATCTTCAAGAATTGAAATAGTTTCTTCCATTTAAAACAACAACAACAACAAAACCTTTACCATATGTTTTTCCAAGCTGCATTACTTCTCAAAGGCAGGAACACAAAATCTTTAGCAATCCATAAAAAACAGTCAACAACATAATTAAGATACCTTACCTTTCAATCCAAATAAACTTGATATTAATCACTTTTCAGTTCAGGTATGAGCAAATATCCCTGCATTCACCTACACTCAAAATTAGCAGGCAGCATTCTGCTACTTTTATCCATGATAAAGCCACACCAATCCAATTAAGAAGATATGCACCTGCAAAAGATCTCTGACTTGGCACTTCAGATGTTGATTGATCAATAGCAGATGTTGATTGATCACAATAACAATTACAGACTGAGATCTTGCTTTTCCTTCATCCCTTTCCATCCTAATTCCACCTAAGTCCTGCACATGGTCATGACCTTGGCCATGCAGACCCTGGTAAGGTTGGTTGTTAGACAACCACAAAATTTTGAGTAATTTCCTACTCCTTAAACCCCCTACAAATTCAAAGCAAAGGAGGTTCCAAATTCTATTCATCTGTTTGAAGTAGTTCTGTCTGGGGGTCATTTGGTCATTATCTGAAACACCTGTGTGCCTGGAAAAGACCAGAATTTCTTCACTGTTGTTTTGTTTTTCATAGAAGAGAAGGAGAGAAAGACTATCAGCACATTGATGGTTTAGATACAGATCTAGAAAAAGTATTTTTGTGTGAGAAAGTCTACAATTGGACTCTTTCAGATCCATATTAGTGTCAGTGTGTCAACAGGCCTGTAACTGGTTTGCTATTGATGCATACAGATAAAAGTGAAGGGTTTTAATGCCTACACAATAAAAAGGAGGAAATTCTTTTGAGGAAAGGTCTTAGATTCAAATTTCATGTTGGCCTCTGGTGATCATCTCAAGAGTAAAGTCAAACAACATCACAGCCCAAAAAGAAACAGAGAACATGAGCAGAGAGCAACCATGGACCTCTTCCCTTAGGAGAGAAAGGGTGAAAACCATGGTGAGAAAAAAGACTGAAATTCAGCTGCAATTCAGTAATGGGAAATCAAACTTCATATCTTTGGTATCATCATTCAGTTTTTATTGGAAAGTTACTTGAGCTTGATCGAACACCTTCCTTGGAAATGAAAACACAAATAAATAAAATCTATTTAAAAGATCGCAGAAAGTCAGTAGTACCCCTGAAAAATTCCTCATATCACTTTTATTTGATATACATCTCTGTGCTTAAAAGTAACTGAATTTGACTTACATGTTTCTATTTAAGAAATAAGGCTCACAATTTGGAGAAAAAACAGAAATGTCATTTTTACTACATTTTCAGTGGCAAAATTTAAGAGTATGAATCTATATAATAGAAAAAAAAAGTATTTTAGAATATTGGGAGACAGTATTGGAATGAGTAAAAGTGAACTAGTGAAAGAATCAGGGAACAAAAATTCAAAGCTGTACTTATCAACTTTGTATCCCAGCCTCCAAATCATCAAGACTCACTTTCTTACATATTGAGAACCAGTATGTTCTCAGAAAGGAAGACTAATCTTTCCAAAACTCAAAATAATCTGGCAAATTGAAAACCTTAGTGCTTGGCTGTCTTTCATAGAAAGATATATTGAGTACTGAGATGGGCACATGTCTATAGTTACACTCTGTGTAATATATAATGTCTACAAGCTTTACTAATTGAATGTGTGATAAATGTGTATATGCACCCTCAAGGTCTTTATATACACATGCAAACAGAATATATACACGGATATATAAACACTCACACATGCATGGAAACACTATTAGAAGTTGTGTAACTCTTGGAAATCCTGCTTAGACCAGATTTCTTTGAAAAAAAGGTAGACAAAAGAAATGTACTGCTAAAGATATTGAGGCTTTGAAAGAAGCATATTTCTTCAGATGTACTCTCAATCTTACTGGTAATCTGTGTGGTAAAGTTATTTAATAGTCATAACTACTGTGAAAAATATCAGTTTCTGTATAGATTTGATGGTGTGCATGCATTAAGCAAATAGACTGGAGGTGTATTTAAAAACAGTGCTTCTTGAGAAGGTATACAAATATAATCTTCAAATAAAATTTATTTTAGAAATAGATAAATAAGACATAAAAGGAACAGTGCTCAGTAATTCAATATGAAAGCAAAAATATATATTAAAATTATTTGTTAAAAAGATTTTACAAATAATACTTAAGACCAGGATATACCATAAATATATGTTTTATGGTAAAATGGAAAATCACCGAAAATGTGTAACAAAAAAACCCTGCAGCATTACAGTTTATGTTAAAAATATAATTCTATTTACATCACAAACCAGCTTTGTTCCTGACAGCACTCTGCTGCCCTTCAGAAGTCCCCCACTCAATTAAATTTAGAAGGATTTAAATCCCCCAAAGTCCAAGCTGTTTTCTGATATGACAGGCAGTTCTCACACAAACTGCCACAGTTTTTCCTGGGAGTGACTCCCTGGCTATCAGGTGTTTGAGGTCAGTGGTGTGGAGCTTTGGTAGACACACATCCCAGCGAAATCCAGGCATTGCCAACGTGGCACTGGATGCACAACAGCACATCTGGGAGCCAGCTCTGGCTGCTGGCCTTGGAGGGCTAAAAGCAGCAGTGTGATCAGTCTACTCTGTAAAACTGGTAGTAAACAAAGGAGTTCTCTCTTTGCTGAGACAACTGGAACCAAGCAAAAGTACACTCTGGGGCACTGACACTGACCTGTCTGATTTATCTGGTAATGCACACCACACAAAGGGTGAATTTCTTGAGGAGTTTACTGAGATAACTGGAATATTACAGTCTGAAGCACAATAAAATAACTTACTAATATTCCAAAGAAAATATATTGTGTTTTCAATTTCAAAAGCAACATTGGGTCAACTCAGTGATTTTTACTTTTAAGTTACTCTGACTTCTATACAGTCAGAAAACAGTATTTCTGTAGGTGAAAATATTTGGGAAATGGTTTTGAAACACATACACCTAACTTTGACTCAGGATGCTAATACTATTTAAAAAAAATAGAAATTTTTGACTGGCCTTCATCATAGAAAAGTGTAGAAATTGATGTTCAGCACACAGACATATTTGGTCAGTACACATTAAGCTTTCACGAGACTTCCATGAACCCATTCAACCAACAGGAGGAAAATGAGCTCTGAAGAAGTTTTATATGACTCTATGAAAAAATGACTTTTTAAAACATGATACTTAAATGCAAGAAAACAAAAATTGAAACAGAGAAAACCCCTGAAACTGAATGACTTAAGAGGTTTCTGGTTTTCCCTTAGTGCATTTGGAGGGTGATTATATTTGGTTGTGCTGACTCATGACAGAACCAGAGAAGTGAGATTACTGATTTGAACCAATAATCCATATGATGTACCTTTGATTTACTTCATGTAACTTTTGCAAATTTTCAAATCATCCTAGATTCTTTTATAAATATTTATTGGTAGACTAGAATGATAGGACCAGTGTAATACTAAGAAAAAAGTTAGAACTCCAGCAAAAGAACTAGAAACTTCATGAAGTATATTATCCTCTGAAAGCACATGACTGGCACAGCTGGTTCAAGAAAGGTACTTATCAAAGGTTCTCTTCATACTCAGCGTAAGAAAATAGGCACTTCTAGAGAGTGTGCAGTCCTAAGATCAAAATAACCTCCTATAGTCTATCTATGCCTTTCACCACCAGAGAAAAAACTGAGGGCAACTGTATTTTCACTTGATATAACTAAATTACACACTTGAGGTTAGACCAGATTAACCTAGTCAGGAATCTCCACTCTGTATCTCCTGATTTAAAAAAAAAACAAAACAAGTTTCAATGTAAGCATTGAAACTATTTTGTGCTTCTCCTATTCAAACATTGATCTTATGTATAGGAGTTTTCTTGTCATGGAAATCCAACCTAACCCTCATAAGAACAGAAACTCAAAGATTCAAAGAAAAAAACAGAAGCTCAAAGTGTGTAAAATCACATGGTCTTCCTGACAAACAACTCTACAAGGCCAAAGGGTTATCATTCATAAATATCATTGAATGCTTCACCCATCTACAAAGCACCTACACAAACAACTGGAACAACAATAGACAGGACCAATCTTTGATACACTAAACACTTCTGGAATGTGCCATGTTCCTCGCTGTGTTAGGAATGAACTTTCAACTGGCTGAATTGTGGCACTGAGTCAATAAATATCACTACTGTATGTCTAACCACTGAAAGTGTTGGGGTTTTTAGTTTGAAGCATAAATGCTGCAAGGCTATGATAAAACGGAACAGCAAAACTGTCTTACAGATACATGAACTTCTTCCCAAGAAAATGATTTCATTATTGGAAATTAAAGATTTTCTGTAACAGTCATAGCTATAATTATGCAATACAATATGCTAAATTACAATACGTACTTCATTATTAATAGAATTTATTTTACAGATCAAATAGCCAAATACACATTTTTTGAAAGAGCCAGATAGCAAACGTGGAGCAAACTATAGGCAACAGTCATGGTAGACATTCTGCAGTCCAAGAACTGAGGCAACGTGATTATTAAGTACAAGCCTATAAATATCTTTACATCAAACATACAGTAATGTGTAAGAATTCCATGTTGTAGTCTAATTCATGAATCATTAATAATTTTTTCTTTAAAAGAAAGTTATATATACTGTATACATCCCAGTTAAAAGCAGTGTTTGTATTTCATTTTATTCTAGCAAACTAATATTACATGTCTTCATATAAGTGCAGAAAACAGGGTTCTTTATACTCCTTTGCTTCCTAAGAGACTTTGCATTGCATATGAAATTTAATATTATAGATGATACATATTAAGCATTACTCCCTAAAATGTGAGGCAATATACAAGAACTTGCAACCAACCTGCAAACAAAGCTATGATACTCGAATTTTATTTTTTAAATGAGCCGTGCTAAAAAACAAATTACAATGTAAAAAAACTTTAATTTAGAAAAAAGATTGACGATATAGAGGGATAATTTGGAAAAAAAAAAACAACAGTAGGCCATTTTTACCCCCCAGTAACAGTGGTAAAATTATGTATGCTATTTCCTATTTTATGACACTGAAAACCAAGTCACTGAATTTATGACTTCTTTTTTTTTAATTAAAAATACTTTAAAAGGTTAAATGTTTGGCACCTGTTACACAGACATTATGCAGACTTCAGCAAGCAAAATGCAAATTAAATTTTCTTTTTAAAAGTTATGTGAATGCTTTCTAGTTACTTAAAAGATGACCATTTATTACAAAATGTGCATAAGAAAGCAGGAAGTACCTGTTTTTCACTACTACTATTGTGCCTATAAAATGAGAAAGCAGTGACTTGATCAATTCTATTTATGATCAATAGCAGCAATATAATTATTAAAAATATTATGGAATAGATATAAATAACACTTAATTCTTAACATGTATAATGGTGCTATAAGTGACAACAACTCATTTGTTTTTCTTTTAAATGCAGGGAGTATAAAGAACTTTACATTCTCTTTTAAACATATGAATAAAATTTATTGCTCCCTTTTAATATATTTATAGAAACAAAATTCCTAATTGTTTCAACTAAAATAAATAAAGAAAAAAACCTGGGACAAGAAGATGATTGCAAGCAAAATAAATTTACCATAATCACCAACTGTGAAGAAGGATGGGTCACATTACTTTTTTTCTTAGCAAAACTACGTTATAGAACACTATAGCACAACGTACTAAAATTTCTTTGTCTTTTCTTTTTTTTAAAAAATTCTTGCCCTTGATACCTTTCAGTAGGGCAGCTTGAACAGTTCATCGTCACTTCCAAACCCCTCTGGAGATCAGACGATAAATGTCTTCGGCAATCAGAGACAGGACAAAGGGCTTTCTCGTGCTATTTCCTTGTTTTCATATTTGCTGGCTTAACATCATTGTGTACACGTACGACTTCAGTACATAACATCAGCTGCGATGGCGTTCAGAGCTGGCAAACAGAGAAACAGCATGAGAAAAGCCCTTTCCTGCAGCATTTTCCCCATAAATTGTCAAGTTTGTTCTCCAAGTTTCTAACCACTGCACGGTCTGAGATGTGCTGAGCTACTGAGATTCTAAGTAACCGACCTTTTTTGGTGCGCGCGTGTTTTCAGCTTTCTAAGCACAAGCAAAGATCTGCACACATCTACATACACATGGCAAAAAGGCTGGAGCAGAAGGAGCCACACAAATAGCTTCTACACAATTATTCTAAGTTTCTTACTAAATTTTTTTCTTTACCAACTCAAACCCCAAAGTGCTGTTGCAAGATTAGGGCCGTCAGAAGACTACTGTGCTACCTAGAACATGTTCTACAGGTTTTTTGTAGACTTCATTCAAAAGCATCATTCCTAAAACCATAAAACACTTTTTCATTTGAAGAATTATTTTGCATCTTTTATCTATATTTATCATCAGCGGAGTTAGTCCTAAAAATTCACAGAAATTAAGCCATTCTGATCAATCATTTCACAGAAAAGAAAGCACTGTCAATACCACAGCCACCAACACACCAGCCACTCACTGGTCAGGAAATTGCTGTCAAGTGCAGAGTATTGAGTGCAATACCTTCTGGGAGAAAACAGGAAAATAAACAAGTGTGAAAATTAAACCACAGTCAAATCAGGCTTCATCGCTGGCTATAAGACATTTCAAATAACACAACTAGGTCACAAGGAGAAAAGAGTAAACTTTTCAGTTATTCCACTGAAAAAAATACGCAAAATGCACTTAATATTTGAAAAATTTTGTTACTACTACCCCAAGGCAAGCAGCTACTGGAGAAAGAGTTGTGTGTCATTCTAGCTTACATAAAAATCACTCAGTTATTAATGCTGGAACTTCATCTACCAACTTCAGCATAAACTCAGTCAATGAGTTCTCTACTGGGGGGAAAAAAGTACCTATCATATTCAAAATATTTCATTTTTTCCTTACATTTTTTTTTGTGCTCTGTTTTTACCTTCTCCTATGAGGCAAAGGGGACACTTTAACTGTACAGACACTTTTCTTCTTGCTTTTCTAGTGAAAAATATTAAAAGAACAACTCTGAAAAGTTTCTTCCAAGTCTTACACAGAGGAAAAGCATTTTCTTGACCAGTTTTACTTCAGTAGTGATGCACATTTAAATAACTGGTCTCTAACTTCCAACTCACAGACTTTGATTTATACTTCAGTCAGAAATCTCTTCTCCAGATGCAAATTTCAGGTTTTTTTCTGAAATGTGTATACATGGCAGCAGATCAGAATTACCAGCAAAATTACCAGTCAGAAAGTTAAGATAAAATAATGAGAATATTTAGGATCATAGTAATCAATTTTGAAATGGCTCTTAGGAAGGGCTTATACCAACAGCTATGCAGGTGATATTTAGAAGAAAATGTTTTTTGAGCATAATTGACTCTGTATCTGTCAATGCAAAATACCAGTGTTATGTCAATAGCCTTTAACATCCCAGAAGCATCAGCCCTGCCTCCTGATGATTACAGGATACTGAATTAAATTCACTAGTCTCACTGTTATTACACAAAACAATAAATCCTGCAGCTAAAGATTCGCAGAACATGTGAGTTTTCAGAGCTATTAGTTTCAGGAACAGTGCAATATTCTTTCAATTCATAGCCTAAGCACACTTTTCTCACAGTGAGTGGGAAGCTATAATGACATTTCACCACATTTTAAATCAGAAAACCAAATACACCATAACTCTAAGCAGGTTTAAGCAGCCAGTGATAGAATCAGAGAATTGACACAGTGGGGCCCTAAAATGCCATGTATTTTAAATGAGGTCTACTTCCCATTCAGATTTCTGTGAGGAATGTAATGTCTGTCTCCAGTCAGCTTCTAAGATAGCAGTTCAGCAGAGACCACTGTGTCATCTGAAATTTCTATTCATAAGTATGGATAAGTTCACAGATAGAATCCTGCCAGCTAAAATCTACTAATGAAGATTTCCATTAGTAAATATGAGAAAAATCAATCTGCATGCCTGTTTCCTTCCTCAGCAACCTCCCAAACATGGTACTAGCAGTGGAACTAAATTAACATACAGACCAGAGTCCAGTGTGAAGCAGGGAGAACCACCAAAACCCCATGGAATCATAGATTTGAGAGCACCATTGCACCTTCCAGCTCTACCAGTGGAAGAGGTGTTGCTTTCCTGGACACTTGCACTTCTTCAATATCACTAAGTCAGAAAAGAGTTGTTCCGAAGTTAAAAGTTTAAAATGAAAAAGCCAAAGATCTCAGGACCCTTCCTGAGTGACCAGGTGTAAATTTTCAAAGATTTCTCCTGTTCCTGTAGTATGCACTGTACTATTTCCAAATGAAAAGAACACCTGAAATAGCATTAATTTAAAGAAAGAGACAAGAATAAGGAGAATGTATGGAAAGTTTTAATGAATCTTGGTACCTATATCTTCTTTGAACCAAGCTGCCACAGATAATGCTGTGCTCTATAATTATGTATGTTTTGACTAGACAGGCTTTTCAATTTTCTGAACGCTGATTTAAGTACTTGAGCAAAGATTTCAGATTTTGAAATTGTGTCACATGAAAACTGGACTGGAAAAAACCTCCTCTCCCTTGTTTTCATCATCACTGTGCAAATGCAAAGAGAATTCGAAGATTTGTATCACTATGGAATACTTCAATCAGTTTGCTCCCACTGCGGTAAAGGTCAGAAATAACTGATCTTTTAAAAAGCTTGCAGACCAATAAACTATAAAGGTGTTGTTTCTCACCAAAGAAATACGTATTTCTATGAGTCCCACAACTAATAAAACAATGGAAATCTGATGACAGAGAAAGTCAGTTTGAATTTTATAAGACTCTAGATATCTTAGTTTGAAAAACCTTATTATGAATAAGTCCCTTTACAGTTTATTACTTGGTAAAACTTCTTTAAAAGAATTATCTCTATCCCAAAAGAAAGTATGCTACTCTAAAGGTCTATTGTATTAGTATTTATTAATTCCTACTGGGTAACTTCAAAATAATATCAGTGCCTCTACCCCTTGTCCTTCCTCACAAATACAGCAGAAGCTTGACCTCTCTCTTAGGGGTTATTGCATTAAGACCATACTTTTCCCTCTTCAGTTTCCTGTAGTTCCTGATTCAATAGGTCCTCAGCTGCTTCAGGAGTCTCCAATTCCTTCTCCATAAAAATTTCAGCTGTGGCACTGCTGCATTTACTTGCCCACAGGACCACTAACAAGATATTTTGGGGTTTTTAGTAGAAAAACCTTTCCATCTTTGCTTTCATGCTTTTTGAGTACAACTGTTATAATGACTTTCTGTCATTTTATAGATCACTTAGACAAATTTAGCAGCAAAGTAAAGACATAATTTCCCTTCTTTAAAGACCTGAATCAATACCATTCAGACAGACACAAAATTTAGAGCTTCGGAAGAAAACATATATTTTTAGATGTAACTCAATATCATTTCAAATATCTGAGTAGAAAGTCTTGCATGGACAAAACTAACAACAGTTCAGATGTGTAGTCTGCTGATATCAGCCCCCACTAGAAACTGAAGAGATACTTCATAGTGAATGGAACCTTCTTTAGGCTCCTTCAGAGAACCTTTGGCTTGTAAAAGGGCTGCATTATGGTAATTGTTAACATTAAAGTACAATATTTTCTCTCAGGTCTTATTTTCACTTTTCAAACTGGCACATCACCCTTTTTAACTGAACTTACTATCCTTTAGTTCTCCAGTTTGTCCTACAATTTTCTGAAAATTCAGAGAGTGCATGACACAAAATCATCATTAACCATAAATATCCTGTTGATCTCCAAGGCTGAAGGGTGGCAGGACAGCACAACAGCTGGAACACTGTGCCACAAGCTTATTTTTATTTGTATTTGTTTCTTTTTTCTTTACTGGCTGACAGTGACAACTCTCCATTAACCTGTCCTGAGTCACCATCTATAACCCCACAGGAGATAAAACTATCCAGACTACAACATACAGAGCCAGGTTAGGAGAAAGATTGGCTTTTAAAAGATCCTTTGAGGTTTAAGAAATTCTTTACTTGTTTTTACTTATCACAAAATACAATTTTCATTTTGTCACAGTCCAACAGAAAAGATTTCCTCTAATGGACTCTCTTGCCCAATTTATGTAAATAAATGCATTAATGAAATTACTTTTATTTAAATAATAAAAAATTAAATTCCTGTGTCTAATAGTAAATGTTGTTTCCAAATTAGTGGAAAGCCGTTGATAGTGATTAGTTACACTTTCTCAACAAGGTGATCACTTTCATGCAGAAAAGAATAGCTGTAATTTTAGCCAAATCAGAAAAAATGGTAACATTAATCTCTTTTCTTATATATTCAGCATATCACACTAAGCATGTCAGGTACAACTATAGGGAGATAAGCTAATATCAGGTACTGAGTATTAAAAAAGCACAGTTCTATTCTGCTTTTCAAGATAGGAAGCCCCTGTCATAGACCTTCAAGGTACAGATAAAAGAAAATGCTCTTTTCCCCAGCCAACTTCGGCAGAAGAGAATTGCTTTCCATTCCCCTTTCTAGGTTCTTACTAACACAGGAGGAACTCTGAGAATCATGAGCTTGCTTTCTTTGTTAGCAGCATTACTGCACCACAAAGTGTCTTTCAGCAGACAATGGCAGAATAACGCAGAACTTGGCTCACAGGAACTATTCCAAAACTCCACTGAAAAATCACTAAGATCAGGCCTCCAGGAATGTTGAAAACAGGATCACCCTCCTCAGAGTTAGGGGAGTTCAAACAGATGAACAAACTGGCAAGAAGCTTTTCTAATGTGTAGTGTAAATTAATACATTCAAATAACTTTAATAAAAAATAACTCACATCTTAAATGCTATACATAGTGATATAGACTATCACACAGATTTGTGTTGGTAAAAGGAACAAAGTAGAATAAAATAAAAAAACATATCCTGAAATTTTCAAAGACATTATGACTGCTCTGAATGAGCAGCTTTTTCTATGCATGTTGTTATCACTGTGGTTGCAATAAAACAAAGCCCCCAGAACAAAATCAAAACCTCAGCTGGAGCAAAAAATCTAACAGACTTAGTCATTCTGAGGATATGTTACAAAGCAATAATGTTAAAATATATTATCAGTAATACAATAAACTATCCTGAAATATGTTTCTTTAATGATTAATTCCTTGACCAATTAAAGTTTAACTAGAAGATTATTTTCACTGAAAACTTTGAGATACTTGTGAAGAAAGAGAAGTAAACAGAAAAACAGAGAACTTTACTAAACTGCTTAGAATATGGATAGATTCTATTTCCAGCAACTTAAAGCCTTTCTGTAGGGTCTTGAAGAATAAAAGATACTTTGGTCCTCAATTTAGTTTTCATTTTAAGCTGACAATTCATTAGACATTTCCTTTGTTGCACTGAATTTCTGAGAAGCTAATACCTGGTTTATCAGGCAGAGCAGCAAATAAGTGCGAGCAATTATGCTGATGCTTCTAATTTTTTCCTAACTTTGCCTGTCAACTGTGTCATTCTACCAGATTTTAAGTATGAGTCTGGTCTGAAAATGGCACTGAAACTCTCAGAGGAAAATCCTTGCCTGCTTTCAAGAGACCTTGAAGTAAAGCGATGCCCAAATGAAGGCTGCAATTCCAGACTCCATTAATATTAAGAACCACTTATCAGATCCTGTAAAGCTTTATTGCCTTCCACCTGGCCTAGATTACTTTGATCCTTGAGTACACCATGCTGCAGAGGACAGCACCACAACCCCTTCCTGCCTGACAGAGCTGCTCCAGGTCCGGCAGTGAAGCAGGAAGTGCCATGCTGCCATCTGCAGTCAGGATACCCACCAGAGGAATCACTCCCTGCTTGACGGCCTCACAGCCAACATTCCTTTGCTTATTGTTCTCGTCCTTATCCCTGAGGAATCTCAAATTGTTTACTGTACAATGCCTCGACCGAACATGAACTCTCAAAGTTTTAATCCTTGCAGAAGAACTTATTTTGCAGCAATTCGAGCTGGAGTTGTAGGAATGGTAAAGTGAGAAGGAGGAAGAAAGCACCTTAAAATTCCATTACCTGTCTGGTGTGTATGGGGCCTGGGGTCTTGAAGCCTCCTTGACAGCTGCATTCAGAAACACTGTAAGGGTCCGAGCTGCTTGATGAGCACTTGGAAAGCGAGTCACAGCCCACCACAAAGGTGTTATCTAGAGGCAATTCCTGAATGACATGGTGCTTCTTGGGGGGTACAGGAGTCTCGGGTTTAATTTGAAAGGTAGGCTGCGGAGAAGCAGACTTGTAATGCTTTGCTAAATCTGGGCTATCAGGCTTAAATGTGGTTGGTGTGGTGGCCCAGTTATATTTTCCCATAGTCTGTTCTTCTAGCTCTACGGGAATGTCTAAAGTGCCATTTATGTGCTCGTGGCCAGGATCATCAGGCTTAGATTCTTCAATAGTCACAAAGTTGAGGAGAAGACTCTTTGGAGAGCGCTTCTTCTTCTTCTTCTTTTTCTTGATCTGCCTATTCTCTTGGTTTGGGGAAACCCATTCACCACTCTGCTTGTTTTTCTGGACAACCTTGTGCCTGGGCGTCTGGCGGCACCGGACTAAAGCGGTAACAAAAATTACCAGAATAACTGTCATGGTGCCTGCAATAATGGCAATGATGATCTTGACATAATCGTTGGTCTGGGGGGTTATCTCACCATCCCCAATGTTCTGGCCCACGGGAGTTTCCATGTTCCTGCGCACTAACTCTTGCACGTAGGAGCTGTTGGTGACTGTCTCATTCACAAACAGATGCACAAGAGCTATTGTATAAAGAGACTCCGGCTGCCCCAGGTCATTGACTTTTATCACCAGTCTGTGCAAGCCATGATCTGATGTAATTACCTTCTCTTTCAAAGTAATATTGCCTGTTAATTGGTCAATTGTAAACAAGCCCCTGGAGTTCCCACCTATGATGCTATAGCGGAGCTCCGCGTTCATTCCCGTGTCATTATCAACTGCAAAGACTTTAGTAACTACAGACCCCGGGCTGGCTGATGTTGGAACCAACTCATAGGAATAATTGGATGAAGGAATAACAAAAACAGGCCTGTTATCATTTACATCAACAACATTGATGGTCACTTTGGCAGTTGAGGAACGCTGCAGTCTTCCTCCATCCACAGCTTTCACCTGGAAAGTATATGACCCCTGCTGTTCCCTATCAAAGGTAATATTAGGTCTTATTACACCAGTAAGTGGATCTATAATGAAATTATCTCTACCATTTAAGATAGAGAGAGTGACTGCAGCATTTTCTCCCGCATCAGCATCTGTAACTGTGATAAGCCCCACCGTGCCATACATGGGTAGGTTTTCTGGCACATAGAAATTATATTCATTATGTGTGAAAGCTGGGCTGTTATCATTCTGGTCCAGGACTGACACTGTCACGGTAGCATTGGTCTGCAAAGGTGGCATCCCATTATCCTTAGCAAGCACAGTGAAAGAGTACCTGTCTTGCTTTTCTCTGTCCAACTTTCTCACTGCTGTCAGAATTCCTGTTCGGCGGTCAAGGTTGAAAATAGGGGGTGCATCTGAACCCAGGATGTAGCTGATCTCAGCATTCCGCCCGCTGTCAGCATCAGTAGCACTTATCTTGGTCAGCTGAGTACCAGGAGCATTGTTCTCGGGGATGGAAAGGCCTATGATAGGCTGTGTAAAAACTGGGGCGTTGTCATTCTCATCTTTAATTTTGATCAGGAGCATTGCAGACTGGTTTAAGGGAGGTTTCCCTGAATCTGAAGCCACTATTTTAATGGCATATTCCCGTGTTGCTTCATAGTCTAGAAACGTGGCTGTCTCCAGGAGAAACTGATTATCAAACACTGGCTTTAGCCTAAAAGGAACATCATGATCTGTAAAACAAGTAACTTTTCCATTCTGATCAGCATCCTTGTCCATTACTGTTATCAATGCTATTTTTGTATTAAGGGGAGCCTTCTCAGACAAAAGCACTGTCCCATTCACTGGATTGATGATGTATCTCGTGTCTATCGATGGGACATTGTCATTAATATCTGTGACATTAACAGTCACTGTTGCTCTTGATGGAGTTGAACTGCCATCACTTGCCAAAACAGTTAATTTGTGTACAGGAGATTCCTCCCTGTCCAGGGGTTCCCTTATAGTGATGAGGCCAGTGGTGTTATCGATGGCAAACAGCCTTTTGGCCAAACTGGATATCTGATTGCTGAAATAGAAGTGGATTTGTGCATTTGAGCCCAGGTCTGCATCAGTGGCGTGGAGCTGAGAAACAGAGGTGCCCACAGGAGCATTTTCGGGAACACTGACTTCGATGTCGTTCTCTTTGAACACCGGGCGGTTGTCGTTCACATCGGTCACTGTGACCTGCAGGATGGCAGTGCTGGACCTTGGAGGGCTTCCACCATCTTCTACTTTTATTTTCATCACATAGGTATCCTTCTGCTCCCTATCCAGGATCTGCTGGACAATCAGTTGAGGCCACTTATCTCCCTCGGGTGTCTCAGTTATATCAAGACCAAATACATTTTGACCCTACAAGACACAGAAAGAACATACTTTAGCTTGATGGTATATTTAAATGGAAAAACATCTCATTTTTGTTTCTGAAATTGTCATGGAATATATATTTATACATATGGGAAAATACATTTGTATAGTTACCTTTATTTTGCAATATCTGATTTGCTTTAAGCTCTGGAGCCTTAAGAAAGTTTCAGAGCAAATATGACAATAAACAGATACATTAGAAAAAGGGGGAAAGGTGGTGGGTGGTAATGGGGTGTTTGGGGTTTTTATGCAGTTTCTCTATTTCTACAGAAAAGTTATTAAATTCCTGGACAGATGTAATTCAGTTTCTCTATTGTATGAGTGAGTGCAGAGATGAGGAATGAAGCCACTGGAGGACCTACACCAATATTTAATTTCAAGGAAACCAACAAAGATAAAGGGACTGTTCCTCTGTGGAGCAAGTCTGGACATGATCTAAAACCGTTAGCATAAAAACCCCAACACCATCGTTGAAAAAGGGCTTACTGCATAATTCAGGTGTTAGATGGCATAGACAAAACTAAGGCATAACAGTTTATTAGAAATGTGTTTAAAAACTCACTAAAACTATTTCTGTATTCATCATTGCATATTTTATATTTACTGTGAAAATTACAATCCCAGTGAGAAAAGAAGATTTATTTCCATTTCAAAACATGTCACAGAACTGTGAGATCAATTTGAAAATAATCAATATTTTCATGGGGTTTGTTGAACACCTCTGGAATTGTGCCCAAATGCTACATGTATTGCACAAACATAGCTTTTTTAAAACACTAGTGTTGACAAATCTGCTAAAATCAATATCGGAATCTAGAACTAAATTCCCTCTTCTTTTGTCTCTTCAGACAAACAGGCATTAAGAATATCAGAATTATCATTTCTTCTCACATCTCACCCTTCAGAGGAAGAAATGATGCAAAAGCAGTTTCTAACCATCTTCCACAAGGACAGAGCTAGAATGCAAATGACTAAATCTGAACATATGGGATGACCAGAACAAAGAAATTAAAGATAAAATTATGGACTAATTAGAATTTTCTTTTTAGGTGTCATATTTGTAATAATGAACCAGCGAGCCCATTCTGGTTCTTTCTTTACATATTGTGCTTGTCTTTCACCTTCACTGCTGTAACTGTCATAGAATCATAGATAGTTTGGGCTGGAAGGAACCTTAAACATCATCTCATTCCAACCCCCTGCCAGGGGCAGGAACACCCTCCACTAGACCAGGTTCAGTGCTCGAAGCTGTTGTGTTCTAAGAACAAAGCAAAAGAAAATGTTCCCAAGAGTGCAAGGTTCCTGATTTCTCATTACTTGTAAAGGATTTGTATTCACTGTATCTCGCTACCCACTATTAAATGAATGCATTTATAGCTTCTACACACTCCTATGTAAGGATATACTCTATCATTGATTTGTTTTCTCAAAGCCAGAATTTGACCCTACATGAGTAATCATTTATTTCATGGGAAAGAACTATTCACCCACATATCAAAAATTGCTGTGCCACTTGCACAGAATTTGTGACTACAATAAGTTGCAACTAGGGACAGTATAAAGTGAACTGGAACACATTTTGAAGCAATAAAACAAATACAGTTTGGGCTGCTTTAGCAGCAGGCATGAAAATATAAGCCCTGCAAATTGTTTCCAAATCAAGATATACATTTTGAACCAATTAGGGTGAATTTTAGAATCGTAATTCTATGCTGATCTCCATGAAGGTAGAGTATGAGTTTCCACCTCATATTCAACCTGGCAAGTAGTTATTTGAAATAAATTTCATAATTACTGAGAAATTCTAAATTATATACTCTATGTTTTAACGTAGATTTCAGGGGGGAAAAAACTAACAGAAGTCACAGTAAAAACAACCTGTCAGCTCTCTTTTACTTCTTTATTTGTACTCAAGTTGACAGATGGCACTGATTATTCTGTCATTAGATCCCACAACTACAACAAACACTTCATACAGACTTCCAATACATGTGGTCCTACATCTGCATACCCATCTCTGCTTTTCTTATCAAGTATGGGAAAGGTATTTTTCATTATAGCATATTAATTTGATATAAAATATCATGCTTTGGTTTCCGCATCAGTAGCAAAAAGCTACTGGAGAAACAAAAAAGAATGCAAAGATCTCTCCCAAGTTCATTATTAACACTTGAATAATTTTCTATGGAAGAAAATATTATCCATGAGTATTTCTTCCTATTCATTACAGGTTTACATACCTTTTTAAACGATAAAAATATATTACAGAGAAGTAGACTTTCTCTTAATGCAAGTAAGCTTATTTCACATTGTTTAAGGGATAATTTAACAAACCCATTTTCTGAGAATAGATATTTCTCACATTCTGAATATTCAAAAAAAAGAAACATTCAAGAAATACATTTTTAAGATTATAAATATCTAATTCTCTCCCTCATGAGCAAAGAAATTGAGAGTTAAAACAAGAAACATGAAGAAAAACCTTGATGATTAAATTCTTGATGTTGAAGTAAATGGCTCTATCATCCTTAAAACCTCAGTAAAGTTAAAATTTCCATTAGGATCAGATTTCTATTTGGACTGAACTGTACCTCCACCACCACATTATCCCAGTGATCTTAAGGATTTGTTCACAGTGGGAAGGGTACGAGTCCATAGGAGAAGCATAAGATATAATTAATAGTTATTGGCCATTAAAATGACTGGTAGAAATAATCTGCTACATCAATGTCTCCAGCACGACAGAAGGATGGGAGTGAGAAATAAAAAAGCTTTAAAGAGGTTCTGGCCCTGATCACAAGATTCTTCATCAGGGCAATGAAGACCTCTGTTACCTTATTCCATTTTCATAACATCCTTTTTAGTGACTTTACATACACAGCCTCTCAGATAATGAAACCTTCTTGTTGAACACTCCCTACCTGATCATTTGTAATGGATCCAAATGTCCTTTTCGGAGCTGTTTTTGGCTGTCATGTAAATAAAAAATTAAGAGAATATTTTAAAAATTGTAACATTTAGGTAGTTTCATATACACATAATCAACGACACATGGACACGTAGTGTGACTAAAAACTAGAAGAGCTTCTAGTACTACAGACAGGACTGTATGTGACAAAGTGCACCACAAGTCTACACATAGATATATCACAGTATTTCACCACAGTGTTTTGTTTAATCTGTGGGGTACTGACTACCTGGATGTTGGCGAGAAGAATGGGAAAAAAGAGCAGCTTCTGGTTAATGCTGATAACAGTGACACGGTCTGCTGTGTTCAAAACACCTTATGAACTTACACTTGCAGACCAGTAAGTTGATAGAACTCAGTAATTTCTCAAAGAAATAGGGAAGGGAAAGAACATTGTGCTAAATAACCACACAAAACTGACTGTGATACAAAGTACTCAAATTAAGAAAAGCTACTAGTGATTATTTCTTAAAACATACAAATGATGTATTTGTATATAATAATTATCCATTGTTAACTGACAAAGAGGAGAACAACAGTCTTCAATCTTTATTCAAAAGAATATTCTGAACTTTTAGAGAAAAACACAAGAGCAAAGACAGCTCATTGTTTTGTGTCTACAGCTTCACTCTATACTTATTATCAATACTTCTCTTCATGTACTGTAAATAACAAACACATCATATGATGTGTGTCTTTAGTTCACCTGAATCTGAAACCGAAGGGAAGGGCCAGACAACATGCAAATCTCAAACTTTTGCTAAAGTTCTGTGAATTTCAATGAATATTGCAACAACCTAGAAGTACACATTTATTACATTGCAACAACATTCTTCAGAGAAAAAAAAAGGAAGAAAAATATTATAATATCAGCTTCTTATTAGAAAGTAAATTAGTAATGCATTAAAGTAACCACTTAAGAAAAACACCTTCTGCTGAAATGTAGTTTTGTTTGTTCAAAGGGCCCTAAAATCTTTTCAGAAAGTTCAGATAATAATGTATGTTTGCCTACTTCTAGTTATTTCAGATGTAGCAACACAGGAAACCTTTGCAGGTCTTCTGCAAAACTACAAGATAGGTCCCAGACACTTTTTCCTTCTCTGTTTTTGTCAAGTCATATGGAACTGCTCTGTAATTGTGCTGTTATATTAGCAAAGAAAAAAGTATAGCAGCATAATTTCAGTTCTTAATGCTGAAATCTGGCCCAGTTGTATGATGGACAACATTTTTAATAAAAGTTGAAAATTAAACTTGCATTTTCCTTTCAAAGGTAATACTTTGGATGTGAAATTGTGAGTTCCTAAAGCTGAGTCAAAAGCTTAAACACAAAATATTCTACATGACAGGCAGTAATGGATCTATGTTTCTATAATGGGTGCATAGTAACACACTCAGATCAAAACTATTGTATTGTAGCTAAAGGTTCTTTATCTTCTATTACTTACACAGTGTGTAATTTACTGTCCATGTTGGACAGCTGCCCTGCATAAAGACTCCACAGTCGGTGCTCTCATGATATCCCACATCTTACAACCCAAAGTCACTTGAAATATGTGTTACTAGTACTGGCAGTCAGTCACCTCGTGAACTGAGTGGCAGAACTTCAAGGGAGAAAAAGAAAATTACAAAGGTAAGAAAAGTTTATAACGCAAACCTCAGCAGATGCAAAGTTGCTTACAGATTTGAAACATTCTCTTTGTCAAAGAAGCTACAGCCTTTTCATCTGTAAGCCAAGATTTCTATGACTTTTGGTAATTTATGGTTTTCTGTCAGTGTCATGCACTGTTTCAATCGGTTTGCTTTGAAGTAAGCAAAAGCTTATATTGGAATAAACAGAACTTAAAGGTCCAGATCAGCTACAAAAATAGGAATGGAAGCTTCCAATTATGCATAAACATAAAGGGGATTTTGTACATTTGGAATCCTAATTAGCTCTGTTCCTACGTTAAAATTAAGGATGCTGGTAATAACCAGCATTGTCTATATCATAACTTGCTTCTTTTCCACCTGCAATTCTATAAGAGCTTCCACAAATGCAAAACACTGCCAACAATCTCCTCTCCATGTACACAACCCCATACAAAACTGTACTTGTCCTGTGAAGCAGGCAGCAAGCAAAACACTGGAGATGGGATCAATAGAACACAAGGATAATAATGAACCATTTCATACTGGAAAGGAACAGTAAAAAGTACAACATGGAATGAAGAAGCAGACAATCAATGCATCTAATACTGATTCTCTGAAAAAGAAGAAAAAAGGGCTATGGAGTTTACCTGCACAGGAAATTACTTCTTTATGTTACTGTAACAAAACTTAAACAGTTCTAACAATCACATTGCTCCTCAAGCCTTTAAGATGATTTGACTCTTTCTGCAAAGAGTCCCTTTGAATCTTGTTGTATTCTAAACACTGTGAACTTTATTTTCTAAGATAGATAGATATAAGATAGAGATGATTTTTTTTTTTCTAAGGTGGAATATTTTTGCATCCTACTCAATTCCTGACATTTAGTTGTGGAATGTGTTTATTTGATCATGTTCACCTTCACTGAGGAAAAACAATTAGACAGTGAATACCATATTTTTAATATGTTTACTTTTTTGCTGCCCTAATTTCTCCAGTCTACACTTAAGCAAACCTGAAAGTCCATACTTAAAAAAGTGTTAATATTTTTAATCTACAAGTTCTACAGGTAAGAGAACAGGAAGAGCTGGAAAGTAGCAAAACACATACACTTCACATTTTCAAGACAACACCAAGTTTCATGACTAACTCTTTTTCCATATTACAGCTCTGGTCTCTGAAATGCTGTTTCAAGTTGAGTTGTTTTTTTTATAATGAAATCTAATTTCTCTTTTGAAAAATGGATTGCAATTAAAAACAAACAAACAAATCCAAAATCTAAAAGAAAACAGAAACCTTAAGCTTCTCTTTTAATAAAAATTAATTTCATCTACCTTTGCAAACTGGGGTAGGAGTAATGGTGTATCCACATTACTTCAAGAACCTGACATAAAATTACCAAGATAATTGCTTTCAAAAAAACTGGGCCATTCTTGAGAAGTTTTGCACAATGCACTGTAGACACACAATTATATATTTCAGAAAAATATGCAGCTGCACCCCAAAACTTTAAGGAATCTATGTTCACAATTCTCTTGCTACATAAAGAGTAAGAGTACAGTAACTAAAGATAGGCAATTGAAGTACAGAGACATTTTATCGATTGTCCAAGGCTTGCAGCATGTCTGAAAAAGGTAATCACTTCTGAATTACCAATCATGTTTAAAGTTAAACCGTAGAACGTTAAAGTTTGTAAGAGAAACTTTAGAATTTTAAACTTCAAGCTAAGTTCTCTCATTTAGAGATACAGATACTTTGACCAAAACAAGAGACGTCAATAGCAGCTGGTAACAACCAGGGAGATAACCTCCCCTCTTAATCTCCTCTTTTATAGTTGTTCAGAAATGTTCACAGACATTCTATTGAACAAAAACCTACATTTTCAATAAACCTGAGGGGACACAGATTCAGGTATGAAATATGTTTGAGCTTTGCCCTGAATTCCCATGATAAAGCTCCAGATACCTGACTTGCCCTTCAGTATGTTTCTGTCTTTGGAGTTCCAGTATAGATCCATAATGAAGAAAAAAAATTAGGATTTATGTGAGGCAACAATATATTCCACAAGTGAATGTTTGCATTATATCTGTGTGACAACTACATATTTGCTCAATTTCCTAGCTGAGAACAGCAACAGGCACCGAACTGAGTGTCTCTGAAAAAGAGAAATAAATGAGCACAAGTCTCTAATGCAGCATTGTGCCTTTGGAGGGAAGCACTAACAATTCTGTATTGCTGCTCACAACAGCTCCTAAATCACAACCTCATTTGGCCTCGACAGCCAAACAAGGTCTCTGAGGCTCCCAGTGGCACATTTTGGCGCTCTCAGGCGGACACTGCCAGGGTGTTGGTGCGCTGTGAACCTGCAGTGCCCTCCTGCTCACTACCTGCTCTGTGAGCACATCAGGACTTTCAGGTGGAAGGAGATGAAAACTGACAGCCACTTGTACACAAGAAAATAGAAACAACTGAGGCATTTCTGGAAATTCCTTTACCCTGAAGCAGAGATTGTCTGGCATCCTCAGCTTCCAATAATTTCAGTGGAAACTGAGGGTGATAGGTACAAATGGATTTGGCTTGTGACAAACGGAAAAAAAAGCAAAAAATAGGAGAATGGAAACCTTTGCCCTTTGTTAAAAAGCAGTATAAATATTTGCAAATCAACATTCATTAATGTATAGTTACTCTCTCATTCCCTCTTATACACACACATACACAAAAATTCAGCTGAACTGCGTGATATCTTTAAATCCATGGCATCCTAAACAAGACAAATCAATACCCTAACCTCTCATGCTGTAGTTTTTTCAGGAGGTTATTTAACAAGATTGTCTTATTTGATCTAAGGCCCTTCTAAAGCTAAAGTTCAGCTGTGGGCTAAAGCACTGTATCTTCCCTTTATGTTTACACTTTCGGGAAAAAATGTGACAAAACTTTCATAATGTGCGTGTCTCACTGTTTTATGAATGTTGACATTAAAAAATCCACAGCCTTAGTGCAGAAAATTCACTATTCATCTGGACAAAAATACAACAGCATGAGGAAAAAGAATTCTAGTAGAAAAGAGTTTACATCTTCCATATGGAGTAGATTTCCCCCAGCTTCCACAAACAGGCTTTAGGAATTCTAGGTCTGCCCCAAATACTGCTGAAGTGACCCAACCCTAAGTCTCTTGCAAGGCCTCCACTCTGTAGGGCTTTGTAAAACTCAAAATAAGAAAAATGTGTGTGAGTGTGTGACGTTTAACTTCTGTGGGATCAGTTTTGCTTTTGAAAGAAATAAAGCTATACTTTTTCAAGGAATGAAAACTTATCCTTTTTTTATTACTCTCAGAAAATAACAGTGAAACTACCATATTAAACTGCAAAAGCATGTGACATAAGTAAG
Organism: Corapipo altera; assembly: GCF_003945725.1. Classification (NCBI taxonomy): domain Eukaryota; kingdom Metazoa; phylum Chordata; class Aves; order Passeriformes; family Pipridae; genus Corapipo; species Corapipo altera. Next base: position 2,564,765 of record NW_020884891.1, on the reverse strand, counting down.
TGCAAGATGCCACTTCACTGCACATTGGAAGATAATAAATAATACTGCAATTTCAGAGTAATAAATCAGAGACAGTTGCCAAGAAGACACACGGAGAGACACTAAATACCAAAAATAGTCCCAGGGACACTGAATTCTAAAACTCATTAAATAAAATTCTTTTCACCACAGTGATCAAGGAATGTAGGGATAAACCAAAGATGTATTTTCTGGTACTGGATTTATCAGGAAGACTACTTGACTTCTTCCTCCTCCAGTGTTACTAACTTCTATTTATCTGAATCACTAGAACTGAAGAAAGATAAAAAGGAAGAAACATTTCTTTACTGTAAGGCAATAACTTGAGTCTGAAAGTCAATTTGGAAAAGAAATCTCATGCTACCTGTGTGTATTGAAAGTTCTGGTAAATAAATTGCCATGACTTGCTCCTTAATGATTTATATTCCAAGAAGTTTCCCTGGGAGTTTGGAATCAAAAATCGTAAAAGTGTATTTGATATATATTTCTCTATATAGTTATACTCAAGAATACATTCCTTTCTATAAACAAAAATAAAACTCCAATTTCACCCTAATTGAAAACACTTGTACTATTTCTAAGACTTAAAGTCAGAGATGAAATTGATATCACTGATTTGCAAGAGAAATAAATTTAAGAATATTAGAAGTCATGTTTATGGAGAAAACACCAAACACTCATGATTCCATTCCAGCTTTTCTCCTCAGTTTTTTTCACAGTTCGTATTCCTGAGTAGCAGTACAGTTGTGAATATACATTAAAAATTATGGCTAAGGATTTTCTGTCTAAGAGGAAAAAAAATAAAAAACCTCCTATAAATCCATAGAACACCATAAGACAATATTTAAGGAATAAGAACACCAGCTTCAGAAGGTAAATATATTATCCATCTCCTGTTGCAAAGATCTAGATTAGTCTCACCAGGTAACATGTATCCTTCAATAAATTGTAAACTGAGACAAGCTCTCCCACAACTCACGGGAAAAAATGCAGAGAGTGGTTAATCTTGGTAGTAAAGTGAGTGATGAGGTGGATCTCCACAGGAAGGCTAAAGCCAGGTTAAATAAAACAGTTCAAGAGTTATTTAGTAATGTGATTGACCTCGCACTAACTGTGTTAACCCAGAAAAAGCAAATTAAGCAAAGATAGTTGAAGCCATTTCTGCCCAGTAACGACTTGTACAATCCAAGTGAAAGCAAAAACCAAGCTTTCCCGTGTTTGGATACACATAATGTACTTTCCTGCGGTTAATTCAATCACTGTCCTAAAACAGATGTTTCCAAATAACAGGACACATATTGTTTGTGGTACAACAAAACTTAGTAATATGCACACACAGAGATTGGACCTGCGGCCTCTTCCTCAGTGCAAAATATCAACAGCTTTTGGGCAACTAACATGATTTCAGCCACAAAGGTGTCAGTGTGGCAAACAAGAACTGAAAAGTTTCCCCAGACTCCTCACAACTGCTCCTGTATGATAATAACCCCCGGTTAAACAACCATCACAATGCCCAGAGAATTAATCTTACTTTCAGACACTTGCTAGCAAAGACAGCATCTCTCAGCCACACGCAGGTTAGAACTAGGAAAGTAGTTGGAAGAAAGCACCCTCTGGGGATGATAACATGCTCTGAATAATTCAATGTGAAGTTTAGCCTTCATACTCTAAAAATGTGATGTAAACAGCTGAATCTACCAAACTAAAACCAGTAAAATAAACGAACACAAAAATCCGGCAAAAACATGTCAGCTTATGTCCATCACCTGGGAAACTGACCATCAGCATGGAAAACAAAGCACACCTCAAACAATTTAACTTAAACAGTCTTTAATTTGCTACTTAGACACAGAGACTCAGCCTAACTCTTGAATTGTACATTAATTAATTTCTATTTCTTTATTTTAAAGAATTAAGTGGTTTTGTCAGGATTTTTGCACATTAAGGTATTAAACCATGAACAAAAATTCCATTTATTATGTTTATGAAGCAGTGAATGAACAGTTGGTTCTGAATTCAAAATTTTTGTTAGGTATGTTCCTATTTTTAACACACGCCTAGGATGTTCTACCAAATACTACATCTGTCATTAGACATCAAATTCAAAGATACTGAAAGAAGACAAAGCAAGTGCTCTCCAAGGCAGGATTCAGTTGATTTGTTCACAGAAATCTGCAGGACTGCTCAGAAGTATTTTCAGTTGTTATGTGGATTCACAATATAGAGCACTATCTGCAAATCCTAAGGTGACACTAAATTTGTTATGCATTCTACCTACAGAGGCAAAACTCTAGTTCCACACTCAATTAACTTTACTGGTAACATAAGAGGAGGCCTACTGTGGATATATGTGGAAGTACCCATTGTGAAATGTAAAATTAAGTGAAATCTGTTTTGAAATCCAGCATTATGGCTTTTAACAAAACAGCAAACCTAAACTAAATTAGTGAAAGTGAGTATGACAGCTGAAGCAACAGAGCTTCCAAGAGGGCTAAGCATTATTAAAGTTTTTCCTTATTATGCTCTTAGGCACAATCTGATTAGTTCCAACAGCTGCCCAGCAGGAAAAGCCAAACCATCATTCCACAGTAATACGTGTAGTAACACATCTCTTTAGTTTTCAGTGATTCCACATCCAGGTAGCACAGAGCACTGCAGCATGAACTTTTGTCTTTTGATCTACAGTGATACTGAATATTTCTAATGCAAATTCCAACCAGCACAACGTAAGCTACTACCCTAAAACCTCTTCTGATGGATAAGCTTGTTCCACCCACAAGCATATAGAGAGAAAAAAGAAAGAAAAAAAAAGGAAAAAAAAGGAGGAGGAAAAGAAAATCCACTGTGCACAACTGCTAGTCAGGTCTCTGTTGGTGGCAATGAGTAACAAAATAAATTTTCTTTTTTTCCTTGCTTGTGAAACTCAGCGGCCTGAAGCATATGCTACGCTGTGACAAATATGTAGCTGAACTTCAAAACAATACTAAAAATAGATTCTGGAAGGTTTCACTCTTGTTTGTGGGAACTCTCTAGTATTACCTGAATAATACAACAGTGATGAGGAGACTGGTGGTTTTACCATTTCTTCCAGTCTCCTGGATGTTAAAGTTTGACTTCAACACACCTGACTGTGAAAGGTTTTGAGCCTTGGAGAGAGATTTTCAGCCGACTGGAACACTAAGTTATATGAACTTACATCAAATAATTATGAAGTTGTTATTAAAACTAATCAATAATATGGAAGCACCTAAACCACCCAGGTTTTAATCCCACAAAAGGTAAATTCATGTCTAAAAAAGCCTTGTTCTTCCAGTTCCTTAACACAGGAAAACTTAGGAGAAAACCATATTCCATTAATATGTGCAAAGTTTTCTGCAACTGGGTAGCAGAGCAAATTCTGGTTATATATATGGCCTTTACTTCTCATCTTAGCTCAAGCATATACATACTTCAAATATGAACCAAATTAATTTTATTTGTAGTTAATCTGAGTATCATAACCACCACTGCTAGGCAAGAAGCCTGTGAGCCTAAAACTAGCAGAAGCTCAGGAATAGCTTGGGAAAATATGCTTGTGCTGTTCTTACAATCTGTCCTAAGTATCTGATATCAAATATTAGAGACGGGATACTAGATCAGATGAAACTCATTTTCATCCAGCAAGGCCATTCTCAGGTCAAGTGAGTATCACTCACATCACAAAGCTGTCAGGAAACTGAGGCAGGGAAAGCAAAAGTGACTCATTCACAGCTACTCTGCAGGCCAGGAACAAAAAACAGTGCAGTGACCCCCAAAGATCACATCACCAGAGCATGGAGTGTGTGTTACAGAAAGCAACACAAAAGCACAAATGATACTGGTTTAGAAACCACTACAAAATGAGACTGGGATTTCAAGACAACTGACACCGCTATTTTTCATACAGCACTACCCTAAATAACAAAAAAACTATATTCAGATTGCTCATTTATTCTCTCCAAAGTTTAGTAGGAAGAATGATGATAAATTTGATCTTTTTTAGAAGTCATAAATGTTGCAAATAATCATCCTGACATCCACACAACACAATACTGAGAAAGACCATTGGGGTGGTTTGTGTCCTTTCTATTTCTGCAATTAGATTCTTTGAACAATTTATTTTTTTTTTTTAACAATGCTTATTTTTCTGTTCATTATGGTTGAAGTGTACATGCTTTTGCCTCTTAGGACTCCACCCCCACAAGCAACCTTGAAAGCAAAAACCAGCACAGAAACAAAACAAGTTCTATTGCTGTCCATGCTGTTTGGTACTCAGCAAGGCTGGCAGAGATAATCAGAGAATCACAGAATATCCTGAGTTGGAAGGGACCCACAAGGATTATTCAAGTCCAACTCCTGGCCCTTCACAGGACACCCCAAAAATCCCACCCTGTCCCTGAGAGCATTGTCCAAATGCTCCTTAAATTCTCTCAGCCTTGGGGCTGTGCCCACTGCCCTGGGGAGCCTGTTCAGTGCCTGAGCACCCTCTGGGGGAAGAACCTTTTCCTGAAATCCAACCCAAACCTCCTCTGACTCAATTCCAACCTTTCCCTTGGGTCCTGTCGCTGGTCACCACAGAGCAGAGATCAGTGCCTGCCCCTCCACTGCCCCCTGTGAGGAAGCTGCAGACTTTGGAACCAGACACGAGGAAAGACTGAAAAGACAAAAGTTCAGCTCAGATGATATGTGAAGGTATATAGCAAAGGGATGAAGTCTTAATAAAATGCATTTCAAAATTTGAATAACAAAAAGTCAAAAATATTCAGAAGCATATATTAAAACACACACTAAGAAGTTTTTCTCCTGAATGACAATTTTTGGGGAGTGAGAGACAACTACTGGACTACTTCAGAATTTAAATGAAAAAAAAAACAACATTCAATTAGTGTAAAATCTGACACAGAACTAAGTAATCTGGAAACTTCAAGGAACTTGCTCAAGTTCTGATATTGGACAATCATAGCAAGTATCTTGGATATTCATTTTGGATGAATAGTTCATTTAGGTAAAACAACAAAAGGTGTGCAGGGCTGATGGAAAGCAGGAAAATTCAATAAATCCTTCAGGGTCTGTTTGTAAGGCTGACTTTCAAATTATGGTATTCACAATATTTTTTGGTTTTCCAAAAAAAGGTCTATTCACAAAAAAAATTATATGTAAGTGACAGAATACTATTTTTTGTATTAGATGGGAAGCAGGTTGAGGAAAAAACAAAAACTTCTCTTTTGTTTATACCTTTTGAACTGCTGCAGCTTTTTTTGAAAAATCTCTAATGGAAATGAGGATGAAAATTATATGGCTGGGTTAAAATGAAGAGGAAAATGCAGTCTCCAAGTAAAAAAGTCATATAATATCCCATTCTGAAAAGCACAGAGGAATATCCTGACTCAAAGGAAAAAGAGAAGAGAAAAAGAGAAACAGAAAATGTCAATTTGCTTGAAAAAGCAGAGAATAAACTACAATTATTCGACTTTGGAACATCAGCAATAACCAAAGCAAGAATACACATCACATTAATAGAGCCAGCAATTACAGCACAATAAGAGAAAAATGTATTTCAATACTGACAGCTGATGACTCAGAATTCATTCGTTTTCCCAGTGTTTCTTTTTGTTTCTTCAGAATTGTCTAAAATGCTCTTTGCTATGTGTCCCAGCTTCAAAAGCTCTATGGGACTTAAGTGTTCAGACCAATTATGTTTCTGGGTTAGAGAATATAAATTACTTTGCAATAAACCTTTCTTTCAGGAATAAAAATAACCATACTAATGCAGTCAAGTGCCACAGTCCATACTTGACACTCAATTTAAATATATTCTTTGATAGTTAAAAGAATAAAATTTTAGATTTACCTATTTCTCTGCCTTGTACTTCCTCTTAAAAGGAAGAAAAATATTATATACAATGTATTTGGAGGGGAACTAGCTAAGAATATTTAAATCTTTATCACTAAAATCCAAAAGTAGAAAGCCAAAAGCAAAATTAAAATCGAGAACACATTATTAGCATAAAAGTTACTTTACCTGATTTTGAACATGACATTTCATATTTTTCTAGAAATTTGCCTCAGAGGTGCATTACATTGCCATTGTAAACATAAAAATTCACCGTTCACATGAGGCTACTCCAGTGCAGCTGCTTAAGAATACAACACACCTTTTGTAGCTTGGCTTGACACTGCATATTTGCAGTTCCAATATCATGCATAGATGCAAAATAAAGCATAATTTCATTTAGATGGAGGGTATTTTAGTGCTTTTATTGTGATTTTCTGTTCAGAGCATTATAGATTGTGTAATTGGCCATTTCTTTCCTTATAAATGAAACAATTGTTTTCCCAATGCGTTTTGGGAAAATGTTCATTTCTCTGTGTAGTCTATACTTGGTTTCCAGAGGACTGTGCAAACAAATCCTTAGTCTTTTGTGCTCAGAAAGCATCACCACATCTGTGGTAACTGGCAATCTGATCTGTCCGGACGTCAGCAACAGATAATGTTCATCTAAGATAGATGAAGTTCTCCATTTGACAGGTTTGTGCCTTCCAGCTTGAGTCTATCATCCCTTCCCCTCAGAAACATGCTAAGTTATACAGTATTGTTTCATGACAGCTAGTGTGAAAATCAGAGCCTCGAATGCAGCAAGATACACCAACTTGTCCCTCACCCTAACTCACTGAACTCGCCGTGGCTGGAAGCAAGAGTTTCTCCTCCAGTCCTCATTCAATCCCCAAAGGGATGTCAGGATAACGGAACCTGACAGTTTTACAGCAATAATGCCATAAACCACCCTAAAGGAGCCTTGTATCAACCAACAAGAGGCAATTACCTTGACTCTTGACTCGCTACCACCAGTCAGAGCAGAGTTTTATCTCCTCAGAGACACTCAGAGTTGTAAGAATGCAAATCAGCTGGTTTTCCCCTTTAAAGCTCAGACCCACTGACTTTTTCAAAATACGGTCACAGATGACCACTTGGCTGTCCAGATTTCTCTAGACAAATTACTACTACAGTATTTTTATTCCATTACAAGACTTTCTCATAAGAATCATATATTTCATATAGTAAGAAAAATGAGTTAATGGGGGGGAGGATTTGTAAGAAGGTGCATGTTTAACTACAGCATAAAACAATTGTAAAAAATTGAGCCACATTTACTAGACAGGGTTGCTAATAAAAAAGAAATTAGAAAGTGCAAGAATATTTTGCTATTAGAGGGCTACAATAAATTTTAAAAGAATTTTTGATAGCAGGAGAAAAACTAACTGGAACTGCTTAATCATATTTGTGTCTAACTGCAATATTCAGTAAGACCTGACAATATTAATAAATATCTGTTTACATGTAGGAAAAAAGCTCTATCTTGGCAGTTTTTTCACAGAATGCAGATGTTGATAACAACCACCCCAGGCTTTCTGTGACCTACTTAAAGGGCCAATATACCACTTCACTGTCCTCTCATGCTGCTGAAGCCTACCCAGAAGAATTATCCACATTAATTTAATCCACACTAATTCCAGTGTGACTAGCTGTGAGATACTCCCTCATTCAAACATAGTTGGAGAGTAAAAGTGAGGGTTGATGCTTCAGCTCCCACTGAAAGAAATGAAAGGATAAAAAAGAAATGAGAGGTTCAAGCAGCTCATGTTTGGGACAGTGGAGCTGATCTGGTGAACACTGTGTTACAAAAATCTAAGTCTGCGTCACTGTGCACTGAGTTTGCAGGGAACTTAACCATTCTATCTTCCTTTTTCTCTATGTACTGAACTTCTAGGTAATCCTGGTGCAACATTTAAACACAAGAAGACCACAGAAAATTCCTGTTTGCCCTCCTCCACTGTTACAGTTTTGACTTTCAAATCTGTGTCATTGCTGACAATATAATTATAGACCCAGACATCATTAATCGGACTTTCTGATTCTCATTTAACTACAAATATATTCTGCAAATTTAACTACCTCTCTAGATTTATTTTTACATAAAACACATCTTCTATTCTTGATCTTGATAGTGATATGAGCTACTTGATCCGGAACTACTATGAGACTCAGAAATAACCCAGATGCAAAAGCTGGCTTGAAATATGATGATTTGTGATCTCCACCTTTCATGGTCCATGGAATTGATAAACTGTATCAGAAAGAAGAGGAAACCTCTACTGAAAGACAATCACAAAGATGATTTACAGCAGCAAGATGTAACTCTCCTCATCAGAGGCAAGACTGACGTACTGCGAGACTGAGAGAGAATCTATTTTGTCAGATTACAGAGGTATGAACTGACAACTACAAAAAGATTATTATATTATTCTAGAGGGAATGCACCAGCTCCTTCTGAAAGGTAAGGATATCCTTCTGTGATAGGTTAAAGAAATGGAACTATAACAGTAACACCAATCTAATTTCCTCTCTAAACTGTTACAGATTAAAGCAACAACCTATTAGCACACAGGATTATCTCACAGAAGAAAATGCTCTGTTCCTGTTGCAACTATGCAACTTCTGATGTATATGACATTCTGTTTGACAAGAAATACTAAGTAATCAATATTAAAATATTATTTAAAACATGCACTTATATGAATCCTTTTGGAAGGACATGTGACTCTCCATTGCAGTACTCCAAGCTGCAATTTGACTCTGAACCAGCTCCCCTTTTCAACATCCAATAGAACAAAGAAATGCTTCACACTAAAATCTTCATACTCAAAGTAGAAGCCTGTGATGCCTTTACATTCTAAGTATATTAATCAGGTTATACTAAATATTAGTTTGCCTTGAACTCAAATGTAAGTGTACTGAAGTAGTGTAATCAACAACAGCATGTAGGTATTTATAACACTGTGGTGGCATTGCCAGGGACAACGTACAGGTTACATCAGTCTGGAAATGATGGGAATGCCTTGAAGTGGTGAATAAAGCTCTGTAGACTTAGTTGTCTAACGGGTTAAACCAGAACATTAGTATATTTAGATCAATCCTGAATCAGAAATCACTGTTTATTAAAGCTTCAGTTTAAAATTTCCTCTTGCATCCTACTGTTTTAACATACTACTTCTGTTTATGAATGCCCAACTCTTTTTCCCTGTAATTTCCCATTTATACTTTAAGTAGTTACCTCAACTGAAACAAAAATCTGCGGATTTCCATCTGGCCATTTTTTTCTCTGAACTACTTCACTGTCTTAGCTGCCCCTTCTACCAACTCCCACCATCACTGTTGTGCCATCTTGCTGCCCAATCCAGCTGTCTCTCATTTTAAATGTCTTTTCTTTTATTGTTAAATATGATCTAAGTTCTCCCTCCTACCCTTGTTCACAGTAAACACTCTTTACCATGTGAAACCTTCATGTTGTCCTCTCCATGGTCACCTTTGGGCACCTCAGCAGAGAAACACAATCTTTTATAATTCTTTGCACAAAAACTTCTTTGGATAACAGCAAGATGCCTTGCATGACTGTGTCCTCTTTTCTACTAACAGCAAAACTGTTGCCTTTTTAGAGTTCATCCATTTCAGACACCTGGGAAGTTTTGAAGCTTCAGTACCATAAATCAGTTACATATAAAGAAGTTATTCTCTATTGAGGTACATTTTGATAAAATACAGGTAGAAAAAAAATACTCAAATGCTAATTTCTGTGGTAATTAAAGCACTTTCTTATTTTAAATAAGTCAAATCCTGCATTACACAGTTTCCACATAGCACTGAACTCAGAATAAATATATATATATATATATATATATACACGAAATTTTGTTTTCTACTCTTTCAAAAGGATTTTTAAAAAGAGGTAAGATATTAAAATAACATGAAAGTCTTTCATACAATTAAAAGACTTTACAATTTTTTTATGTACTTTGCAAAAGAACCTGAATACAACAATTACACGTAACCTTTTCCCCACACTTTGAAAGGGTCAGTAAGGTAAGCGTAACAAAGTGAGGAAATGTTGTAACACATGATGGTTACCTTCCCAAGGAGCTACAGAGTTACTGAAAATGTGTTAAAAACCTATAAACCATTCATCTGAGTTTGTAGTGAGAGGTTTTTTTTTTTTTGACATTGTAATGGGAAAAATCTCTATCTTCTGGCAAAATATGTCTGGGCTTCACACAGGCAACAAGCAAATTTTAGCTGAATTTCTTTCAAAATTGAAGTATAAATGGAAAACTTTCTCTGCACAACTTGACAATTTTCTATTACTTTCTCTCCAAAATACAGAGCAACACATTTCACTTTGATGCTGCACACACACTTAAGTATCAGCTTTTCTGCTTCTGTGAAGGGATTTTCCTATCTTATCATCTTCTGCTCCTCTGCCATCCTCCAAGTAAACTGCCCTGCCCATCAGTTTCATATTGAGTGCTTCCCAAAATTCTCCATGAGTGTCATGTCAGCCCTGCCAGACTCGTCCTGCTCAGAAGGCACAATAGTTTCTGTTCTGCAGCTTCCCCATGTTTCTCTGTGCTGGTTATAGAAGGAAGGAAAAGGTCAACACATCTCCGAAGCCAGAAGACATCAGTATCTTCAGAGTGTACATCAAAAACCAGAGGGGGATAATGCACATAAAGAGTATTTGGGGAGGAAAGGCAAGCAGAAGGAACACCACCCTTGTGTACCTGTCACTCTCCCTCTTTGTATTTCAGTATTACCCAGGAAAGAATTCTCAGGTACCACAACTCTTCCCTTCCTTTTTTATCACCTTAATCTTCCGCAGGGAGGGATGGATCTGTGTATATCACAGAATCACAGAATGGTTTGGGTGGATAGGACCTTAAGGGTCATCTTGTTACAATCCCCTGCCATGTGCAGGAACACCTTCCACTGTCCCAGGTTAAAAGGTCCTCTCCAACTTTCTTGCAGCCTCTCCAGGTACTGGAAGGCCTCAGAAAGGTCACCCTAGAGCCTTCTTTCTCTGGGCTGAACAATCCCAATTCTCTCAGCCTTTCCTCATAAGAGAGGTATTTCATCACTCTAATCATCTTCATGGCCTTCCTCTGCAATATATGCTGGATTTCCTGACTGCTCACCACAATATTTCATTTCTTCTACTTTTTTTATTCCTCTTAAGTTCGCTTTTGATATTAACATTTAAAAAATACCAATAGAAACTAGACGTACTATTCCAAAGGGTGTCTGGCTGTCCTAAACACCTTCATGGCTTTACAGAGATTTCCCAAGGTATGTGGAATTGCTGACTTATTTGAAGGCAGTGGATCCATAACTCAAAAAGTACCTGAACAACAGGCATGCAAGAGAAAAATGCATTTCATTCCTTTATAAGATCTGACTACAGGGTTGTCATTTTACAAATTATTTCAGTTGTGGCATGTGCAGCACAAGATTTCAGAACATTCAGTCCATACCAGTGTGTGTTTAACCTCATCACCTTTCTTTCCATTATGTGGTAAAAGCAGTTTTTCAGAGACACTTGAATCAACATATAACAAGTTCTTTTTTATTTTTTTCCCCTAATTAAAAATTAAGTTATTTAAAAATTTGTTATTTGAAAGTTATTTGCACATTTATTGGTAAAACCCCTCTCTGGCAGAGCATCTTATCTCACACTGCATCTCTAGACAAGGTTTTTGGTAGAGCTGTAGCTTGTATTTTAGACGAGCTCCCACTTGTGTGACACAAATGTGCTACCACTCTGCTGATCTCTTACATTCTCTTTCTGAATACACAGTCTGAAAATAAACTCAAAAACAAGTCTGCTATTGTGGTGATCTGAACTGTTGCTCACTCAGTCTCAGGGACTCCTGATTTTGCCATTTTCTGCAGTTTTCCTTTTCCTACAATAACAGCACTTTTCTCTCAGATAACTAATATTTATGTGTTTAGACCAGGTATTATTTTGCCACATTTTGTCTGTAACCCCGGATTTTTTCTTGTTTTCTAGTCTTACTGTTTTTTATTTAATATGCTGTTATTCATTCCACAGAATCTCATTTAATATGCCAAATAAAGAAGACTGCATCCTACTGGATGCTTCTGCTTGGCTATCTAAAAAAACCCCAAACAAAATCACACACATAAATATACCTGCTCTCCATATAACCTAGGAAAGGTTTTAAAAAGCTTACTACACAGACCTCAAACATTATAGCAAGTTCTTAAATGCCTTGGCTACACAGAGAGCAGACAGGCATATATGGGATCTCTCTTTTTTTCTTTTTTTACCTTTTTGATGGCTTACTAGAAATGCCCAGTGGGATGCAGTTTTCTGAAAGAGATTTTTGTCTGTCACAGCTTAGGACCCACACTAACACAACTGCTTCATGTTCCAAGCAATTTAAAAGAGCAAAAATAAAAAAAAAAATAGTTTTATTAAATTGTTAGTGAATACCGACATATGTGAATATCAGCTATCAAGTCAGTCAAGGAATATATTTGCCTATATAGTCTGTATTTTTCTGGTCATTAATGAATGTCAGATTGGTTGATGAGCAGCCAAACCACAAAATAAATCCTTATTCCAAATTAAGGGAAATGAAGGCATTTTCAGCTTCCCCCAATAGCTTTAGGACAAGTGTCTTTCTTGTTCTAAACTCTCTATTTTAGCAAACTCAAATGAAAGTTATCCTGTATTTAGCAATCACACACTCTTGTTTATATAAACACCACATGCTTTTATGTTATTCTTTTGTTCCTTAATTGCAGTTCTTCTGTTCTTAGGTAGAAAGAGTAAAAGAAACAAGAATAAGAAATATTTGCACAGGCACTACTATCCTCGCATTTGTTCATATCTTGGACTTCCTCCTGCCCAGACACTACAAAGCTGCTTTGACAAATGGACTCTTTCATTGTGGAACAATGATGAGCATCACATCAACTTCTGGGCGAAGTTCTACTGCTCAAATCTAACAGTTGTGCAAGAGAGACACAAAAAAAAAATGTTTACAAAAAGATGGGAGACATAAACCTAATGCAAAATGCTATTGCACTTGGCACTGTCACCCACCTTTCATGGTCTAAAACAACTGACAGCCAAAGCGTACAAACACTTTGAATTTTGATAGAGAGCTCATGAAGACATGGATGTTTCATCACAGGATTACACAGATATGCACATGCACAAACAGCTCTCCACAAAGTGAAGGTACAGTGCAGTAAATGCACTCAGGGGTGCAGATTCACACTTCAAGACGTACCTGCACTGCACCACAGCTCTGACACACAGCTTCGGAATTCTAATGGGGTGGTGAGGACTGGCAACATTTGTGGGAAGACAGTAACACAGACAGTTACACAAAAGAATGGAAGAGACCCACCTTGAGCAGCTCATAATGCTGAATCCCATTGACACCGATGTCCGGATCGATGGCAGACGGGACAGAATAGCGAGAATTAATTGCTGTGTTTTCAGGGATAGAGATGTTAATCACTGTCGAGGGAAAAAGGGGGGCGTTGTCATTTATATCCTCTATTAGGAATCTGATCTTGACCAGTCTGAAAACTTCATCAGGCAAAACAGCCACCTCCACCTCATAGAAGCAGCGGTTCTCACTGAAGATGCCGGCACAGAGCTTCTCCCGGTCAATGCGATTTGCAGCCGTGAAAATCTCCCCAGTGTTCTCCTCTACCCTGACCAGTGGCACATCCCCAGTCTTGTACACGAGCTTGAACTGCAGTGGTGAGGAAAGGGGCACGTCTGGGTCCAGTGTTAGGTTAAGATCCTTGAGCAAATTGCCAATGAGGACATTTTCAGGCAGTTCTTCCCGCACGGTGTAATTCTTCTCCTGTGCGCCAGATTGGAATACAATACAGGCTAATAAGACTGCCAAGAGGTAGGTTCCAGACAGCAAGTCCATCTCCAGAATGACTAATGAGTATTCGTGTAGAATACCAGGAGTAGCTGGAAAAAGGAAAAGAAAAATTCTTAAAAACTTAGAGAATATTGAGTTCTTAAAGTAACAGAGACATCAAATGAGTACCTATCCTGTGGTAAACCACCTGAACTATTTCAACATCCAATTAATAAAGTGGCATTTGACTTAATCCTTCATAAAAATGCATAACATTTCTTGTACAACTTTTTACTTGAAAATATTACTTAAACACTGAGGAAAGAATCTTAGAACTGGATCAGATCAAATTAAGAAATAAGTACAGAAATCCTTGTTTCCAGCATGAGATATTCCTTTACTCCTCGGGAAAACGTCCTCCTTTGATCCCTCTACCACATTGTCCTCAGTTTTTTTGTTTGCAAAGAAAAAAGTAGGCAAGAAGTTTTCAAGAACCATCTGCTGAGAAACAGATCTTTTTATACCTCTTGCTTAAAAATGGGAAACCAAAAACACTTGTCTTAATTCTCCCCCAAGTTTTACACTGACAAAATTATGTAATGTTTGTTAACAACCACAAAGAAATCCAGCTATTTTTAATTGAGGAACTTAAACTAGCAAGAAAAATGTTATCTAGGTGGATGTCTGGTGAACTTCAGCCAACAATGGCTGGAAATCTGTCTGGTAAGAAATTTCATATAATTTTAACTCTCTGTTCATCTATAAGCAAACTACTTTGGAATACCAATACCTTCAAAGTGAGATAAAGACTTGTTCTACACAGAAGAAAATTCTGTACTTTTCAACCTAGATTCTGAATAACAATGTATTCCCTCTTAAGATTGTTAACAACCTCAAGAAAGGTGGACGTAGAATGGGAGGATAGAGGTAAATACAGATATCTATGTATTTACATACAACCTTCAGCCAAGAACTTTGAAGAGAAAAATCCCACTATTGAACTCCATACAGAGAATATGCTACTTTGCTTCATCTTTACATAATTCTGCCATTCCAGAATTTAGGATCTTCTGGAATAACATTTCTGTAAGGTACGAGAGTTCCACGTAAAGCGATTTTTCTAGTTAATGTAATCTTAGCTCCTATTACCTTAGCATATGTTTCAAATATACCTGTACTAACACAGCTATATTCTTTTCATTGTGTAGGTAAAAATGTAATTTTTTTTTTCCTGTCTCTTCTCGTTTTATTCTCCCTGTCATAGCACAGATTGATTTACTCCTGCAGATCAAGTTGCAGCAGTTGAAAAAATTACTGAAGCCAGTAATTGCCTTCACCTGTTAGTTACTTTCAGCAGTGCCACTTTCAGGGTAATTTAAACTAAAACATTTGATTCTGCAGTGAAACAGATTAGGAACAATTAATATTGCTATTCCATTTAAACACTGTGAACTGCTCTGGATTGGGAGCAAGCAACAGATAAAGAACACTCCAACTAGATCTGCAAGGTGCATCTTTCCACGTCAGCATGATTTAACTGCAAAGCATTTTCTGGCTTTTAGGGTTGTACAAAAGGAGCAACCTGAAGTAAAAATCCAATGCTGCAAAGTCGTCACTTATGAAAAAAGGCATTGCTCACTGAGTAATTCAATTAACCTGGAGGAGATTGCTGACAGAGGTGAGAACGGGGTGTGCAGTTTGCGTGGCGCAGTCACCGTGTTACCTGCAGCCATTTACATCAGTAATTCACTGGTGTATTTGTAGCACTTCAGGAATTCAGTGTGCAACAATTCACCATCCAGCACTAACCAGGCCTCCAGGAGGGAACTAACAGTGTAGGATAAACAGCCAGTTTATAAATCCATTATGATATTAAATTCTGAATATGCAAATAAGGAAGTCATCAGCAGACTCTGATTAGCATTACTGGTAACACTATGGCAGCAGCGTGAGCTTAATGAAATAACTGTGGTGATGTTGTACAAGGATATTAGTTTGACTATTCTGATTTTATTTATTAACTGTCTTACATTCCTTTAAATACACGTCCAGCAATTGTCACCCCATCAAAGTAATTGCCCACATACTTCAACCTGCAGAGAGGTCTTATTTCAGGAAAGTACATCTTTGTGTTCACTATTATTAAAATAAATATATTATTATTTACATTATTTCCTATGAAAAAACACAAATAAAAATGTGTGGGTCACAATGAAGAGCTGGTATTTAAATGTTGCCCTGAAAACAAAATTTCAGAACGGTTGCACTTTCTGTGCATACTGGAAAGCCTTGTTTTGCCACTTCTCCTTCTCTATCATAAGTTAAACTGAAAAATAACAAAATAGAGGTAAAAATCTCTTTACATCCTGATGTTTACAGAGTAATATTTGAAAATTACAGTTAATTTCTTAGTGGAGGAAATTAACAAAACAACAATAACAACTATAAATACAAACCAAATTCCAGGTCCTATCCCAAATTCTTCTGTGACAATATTGATGTACATATTGCTTATAAATCATAACAATATAAAAATATTTTATAGTCAGGCATATAAATCTTCCAAATAATCTTACATTATAAAAGAAATATTTTATTTATTAAAAAGGCTATGAATGTTACACCACTCTGCTCTCCCTAGTTTTGAAGATATGGGGAGTTTTAGCCACACTCGAAATCTTGTGTTTTATCTGTCAAGTTTTTCAAAGCAATATGAGGATGAGTACATAGATGAAACAGTCTAAAGAGTTCATCAAAAACTTTCCTGAATCAATTCTGAAAGCTGTGATAGTACCAGTAGATAATTTATATTAAAAATAACTGATAAGGATTCCCATAACCCCAGTTTTAACTGCAGTGGATTTTCCAGGGATTATAAAATAACAACAGCAGGACTCAAAGAGGTTTGCCAGAAAAACCACAGGGTGGAACTTAGCATTACGTTCCTATGCATACTTTTATTTACTTTTTTAATTAAACAAAGTTTGAACCACTCTATTTAAATTACTTTTGTACCATAATGAAGAAAATACCTTAAAGCACGAAAATGGCAGACCACCACTCTTATAAACCATGTCAGATAAATGCTAACATGACATTTTATAGTGTCTTTTACTGTCATTGATTTTCCTGAATGACTAAAGAGTATAGACATCTAATAGGCAGTGTCAGGACTTGTAACAGGAAAAACCAACCAGCAATGACTTACAATTCTTGTGAGAATTCCATAGAATACACTATTTTTTAATGGTCTTTACCTCTTTCTAAACAATTCTAGGAACAGTTTTTAACTTTTAAAAAGTGTTCTAGAGATGTAGGCCTTTAAGGAGAGGGAAAAAAAAAAACAACATGACTTAAGTTTTCTGCTCAGATATAGAGTAGAATATCTTATGTCGTGGGGAAAGAGTTGTTCTTACAGAAACCTATTTATACAGTCATAGCTGTATGTTGCCTGTCATTTGTGCCATAGCACTGACAGCAATACTATGGCAACAGCAATGCAAAGGAAAAGAGTACGAGGTACTTTCTAGCAACCAAGCATCATCCTGAAAGACATTTATAAAATCAGAGTATTTCAGACTGGAGCACAGAGGAAACAAAAAGTGCAGAAGGCTAAATAGAATAGTCCAACTCTAAAGGACCTTTCATAAGTTCCAGGACTCACTCACACTTTTAAGGCAGTAAAAAAAAATTCAGAACAAATAAAATTGTTTAACAGAAGGTAACATTAGGCTTGCCAAG